>NW_027507758.1:652499109-652798197 GCF_037356315.1 Lithobates pipiens
TCCATCTGAGAACAGTGATGAGCAAACCGGTTGGAAAAAAAACAGACAATTCGAAGAATCTGCATTGCAATGGATGGGTTGCCCTACACGCAGGGCTGGTGCAAGGATTTTTGACACCCCAGGTGAAACTTCATTTTGCCGCCCCCCTTGGCTCCACCCCATTTTACCTGCCCATGTATACCCCACCTTTTTAATGAAGTGCCTATCAATGCAGCCCACCAGCGCCCATCAAATGTAGCCTCGCCAGAGTCCCTCAAATGCAGCATCACCAGCGCCCATCAATGTAGACTCACCAGTGCCCATCAATGCAGCCTCACCAGCGCCCATCACATGCAACCTACCAGCGCACATCAAATGCAGCCTCACCAGTGTCCATCAATGCAGACTCACCAGCGCCCATCACATGCAACCTACCAGCGCACATCAAATGCAGCCTCACCAGTGCCCATCAATGCAGACTCACCAGCGCCCATCACATGCAACCTACCAGTGCACATCAATTGCAGCCTCACCAGCGCCCATCAATGCAGACTCACCAGCGCCCATTACATGCAACCTACCAGTGCACATCAAATGCAGCCTCACCAGTGCCCATCAATGCAGGCTCACCAGCGCCCCCAAAAAAATTCAGCCTCACCAGCGCCCATCACATGCAACCTACCATCGCACATCAAATGCAGCCTCACCAGTGCCCATCAATGCAAACTCACCAGCGCCCATCACATGCAACCTACCAGTGCACATCAAATGCAGCCTCACCAGCGCCCATCAATGAAGACCCACCAGCGCCCATCACATGCAACCTACCAGTGCACATCAAATGCAGCCTCACCAGTGCCTATCAATGCAGGCTCACCAGCGCCCATCACATGCAACCTACCAGTGCCCATCAAATGCAGCTTACCAGCGTCCATCAATGCAGCCTCAACATTGCCCATTAATGCAGCCTCACCAGCGCCCCTCAAATTCAGCCTCACCAGCATCCATCAATGCAGCCTCACCAACGGCAATCAAATGCAGCCTCAGTAGCGCCAATCAAATTCAGCCTCACCAGCACCCGTCAAATGCAGCCTCGCCAGCGCCCATCAATGCAGCCTACCAGCGCCCATCAATTGTATCATCCATCAATGCAGCCTCACCAGCGCCAATGAAATTCATCCTCACCAGCGCCAATCAAAGGCAGCCTCACTAGCGCCTGTCAAATGCAGCCTCACCAACGCCCATCAATTGGATCAAATGTAGCCTCACCATCGCTCCCATCAAATGCAGCCTACCAGCGCCCTTCAATGAATGTTTGCTTGCTTCCATCATTTGGGAGTCAGGACACAGACACAGTCCTCCACCGCCGCTGTGCCTCTGACACCATGTGCAAATGAAGAGGCGGCTGCTTGCTGATGCTGAGAAGACTTAGTTGCTTGCTGCAAAGAGAAGAGAGTAGGAACACCAGTGGCCAGGCGCCCTAGGCAGCAGGGGCCCTAGGCGGCTGCCCAGTTTGCCTAGTGGTAGCACCATGCGATGAGCAGATACCCATGCTCCCACTCCAAGTGTGACCCAAACCTAAAGGAACAGATCATAAGGAAGCACTCATAGCCAGTCATTGGCTTGCCACTATGCTTGTGATAATAAAAAGTCTGATCAGTAAATATTCAGTTATAAGAATAACTATAAAGAGTGTAGGGAGGGATTATGCCCGAGGGCCACAGGATGGGCAACATTTGGTATATGATATGCAGCCCTCAGAACTTAGCAGTCTGTTGTGGGAGCATCGATTAGGGGTAATAGCATTGATCCCTACTTGGCCTCATGCAACATGTTCCCAGTTTCATATTGTTTTCTGCAGCACAGCCCCAGCCAACAATGAATCCTCTCCTCCCCCTCAGACCCTCATTTTCACTGACACCAGGACATTTTATACTCCTGCTGACCACAGCCCCCCCCCATTAAACTTTGAAGGACTGCAAACTGGCCCTTCATTTAGAAAGTCTGTGCTTGTGTAGAGCATACCTCCCAACTGTCCCGGAGTCGCCGGGACCGTCCCGGAATTTCAAGTAAATCCTGGTGTCAATCCCGGTGTCCCACATGTTCCAGAACTTGACTTCACTAATGCTCTTGTCTGGTGCGTGCCGCTCCGCGCTGCAGCTTCCGAGGCTAATGCTCATTCAGTGCACAGCCCAATCACCCGCCCCCGCCAGCAATCCAGTGTACATGATGCCTGCCTGAGCCTGGGGTGCGTGAACTCTGAACTCTCACTCTCTTCCTTCTATGTGCTGTAGTGATCCATCCTTCCTGTCTTCCCTGTTCCGTAATGATCCATCCTTCCTGTCTTCCATGTGCCGTAATGATCCATCCTTCCTGTCTTCCATGTGATCCATCCTTCCTGTCTTCCGTGTGCCGCAATGATCCATCCTTCCTGTCTTCTGTGTGCCGTAATGATCCATCCTTCCTGTCTTCCGTGTGCCGCAATGATCCATCCTTCCTGTCTTCTGTGTGCCGTAATGATCCATCCTTCCTGTCTTCCATGCGCCGTAATGATCCATCCTTCCTGTCTTCCGTGTACCGTAATGATCCATCCTTCCTGTCTTCCATGTGCCGTAATGATCCATCCTTCCTGTCTTCCATGTGATCCATCCTTCCTGTCTTCCGTGTGCCGCAATGATCCATCCTTCCTGTCTTCTGTGTGCCGTAATGATCCACCCTTCCTGTCTTCCATGCACTGTAATGATCCATCCTTCCTGTCTTCCATGTGCCGTAATGATCCATCCTTCATGTCTTCCGTGTGCCGTAATGATCCATCCTTCCTGTCTTCCATGTGATCCATCCTTCCTGTCTTCTGTGTGCCGTAATGATCCGTCCTTCCTGTCTTCCCTGTTACGTAATGATCCATCTTTCCTGTCTTCCATGTGCCGTAATGATCCATCCTTCCTGTCTTCCGTGTGCCGTAATGATCCATCCTTCCTGTCTTCCATGTGCCGTAATGATCCATCCTTCCTGTCTTCCATGTGACCTGTCCTTCCTGTCTTCCGTGTGCGGTAATGATCCGTCCTTCCTGTCTTCCATGTGCCATAATGATCCATCCTTACTGTCTTCCCTGTTACGTAATGATCCATCCTTCCTGTCTTCCATGTGCCGTAATGATCCATCCTTCCTGTCTTCCATGTGCCGTAATGATCCATCCTTCCTGTCTTCCGTGTGCCGTAATGATCCATCCTTCCTGTCTTCCCTGTTACGTAATGATCCATCCTTCCTGTCTTCCATGTGCCGTAATGATCCATCCTTCCTGTCTTCCGTGTGCCGTAATGATCTATCCTTCCTGTCTTCCGTGTGCCGTAATGATCTATCCTTCCTGTCTTCCCTGTTACGTAATGATCCATCCTTCCTGTCTTCCATGTGCCGTAATGATCCATCCTTCCTGTCTTCCGTGTGCCGTAATGATCCATCCTTCCTGTCTTCCATGTGCCGTAATGATCCATCCTTCCTGTCTTCCGTGTGCCGTAATGATCCATCCTTCCTGTCTTCCCTGTTACGTAATGATCCATCCTTCCTGTCTTCCGTGTGCCGTAATGATCCGTCCTTCCTGTCTTCTGTGTGCCGTAATGATCCATCCTTCCTGTCTTCCGTGTGCCGTAATGATCCATCCTTCCTGTCTTCCGTGTGCCGTAATGATCCATCCTTCCTGTCTTCCGTGTGCCGTAGTTATCCATCCTTCCTGTCTTCCATGTACCGTAATGATCCACCCTTCCTGTCTTTCATGTACTGTAATGATCCATCCTTCCTGTCTTCCGTGTGCCGTAGTGATCCATCCTTCCTGTCTTCCGTGTGCCGTAATGATCCATCCTTCCTGTCTTCCATGCACTGTAATGATCCATCCTTCCTGTCTTCCCTGTTACGTAATGATCCATCCTTCCTGTCTTCCATGTGCCGTAATGATCCATCCTTCCTGTCTTCCATGCACTGTAATGATCCATCCTTCCTGTCTTCCCTGTTACGTAATGATCCATCCTTCCTGTCTTCCATGTGCCGTAATGATCCATCCTTCCTGTCTTCCATGCACTGTAATGATCCATCCTTCCTGTCTTCCCTGTTACGTAATGATCCATCCTTCCTGTCTTCCGTGTGCCGTAATGATCCATCCTTCCTGTCTTCCATGCGCCGTAATGATCCATCCTTCCTGTCTTCCCTGTTACGTAATGATCCATCCTTCCTGTCTTCCATGTGCCGTAATGATCCATCCTTCCTGTCTTCCGTGTGCCGTAATGATCCATCCTTCCTGTCTTCCATGTGCCGTAATGATCCATCCTTCCTGTCTTCCCTGTTACGTAATGATCCATCCTTCCTGTCTTCCATGTGCCGTAATGATCCATCCTTCCTGTCTTCTGTGTGCCGTAATGATCCATCCTTCCTGTCTTCCCTGTTACGTAATGATCCATCCTTCCTGTCTTCCATGTGCCGTAATGATCCATCCTTCCTGTTTTCCGTGTGCCGTAATGATCCATCCTTCCTGTCTTCCCTGTTACGTAATGATCCATCCTTCCTGTCTTCCATGTGCTGTAATGATCCATCCTTCCTGTCTTCCATGTGCCGTAATGATCCATCCTTCCTGTCTTCCCTGTTACGTAATGATCCATCCTTCCTGTCTTCCCTGTTATGTAATGATCCATCCTTCCTGTCTTCCATGTGCCGTAATGATCCATCCTTCCTGTCTTCTGTGTGCTGTAATGATCCATCCTTCCTGTCTTCCATGTGCCGTAATGATCCATCCTTCCTGTCTTCCGTGTGCCGTAATGATCCATCCTTCCTGTCTTCCCTGTTACGTAATGATCCATCCTTCATGTCTTCCGTGTGCCGTAATGATCCATCCTTCCTGTCTTCCATGTGCCGTAATGATCCATCCTTCCTGTCTTCTGTGTGCCGTAATGATCCATCCTTCCTGTCTTCCGTGTGCCGTAATGATCCATCCTTCCTGTCTTCCATGTGATCCATCCTTCCTGTCTTCTGTGTGCCGTAATGATCCGTCCTTCCTGTCTTCCATGTGCCGTAATGATCCATCCTTCCTGTCTTCCATGTTACGTAATGATCCATCCTTCCTGTCTTCCATGTGCCGTAATGATCCATCCTTCCTGTCTTCCCTGTTACGTAATGATCCATCCTTCCTGTCTTCCATGTGCCGTAATGATCCATCCTTCCTGTCTTCCATGTGCCGTAATGATCCATCCTTCCTGTCTTCCCTGTTACGTAATGATCCATCCTTCCTGTCTTCCATGTGCCGTAATGATCCATCCTTCCTGTCTTCCATGTGCCGTAATGATCCATCCTTCCTGTCTTCCCTGTTACGTAATGATCCATCCTTCCTGTCTTCCATGTGCCGTAATGATCCATCCTTCCTGTCTTCCATGTGCCGTAATGATCCATCCTTCCTGTCTTCCCTGTTACGTAATGATCCATCCTTCCTGTCTTCCATGTGCCGTAATGATTCATCCTTCCTGTCTTCCATGTGCCGTAATGATCCATCCTTCCTGTCTTCCATGTGCCGTAATGATCCATCCTTCCTGTCTTCCCTGTTACGTAATGATCCATCCTTCCTGTCTTCCATGTGCCGTAATGATCCATCCTTCCTGTCTTCCGTGTGCCGTAATGATCCATCCTTCCTGTCTTCCGTGTGCCGTAATGATCCATCCTTCCTGTCTTCCATGTGATCCATCCTTCCTGTCTTCCATGTGCCGTAATGATCCATCCTTCCTGTCTTCCGTGTGATCCATCTTCCCGGTAGGCAAGGGGTTAAATAAAATATACAGGATTAGTAGTTTATGGACGTCAGGGGAGGGCGCCGGTGTAAGTTCCCCCGGGGCAGAGACTTCAGAAATTAATGTAAATCCCGCTCTAAAGGTATAATGTACACAAGACCATCGTACGGTATCTGAAATAAAATAATAATAAAAAAACACTTAGCTGTGATTCTAATCATGATGTCCATAAACTGAAACTACAGCTCAGCATCCCCATTAGGAATTCCTGATGTGGTTATCAAGAGATTTATTACTTAAAGGGCCACATTTCCAGCTATTAAACCCTCTAGAGCTGGAGGGGCGGCGCCGGTTAAGAGGTAAGCGGAGTGGCGCGTTACCTTCGGGCTGACGGGGAAGGTCACAGAGCGGATCACATCTTATTCCTCCGGGTGGCCGCTCCATGCTAATCATTTCTCTATTAACATTGCAACGTCCCGAAGAATGAAAGTCAATGTGTAGATAATGCGGCCCTGCGAGACCGATGATCTGCGGGGCCCCCCGAGAAAGGCGGGCAACAAATGGAACCTCTTTATATTTTATGACTAAACACTCAGAGACATTATCATAATTGCAGTAATAGGATAATAGAGCGGCCATCAATACCCACATCCCGTCCAAAGGAGAAAAAGTCACCTTAGTAGGGAGCGTTACTCCGACATGGAAAGGTGGAAGTAAAGTTTTAAAAATTTGATTTAAAGCTGAACTCCGAATACAATATGAAAAAATGAGATATAACCCGGCTACATAATCCTTCAAAAAACATTCTGTGACATTTTTATCACAGCTTGTAGAAGTACCTACATCTGTCTTTATATGTTGTATAATTCTGATAGGTTCAGCGCCATCGCGCTGAATCGGTCCGGGGTGTCCCGGAAGCTCGGTACGGAGAAGAGAGAGAAGAGCGGGGGGGTTCTTATCCATGGACAACTGGAGCTGCCGCCAGGGTGACCCCCCCCCCCCCAAAAAAAAATAATAATAATAATCACCCATTCTAGAACAAATCTCACTCAAATTTCCCTCCCAGCACAAACCCCCCTCCTAGTACAAATCCACCCCCACAAAAAAAAGCCCCCTCCTCCCGAAATCTTCCCTCCCGGCACAAACCCCACTCCTAGCACAAATCCACCCCCACAAAAAAAAGCCCCCTCCTCCCGAAATCTTCCCTCCCGGCACAAACCCCCCTCCTAGTACAAATCCGCCCCCACAAAAAAAAGTCCCCTCCTCCCGAAATCTTCCCTCCGGGCACAAACCCCACTCCTAGTACAAATCCGCCCCCACAAAAAAAAGTCCCCTCCTCCCGAAATCTTCCCTCCGGGCACAAACCCCACTCCTAGTACAAATCCACCACCACAAAAAAAAGTCCCCTCCTCCCGAAATCTTCCCTCCGGGCACAAACCCCACTCCTAGTACAAATCCACCACCACAAAAAAAGCCCCCTCCTCCCGAAATCTTCCCTCCGGGCACAAACCCCACTCCTAGTACAAATCCGCCCCCACAAAAAAAAAGCCCCCTCCTCCCGAAATCTTCCCTCCGGGCACAAACCCCACTCCTAGTACAAATCCACCCCCCCCACCAAAAAAAAATAACTTTCCTAGCACAAAGCTCCCTCACCAAAATCTTCCTTCCCAGCACAAACCCCACTCCTAGTACAAATCTGCCCCCCCCCCAAAAAAAAGCCCCCTCCTCCCGAAATCTTCCTTCCCAGAACAAACTTCACTTCTAGCACAAATCCAACCCCACAAAAAAAACAGCCCCCTCCTAACGAAATCTTCCCTCCCGGCACAAACCCCACTCCTAGCACAAATCCGCCCCCACAAAAAAAAGCCCCCTCCTCCCGAAATCTTCCCTCCCAGCACAAACCCCACTCCTAGCACAAATCCGCCCCCACAAAAAAAGCCCCCTCCTCACAAAATCTTCCCTCCCGGCACAAACCCCACTCCTAGTACAAATCCACCCCCACAAAAAAAGCCCCCTCTGCCCGAAATCTTCCCTCCCAGCACAAACCCCACTCCTAACACAAATCCACCCCCACAAAAAAAAGCCCCCTCCTCCCGAAATCTTCCCTCACGGCACAAACCCCACTCTTAGTACAAATCCACCCTCCACAAAAAAAAACCTTCCTAGCATAAAGCCACCTCCCCAAAATCTTCTTCCCTCCAGCCAAAAACCCCACTCCTAGTACAAATCCACCCCCCACCAAAAAAAAATAACCTTCCTAGCACAAAACTCCCTCACCAAAATCTTCCTTCCCAGCACAAACCCCACTCCTAATACAAATCCGCCCCCCCCCAAAAAAGCCCCCTCCTCCCGAAATCTTCCTTCCCGGAACAAACCCCACTTCTAGCACAAATCCAACCCCACAAAAAAAAGCCCCCTCCTAACGAAATCTTCCCTCCCGGCACAAACCCCACTCCTAGCACAAATCTGCTTCCCGCAAAAATGTTTTCCTTCCTAGCACAAAGCCCCCTCCTCCCGAAGTCTTTCCTCCTGGCACAAAGCCCACTCCTAGTACAAATTTGCCCCCGCAAAAAAAACCAAAAAAAAAAAAACCTTCAAAGCACAAAGCCCCCTCCTCCCAAAATCTTCCCTCCGGGCACAAACCCCACTCCTAGTACAAATCCACCCCCCACCAAAAAAAATAACCTTCCTAGCACAAAGCTCCCTCACTGAAATCTTCCTTCCCAGCACAAACACCACTCCTAGTACAAATCCCCCCCCCCCCCAAAAAAAGCCCCCTCCTCCCAAAAGCTTCCCTTCCGGCACAAACCCCATTCCTAGTACAAATCTGCCCCCACAAAAAAAAAAACCTGCCTAGCACAAAGCCCCCTCCCCAAAATCTTCTTCCCTCCCGCCACAAACCCCACTCCTAGTACAAATCCACCCCCCACCAAAAAAAAATAACCTTCCTAGCACAAATCTCCCTCACTGAAATCTTCCTTCCCAGCACAAACCCCACTCCTAGTACAAATCCGCCCCCCACCAAAAAAAATAACCTTCCTAGCACAAAGCTCCCTCACTGAAATCTTCCTTCCCAGCACAAACACCACTTCTAGTACAAATCCGCCCCCCGCAAAATAAAAATGACCTTCCTAGCACAAAGCCCCCTCCTCCTGAAATCTTCCCTCTCGGCACAAACCCCTCTCCTAGTACAAATCCGCCCCCACAAAAAAAAGCCCCCTCCTAAAGAAATCTTCCCTCCCGGCACAAACCCCTCTCCTAGTACAAATCCGCCCCCACAAAAAAAGCCCCCTCCCCCCCGAAATCTTCCCTTCCGGCACAAACCCCACTCCTAGCACAAATCCACCCCCACAAAAAAAACCCTCCTCCCGAAATCTTCCCTCCCGGCACAAACCCCACTCCTAGTACAAATCTGCTCCCTGCAAAAATGTTTTCCTTCCTAGCACAAAGCCCCCTCCTCCCGAAGTCTTTCCTCCTGGCACAAAGCCAACTCCTAGCACAAATTTGCCCCCTGCAAAAATAAATTCCAGAAATCCGCCCCGTAAAAAAAAAAATCCCCTTCATAGCACAAAGCCCCCTCCCCGAAACCTTCCCTCCAGGCACAAACCCCACTCCTAGTACAAATTCCCCCCCCGCAAAAAAAAATGACCTTCATAGCGCAAAGCCCCCTCCTCCCAAAATCTTCCCTCCGGGCACAAACCCCACTCCCAGCAAAAACCCCACTCCTAGTACAAATCTGCCCCCACAAGAAAAGCCCCCTCCTCCCAAAATCTTCCCTCCCGACACAAACCCCACTCCTAGTACAAATCTGCCCCCACAAGAAAAGCCCCCTCCTCCCGAAGTCTTTCCTCCTGGCACAAAGCCAACTCCTAGCACAAATTTGCCCCCTGCAAAAATAAATTCCAGAAATCCACCCCGTAAAAAAAAAAAATCCCCTTCAAAGCACAAAGCCCCCTCCCCGAAACCTTCCCTCCAGGCACAAACCCCACTCCTAGTACAAATTCCCCCCCCCCGCAAAAAAAAATGACCTTCATAGCGCAAAGCCCCCTCCTCCCAAAATCTTCCCTCCGGGCACAAACCCCACTCCCAGCAAAAACCCCACTCCTAGTACAAATCTGCCCCCACAAGAAAAGCCCCCTCCTCCCAAAATCTTCCCTCCGGGCACAAACCCCACTCCCAGCAAAAACCCCACTCCTAGTACAAATCTGCCCCCACAAGAAAAACCCCCTCCTCCCGAAGTCTTTCCTCCTGGCACAAAGCCAACTCCTAGCACAAATTTGCCCCCTGCAAAAATAAATTCCAGAAATCCGCCCCGTAAAAAAAAAAAATCCCCTTCATAGCACAAAGCCCCCTCCCCGAAACCTTCCCTCCAGGCACAAACCCCACTCCTAGTACAAATTCCCCCCCCCCCGCAAAAAAAAAATGACCTTCATAGCGCAAAGCCCCCTCCTCCCAAAATCTTACCTCCGGGCACAAACCCCACTCCCAGCAAAAACCCCACTCCTAGTACAAATCTGCCCCCACAAGAAAAGCCCCCTCCTCCCAAAATCTTCCCTCCGGGCACAAACCCCACTCCCAGCAAAAACCCAACTCCTAGTACAAATCTGCCCCCACAAGAAAAGCCCCCTCCTCCCAAAATCTTCCCTCCCGACACAAACCCCACTCCTAGTACAAATCCGCCCCCACAAAATTTTTTTCCTTCCCAGCACAAAGCCCCCTCCTCCCAAAGTATTCCCTCCCAGAACAAACCCCACTCCCAGCACAAATCCGCCCCCCGCAAAAATAAATTCCCTTCCTAGCACAAAGCCCCCTCCCTGAAATCTTACCTCACTACACAAACCCCACTCCTAGCACAAATCCGCCCCCCACAAAAAAAGCCCCCTCCTCCCAAAATCTTCCTTCCCAGCACAAATCCGCCCCCTGCAAAAAATATGACCTTCATAACACAAAGCCCCCTCCTCCTGAAATCTTCCCTCCCGACACAGACCCCACTCCTAACACAAATCTGCCCCCGCAAAAAAATTTACTTCCCAGCACAAAGCCCCCTCCTCCCAAAGTCTTCCCTCCCGGCACAAAGCCCACTCCTAGGACAAATCCACTCCCAGTACAAATCCCACCAAATTCCCTTTCCTTACAACCAAAAAATGTTCCGAGCACAAAGCACTTCTTCCCGAATATCCCCCCCCCTCCAGCACAAATGCCCCCAAATCACTCCTGCTAGCATAAACCCCCCTAAAATCCCCCCTCCAAGCACAAATCCCTCCTAGTATAATCCCCCTTAAATCCCCCCTCCAAACACAAATCCAATTTGCCCATGAGCACAAATTCTCCCCCCAGTACAACTCCCCCCCATGTTAGCACGAATCCCCCTTCTCAAATTTACCCTCCTAGCACACACCCCTCCCCCTAGCATACCTCCTAGCACAAATCCTTCCCCCTAATCCCTCATCCTAACACAAATCCCCTAGGGCTTCCACCTGCCCGAGACTCACCCGGGCAGTACGGGTTTAGAATTCTCTGCTGGGGTTTCTGTCCGCTCGAGACCCGGACACATCAGTGGCAGCCCTGCAGCACCAATCCTCTCCCTTATTGTCGGCTTCCTGTGTTTTTAATAATATGGGAAGGGGTAGCTTTAACTCCCTGTACATGTTCCTCCCCGCCTCCACTCTGGATCCCCCCCCCCCACGTTGTGCAGAGCCCGGGGGCATCCCAGTACAGTGAGTGAAGGGGGAAGGTTCTCAGCAGCATGGAGAACACATAAGTAGCAGAACTTCATCACAGACATCAGAGCTGTGCAGGATTTCCTCCTCCTTCTCTGCTACTGTGAGTTACCCCCTCCCCTCCTCCGGGGGGGGGGGGGGGGGGCTGTGTGTGTTTATGGCTCTGGATCTGATCACAGTAATTCGCCTTCTCCGGAGGGGGTGGGGCAGCTGTCTGCAGTCTTCCTGGCCAGTGGTCTTTTTCTACTAGGGGGGGGGTAAACCCCCCCCCCCCAATAACCCCTCTGCAGTCCTCCCAGCTGGGGGTCTTTTTACCAAGTGAGGGAGGGAAGGGAGTTCCTATCTTCCTGGATGGGGGTCCCCTAATATCACCCCCTGCAATCCTTCTAGCTGGGGGGTCTTCTATAACCTCACGTGACAACTGCACCCGGTGCAGCCATCCTTTTGCCCCCCCCCCCCCCCCCCCTTGTCCCAGGTCAAGAAACCCTAGAGATAAGTGCAGCAAATGTCCGGTATTATTTCACACTTTTCTTTGTAAAAGTGCATCACAGGGCCCTGTACAGCCTACCTGACAAGTCCCCTCCCCCTATGAAAATATTAAATTATATTTTTGATAAAATGCCACGACCACGATGCAATGCTTTGTAGCCATGGCATAAATTATACCCCCCCCCCATTGAACAAAACCCATTCAAGTGAATAGCGCTGCTCTGCAAGCGCCCAACAACCATGTGCGAAGCATGCGTCTGCGGTGCACCAGTGCGGTATTAAAGCGGCCGGTGAGGAGGCGATAGGTCTCCTTATCACCTGTCAAATGCTCTCTGAAGAACAAGCCAAATGCTGAATGCTTTTCAGAGAGCAAAGCACTAGACATGTGCACTGCCAAAAAATGTGTGTTGTTTTCGTTTCATTCGTTTTTTGCTTTGTTTTTTCGTTTTTCAGGTCATTCGTTATGATCGGAATTTGTAAATTCGAAAATTCGTAATTTCAAAAATCTGCAGCTTCATAAATTCGAAAATTCAGAAATTTGAAAATTCGAAAATTTGAAAATCCGAAAATAAGATAGAAAATCAGAAAATTCAAAAGAACAAAAATCCCAAAATTCTAAATAATAACTCACTATTAAATGATAGTCATTGGAATTTCTTTTCAAATTTGTCTGTTAGTGAATGTAACAAATACGAATTTATCTGAAATTACGAATTATCAAAAAGAACGAATTACACATCTAAACAAATGGAACAAAACTAATTATTAATAATAATAATAATAATAATAATAAGGTTTAATTATTCTTATTATTACTGTTACTTATTATTATTAATTTGTTACTTTCCATTAGTGTAGATGCGGCATTCGTTAGTTTGGATAATTTGTAACTTCGGATAAATTCGTATTCGTTATGTTCACTAACAGACAAATTTGAAAGGAAATTCCAATACCTATCATTTAATAGTTAGCAATAGTTAAGTTATTCGGATTTTCATTTTTTTTTTTTATTTTGTTATTATTTTCGGATTTTCAGATTTTCAAATTTTGAATTTCCGAATTTCAAATTTCCGAATTATAAAATTTCCGAATTTCAAATTTTCTGAATTTCCGAATTTACAAACTTTTTGAATATTCGAATTTACGAATATTTGGAAACATTTGTCAAACCAGTTTTCATTCATTCGGATATTTACGAATGAACAAATTTGTCGAAATTGTCAAGTCCTTACACAGTTGCACAGTTAATCTGGTTGAAAAAAGGCACAAGTCCATTCAGTTCTACCAAGTGCTTATTTTTTTATTTATTTTTTTATCATTTTTTAGACTTTTACATTTCTTTTTAATTTTATATTTCATTTACAGTATTTATTTTTTAACTGCCCTGTTGGGAGGCCTTTGGTGAAATGTCAGGGGTCTAAACAGACCCCTGATGACTTACATTTGAGAGAAATGGACTGAAGACAAAGATTCCCCCAGTCCTTTTCTCTGAAGCCTGAGCTTCACTGAACAGTAAATGAATGAGAAGCAGTTTACTACGCTTCAGTGATAAATGGACACAGGAGCGACCGTTACCGATCACTTACTGTGTTCATTCAGGAAAGGAAGAAATCAGTAAATAGGACATGAGACTACGTTACCACTACAGATTCTGGATGAACCCTCTACATACTGCTATACACCCTTCCCAGCAAACTGAGCTGGCCAACTGCATCAAAAGAATCCCTCTTATGGCCAGTCTTACACCACTCTGCCACTGCAGATGCGACGGTGGACACCATGCCAACATGGGGCATAAAGACACAAGGTGGGGGGACAGCTACTAGGTTCAGCTCTGGTCACTGACCTGCCTCTCAGCAGGGAAAAAATATACGTCTTCAACTGGCTACACAGGCCAGCTTTTCCCCCATCTCCATCAATGAGCCTTCCTTCCTCACCTCTGTCACTGAGCCTTCTCCACACCTTCATCAATGAGCCTTCCCACCCCACTTCCATCAATGAGCCTTCCCCCCACCTCCTCCATCAATGAGCCTTCCCTCCCCCACCTCCATCAATGAGCCTTCCCTCCCCCACCTCCATCAATGAGCCTTCCTACCCCACCTCCATCAATGAGCCTTCCCCCCACCTCCATCAATGAGCCTTCCCCCACACCTCCTCCATCAATGAGCCTTCCCCCCACCTCCTCCATCAATAAGCCTTTCCACCCCAACTCCATCAATGAGCCTTCCCCCCACCTCCTCCTTCAATGAGCCTTCCCACCCCACCTCCATCAATAAGCTTTCCCTCCCCACCTCCATCAATTAAGCATCCCACCCCACCTCCATCAATGAGCCTTCCCTCCCCACCTCCATCAATGAGCCTTCCTTACTCACCTGCATCAATGAGCCTTTCCTCCCCACCTCAATCTTTGATCCTTACCTCCCCCCACTTCCATCAATGAGCCTTTCCCTATCCACCTCCATCAATGAGCCTTCCCTCCCCACCTCCATCAATAAGCCTTCCTCCCCAACTCCATCAATGAGCCTTCCTTCGCCACCTCCATCAATGAGCCTTCACACCCCACCTCCATCAATAAGCCTTCCTTCCCCACCTCCATCAATGAGCCTTCCCTCCCCACTTCCATCAATGAGCCTTCCCACCCCACCTCCATCAATAAGCCTTCCTTCCCTTCCTTAGTCAATGAGGCTTCCCTCCACACTGCCATCAATGAGCCTTCCCTCCCCCACCTCCATCAATAAGCCTTCCTTCTCCACCTCGATCAATGAGCCTTTCCTCCCCACCTCCATCAATAAGCCTTCCTTCCCCACTGCCATCAATGAGCCTTCCCTACCCACCTTAGTCAATGAGCCTTCCCTCCCTCACCTCCATCAATGAGCCTTTTCTTTCCACCTCCATCAATTAACCTTCCTTTCCCACCTCCATCAATGAGCCTTCCCTCTCCATCTCAATCAATGAGCCTTCCCTCCCCACCTCAATCAATGAGCCCATCCCCATCAATAATCCCCCCCCCCACCTCCATCTATGAACCTTCCCACCCCACCTCCATTAATGAGTATTCCCTCCCCACCTCCATCAATTAGCCTGGCTGCTCATGACACTGTTGCCAGTTGGCCGGTTTTCCTTCCTTGGATCACTTTTGGTCAGTCCTGACCACTGCACACCAGGAACATCCCACAAGTAGACATGTGCAAAAGGAAAAAATTTGTTTCGTTTCGTTTCGTTTTAATTCGTTAATTCATTAATTTTGTTTAGTTATATTCGTTAACTTACTTAAATTCGTTTTCGGATTTCGTTTAGTTTTCTACCGAATTCGAAAAATCGACCACATTCGAAAATATTTCAACGAAATTCGAAAATATTTCTACCGGATTCAAAATGATTTCAACATGATTCGACATTATTTCAACCACATTCAAAAATATTTTGTGACCCAACTTTAGGGCCATGTATCTCGGGGTCACTTGGTGCTAGAAACTCCAAATTTGGATATGTTGTAGTGCTAGTACTATGTGTGCGCATACCAAATTTGGGGTTTCTAGCTATAAGTGACCCCGAGATATGTGGCCCCAAAATCGGGTCGTAAAATGTTATTAGCTAATAGAGCAGAGAATGACATTTTGTGACCCGATTTTGGGGCCACTTATCTCGGGGTCACTTATAGCTAGAAACCCCAAATTTGGTATGAAAACACAATAATAGCTCTACAACATATCCAAATTTGAAGTGTCTAGCACCAAGTGACCCCGAGATACATGACCCTAAAGTCGGGTCACAAAATATTTTCGAATGCGGTTGAAATAATGTCGAATTATGTTGAAATAATTTCGAATGCGGTTGAAATAATTTCGAATCATGTCGAATTCATTCGGATTCATTCGTTATATTTCTTTCGTATTCGTTGTAATTTGTTATTTTTTTATTCGGACATTCGGATGCATCCGAATGTCCGAAAGATGCAAAATTTGGCCGAATTTCGATTAGTTACGAAATGAATTGCACAAGCCTACCCACAAGAGCCGCAGTTTTGGAGTTGCTCTGACCCCGTCATCTACACATTACAATTTGGCCCTTGTCAAAGTCCCTTAAATCCTTATACGTGCCCGTTTTTTTCTGCTTTCGACAAATCAACATGTTTACTTGCTGCCAAATATATCTCACCCAATTTCAGATGCCATTGTCACAGGATAATCAATGCTATTCAATTTACCTGTCGGTGGTCGGAGCGTTGTGAGTGATCGGTGTATACTTGACCTGGAGTTGTTTTTACATTAAAATATTCAACGCGTTCCAATCTACCGTCTCTCATTTCAACGACACTGACGTTTGCCAAATGATTTCCATTTCCGAGGCAAACGAGGTTCCCTCACGTAATCCGAGGTTAAGTGCGAATTCTCAAGCCGTTCTTAATACTTCAATTCCTACATCAAAAACGTCCTGACATCCAGAAGGAGAAGGCTCGAGCCAGAAAACACATTTGTGTTAGAAGTCAATAGCGAATGTTCATTCGCTGTGCAAAAAGGGCTTTTGGAACCATCCCGGCATTAATATTTCAGGTCTGCAAACCGCGGCGATCGGAACCAGGGGCCACGGGCGGCCCTCGCCAGAACGGCAAAACTCTGATTTCTGACCGCAGGCTGCATTATAACAGAAGAAAATCGATCATAAACTGATGATAAAGAGCCGACTCCGAGGAGCGAAGGTGGAATACGTTTCTTTCCATCGTTTTATGCAGATGTAGGAGGTATTTGTGCCGATCGCTGATTGAGGAAATATTCGATGTATTAGATATTCGACAACCCAGCTTAAAATACCCACCCCCACCCCCCCCCATTTATGGCTCACTTCTAGGAGATTGCTGGAAAAGTCAGCAGTTCAGAACCTGCCGCACGTGGGCGTTTATTGCAAATCTCAAGACAGCCATGACTTGCTTATGATTGGACATTCCATAATCACCCCCCCTCCCCCCCGTGTCCCCAAGGATGTGGAATTATGGATGGGTTTTGACCAGTTCCCTGCGGGGTGGACAGTTTGTAATTCGGTATAAATATACATACAACATTTTTATCACTTTCTACACACAAATAGCGATTTCTTTTGGTGGTATTTGATCACCTCGCGGGTGGGGGGAGGGGGTTATTTTCTGCTAAACAAATAAAAGACCGAAAATTGTGAAAAAACTTTTTTTTAGTTTCTGTTCTAAAATAGATATTATATCTATTTATAGATATTTTCTCCTTCACTGATGAAGCTGCACTGATAGGTGGCACTGTTGGGCACTGATAGGTGGCACTGATGGGCGCTGATATGTGGCGCTGATGGGCACTAATAGGTGAAACTGATGGGCACTGATAGGAGACACTGATGGGCACTGATAAGTGACACTATGGGCACTGAGGGGCACTGATGGACACTAATAGGTGACACTGATGGGCAGTGATAAGTGACACTGATGGGCACTGCTAAGTGACATGATGGGCACTGATGGACACTGATGGGCATTGATAGGGGACACTGATGGACACTGATAAGTGACACTGATGGGCACTGATGGGTGACACTAATGGACACTGATAGTTGACACTGGTGGGCACTGATGGACACTGATGGACACTAATAGGTGACACTGATGGGCAGTGATAAGTGACACTGATGGGCACGGCTAAGTGACACGATGGGCACTGATGGACTCTGATGGGTGACACTGATGGGCATTGATAGGGGACACTGATGGACACTGATAAGTGACACTGATGGGCACTGATGGGTGACACAGATGGACACTGATAGTTGACACTGGTGGACACTGATGGACACTGATGGGTACTGATAGGTAGTACTGATGGGTGACACTGATGGGCACTGATGGACACTGACAGGTGACGCTGATGGGCACTGATAAGTTATACTTCTGGGCACTGATAAGTTACACTGCTGGGCACTGATAGGTGACACTGATGGACACTGATAGTTGACACTGATGGGCACTGATGGACACTGATAGGTAGCACTGACGGGTGACACACTGATGGGCACTGATGGGTGAAACGGATGGGCACTGATTGACACTGATAGGTGACACTGATGGGCAATAATGGATATTGATAGGTGACACTGATGGGCACTGATAAGTGGCACTGATGGACACTGATAGGTGACAATAATGGGCACTGTTGGGCACTAATAGGTGGCATTGATAGGCGGCATTGGTGGGCACTAATAAGTGGCACTAATGGACACTGATAGGCGGCTTTGATGGGGACTGATAGGTGTCACTGATGTGCACTGATTGGCAGCACAGGTGGGCACTGTTGGGACTGCACTGATAATCCGTGTAAATGTCCCTTTTACAGAAGCTGGTTGTTGGCTCTCCTCTCCTCTTCTCATGCTGTCAGCGTTAGGAAAGGAATGCCGATAATCATCTTCTGTTTACATTGTGATCAGGTGTGATTGGACTAGACATGTGCACTGACAAAAAAATAGTTCATTTTCGTTTTAATTTCATTCGTTTTTTTTACTTTTTTCAGAAATTCGTAAAATCCAAAATTTGAAAATTCTAAAAATCGGAATTTCGGAAATTTCGTGAATTTTCACATTTTGATTTTTTGGATTTCCAAATTTCTGATTTTCGAATTTCCAATTTCCGAATTTCTGAATTTTCGAATTTCCGATTTTCAGATTTTCGGAATTCCCGGAAATCTGAATTTCTGATTTTTTCGAACTTCGAATTTCCGAATTTTGGGATTTTCGGAATTTGGGAATTCAAAGATTTGAAAGTCCAAAAAATTTTAAAATCTGAAAAAAAGAAAAAAAATCTGTTTAATTAATAACTAACTAATAAATTAACGAGTACAAATTTATCCAAATGTATGAATTATCTGAAATAACGAATGCTGCATCTAAACAAATGGAATGGAACAAATTAATAATAAATAATTAATAATCAATAATTAATAATAATAAAAAGGTTTTATTATTATTTTTAGATCGTTACGTTCCATTTGGTTAGATGCAGCATTCGTTATTTCACATAATTCGTAACTTTGGTTAAATTTGTATTCGTTACGTTCACTAACAGCCACATTTGAAAAGGAATTCCAATACCTATAATTTAATAGTTAGTTATTATTTAGAATTTAAACAGATTTTCTTTCTTTTTTTCTGATTTTTGAATTTCCGAAAATTCTGAATTCAGAAATCCGAAAATCCGAAATTAGGAAATTTGAAAATTCGGAAATCCGAAAATCCGAAATTCGGAAATCCGAAAATTCTGAAATTCAAAGATTCAGAAATCCAAAAATTGGAAATTTGGAAATTCGAAAATCCGGAAATTCGTAATTTCAGAAATATCAGAAATTTGTAACTTGGCACATTTTGAAATTCGGAAATTTCGGATATTGAAAACCTTTATAGAAAAGAAGCTTTCATGTAACTTTCATGGATCAGTGTTTTTTTTTTTCCAACCCTCACCTCTCCTCCCTGGTCAACTTTGCTGCCTAAAAACGTCCTCCTAAGAAAATCCCATTCACACCTGAAGTAGCGGTAACACGGCTTCCCGTTTGCTTTTTGGGTTTTTCTTTTGGGGGCGGCAAACAACCACCCACGGGTGGCCGGCAGCGCAGCACTACAACCCCCGGGTGGCTGACGGCACAGCACTACCACCCCCTCAGCCCAGCACTTACCCGATTTAGGTGGTGGGCTGTGGTGTCCTCCACGGTGGGGTGCAGGCAGCGGCTCCAGTGTCCGCTCCTCCAGCAGCTTCCTCGTGTCTCCTCTCTCTTCCGCCCAAGCGCTAAGCATCCAATAGGATCACCTGACCAATCATGAAACAGGTCTCACGACCTGCCTCCTGAGTAAGAAAAAGAAAACCCGCTCCAGGTGTCTGTTTCCTCCAATCTCCTCCCTCTTCAGGTGTGGGTGCAGCTCGATATGCACCATATGCAAGGAAAATGAAACAAAAGCCCGGACAGCCGCATTAGAAGAAATGATAATTCCTTTATTCGTATAAATCCATGCAGCAGGGATAAAAAACCGCTAACGCGTTTCACACCATCAAGGCAGGTGCTTATATAAGCAGTTTTTGTCTCTGCTGTATGGATTCATACTAATAAAGGAATTAGCTTTTTTTTTTTGGAGTGCGGCTGTCCGGAATTTTGTTTCATTTTCCTTGCCTCCTGATTGGCGGGGAGGAACTTTAGTGTGAAAATAGCGAAAATGGTAGTCGCTATTGTCACACAACTTGGTGGGATCGGGAGCCCCCCCTTTTTTTGAACCCTTTTAGAAATCGAATAGTTTTCGAATCGTATTCGAAAAGTATTCAAATTCAAAAACTTTTCGAATTCAAACAGTTCACCAATCTCTAAAGAGAATAAAAAAGAATAGAAAATAAAGGAATAGAATAGGAAAGAATAGGAAAAAAAAAAAAAAAAAAAAAAATATATATATATATATATATATATATACATATACATATACATATACATATACACACATATATATATATATATATATATATATATATATATGTACATATATAAATAGATAGATAGATAGATAGATATTTTCTATTCTTTTTTATTCTCTTATATATTCTCTTATATATATATATATATATATATACCAATTTCCAAATAAAAAAGAATAGAAAATAAAGGAATAGAATAGGAAAGAATAGGAATATATATATACATATATATATAAATATATATATATATATATATATATATATATATATATATATATTATATATATATATATATATATATATATATATATATATATATATATATACATAGTGCCTTGCGAAAGTATTCGGCCCCCTTGAACTTTTCAACCTTTTGCCACATTTCAGGCTTCAAACATAAAGATATAACATTTTTATTTTTTGTGAAGAATCACCAACAAGTGGGACACAATTGTGAAGTGGAACGAAATCTATTGGATTTTTGAAACTTTTTTAACTAATAAAAAAATGAAAAGTGGGGCATGCAAAATTATTCGGCCCCCTTGCGTTAATACTTTGTAGAGCCGCCTTTTGCTGCGATTACAGCTGCAAGTCGCTTGGGGTGTCTCTATCAGTTTTGCACATCGAGAGACTGAAATTCTTGCCCATTCTTCCTTGCAAAACAGCTGGAGCTCAGTGAGGTTGGATGGAGAGCGTTTGTGAACAGCAGTTTTCAGCTCTTTCCACAGATTCTCGATTGGATTCAGGTCTGGACTTTGACTTGGCCATTCTAACACCTGGATACGTTTATTTGTGAACCATTTCTTTGTAGATTTTGCTGTATGTTTGGGATCATTGTCTTGTTGGAAGATAAATCTCCGTCCCAGTTTCAGGTCTTTTGCAGACTCCAACAGGTTTTCATCCAGAATGGTCCTGTATTTGGCTGCATCCATCTTCCCCTCAATTTTAACCATCTTCCCTGTCCCTGCTGAAGAAAAGCAGGCCCAAACCATGATGCTGCCACCACCATGTGTGACAGTGGGGATGGTGTGTTGAGGGTGATGAGCTGTGTTGCTTTTACGCCAAACATATCGTTTTGCATTGTGGGCAAAAAGTTGGATTTTGGTTTCATGTGACCAGAGCACCTTCTTCCACATGTTTGGTGTGTCTCCCAGGTGGCTTGTGGCAAACTTTAGACGAGACTTTTTATGGATATCTTTGAGAAATGGCTTTCTTCTTGCCACTCTTCCATGAAGGCCAGATTTGTGCAGTGTACGACTGATTGTTGTCCTATGGACAGACTCTCCCACCTCAGCTGTAGTTCTCTGCAGTTCATCCAGAGTGATCATGGGCCTCTTGGCTGCATCTCTGATCAGTCTTCTCCTTGTCTGAGCTGAAAGTTTAGAGGGACGGCCAGGTCTTGGTAGATTTGCAGTGGTCTGATACTCCTTCCATTTCAAAATGATGGCTTGCACAGTGCTCCTTGGGATGTTTAATGCTTGGGAAATCTTTTTGTATCCAAATCCGGCTTTAAACTTCTCCGCAACAGTATTACGGACCTGCCTGGTGTGTTCCTTGGTCTTCATGATGCTCTCTGCGCTTTCAACAGAACCCTGAGACTATCACAGAGCAGGTGCATTTATACAGAGACTTGATTACACACAGGTGGATTCTATTCTATCAGTCATTTAGGACAACATTGGATCATTCAGAGATCCTCGCTGAACTTCTGGAGTGAGTTTGCTGCACTGAAAGTAAAGGGGCCGAATAATTTTGCACTCACCACTTTTCAGTTTTTTATTTGCTAAAAAAGTTTAAAATATCCAATAGATTTCGTTCCACTTCACAATTGTGTCCCACTTGTTGGTGATTCTTCACAAAAAATTAAAATTTTATATCTTTATGTTTGAAGCCTGAAATGTGGCAAAAGGTTGAAAAGTTCAAGGGGGCCGAATACTTTCGCAAGGCACTGTATATATATAAAAAAAATTCATATCCTATTTCTTTTTTTCCTATTCTATGTTCTCTTTGGAAATTTGAAAACGATTCAAACGATTCAAAATTGATTCTAAAACTTTTCAAATCGATCCGAATTTCGAAAAGTTTGAATTGATTGGAAAACCAATAAACAAAACGAATTCCGAAAACTAATGAAACCAATTTAACGAAACAAATGTATGTAACTAATGAATCGACACAGTCCCCGCCCTGCCCCGCTGAGATATGGAAGATTTTTGCATCTTAACGCCTTTGGGTTTTTTTGTTTTGTTTACTACATGCAGCCAGGCATGGACTATGAGAGTTATTTTATGAAGCGTTTAAATGATTAAAATATTAAATATTAATACGATTTTGGAATTTCAACCAAAAAATAAAAATAAAATAATCACCGCCACAATCAGTGTATTCAACCCGAATACGTACAACCTAAGCAAACAACTGAGCAAAATTGGATTATCGGCTAAGTAACCCGAATTATTTGCGGCACAATATTTTCTCATCACCACTTATAGGTTATTAAATTATTTCCAATACTAATAAATAGACGGCATCCTGCCAATTACAGACGTTTGAATTATTTATGAAGAGCATTTGGAAGAGGAAAGCTTGTTTTTCACGGTGTTTCATTAGCGATATTGAGTAGTACGGCGTGTTCCCAATCACTGATTTATTTTTATTTTTTTTGCAAACAGTGAACTCGAGGTTAACATTTTAATATGTCGCTTTACAGGTTTTATCTACCAAGTGGCAGAGGTGAGCGAGCTCCAAGCAGACAAATGCAAAAAAAATAAAATAAAAAATATCATCCGTAGAGGGGAAAAAAAATGGAAAATATAAATTTCTCTTATATTCACCAACAAACACAGCTCCTCTCTTAGCCATCGGGTTGTTATGCCCTATTACTAGGAGATAATAGGCATTAGTTGTAACACAACACTCAAAACTCTTAGTTCCGCCCAGGGGGCGGCCCCTTGGGCAACAACCCTTTAGTCTGCCAGGCAGACCTCAGTTTTATTTTGGCTAGTGAAGGAGAAGGACCTAGGAACCCTGCGGGCCCAGCGGTCCGTGCTTTTTTATGCAGAAACTTGGCTTTTTGCACAAGATGAATGATCCTGTGATCTGCTATCAACCGCCGGCTGGGTGACAGGCTGGATATCCTTATCCTTGTAGTCTCCCCAGTCCGGCCATCGAGCGTGTGCAGACCAGAGCACCGCGCTGGGTCGGCCACGACGAAACCTCAGCTCCAGAGGTGGCCGGTGAGCTTTTATGCTCCGGGGCGCACATATGACCGGGCTACTGATGTCTGCGTCACAGCGGGCCGAGAGCCAGCAGCCACCCTGTACTGATCAGTTAGTGGGTCTGTGATGGAATGTCTCCCAGCTCTTCAGCACTGGTAAGTACAGCTCTCCCTGCCTCAGTGGGGCTGAGCAGCTGGGCATTCCCTGAGAGGTCCATTCGGGGGCCACCTCACCTCCTTCTCTTCTCTCCCTGTTCCTATCTCCCCCCCCTCCCTGGGGGGATGCTGCATGTGGCTGCTGAGCGGTGTGTGTGTGCCTATACAGGGGCTCTCTGGTGGGCTCTACCCTGGGCTGGGGGGCTCTGCTGCCTAGCGGTGTCCTGGGTCCTGTGTTTTATGCCCCTGGAAGATGCCTGTGAGGGTTTGCTGTTGTCTTGTACAGCGCTGTGTTCTCTGCCATTGTTTTCCTTTCTGTACCTCATGGAGCTGCTGGCGGCCATTTTAGGTGTGGGCGAGGGCAGCATGCCTTCCCTGGGCTTCAGAGCCCATTTTCCTAGTGATCTCCTATTCAGGACACTGGCGGCCATTTTCTGGAAGCCTGAACATGTTTTTTTTCAGTGTTCTCTAGCAGCATCATGTGCTCTCACAGCCATTTTCCCTGTGTTTTTATGTCTTTGTACTGAACGCTGGGTGGCCATTTTATTGAAGCCTGAGCACATTTCAGAGATTGGTTTGGCGATAAATACAGTGGCTGCCACGACACAGCTTTTGTTTCCTCTGCACCTAGGAGCACACAGGGACTACAGGCAATACTTGTGGGACATAAATACAGAAAAAATCAGCACAGTACAACCCCTTTACGAAAAGCTGTTGAACACCACAATACTTGTGGGACAGGGCAGAACTCCTCAGGGTGGCGAGTCCATCGGGAAAGAGACCCTCAGCCAACGACAGCAAGGAGGGTGGCACTGTCACTGTCCTAAGTCCCCTTCGGGTGGCAGACAGGGTAGGGTCAGCATGGCTTCAGAAACTGGTGTTTCTTCCCCCAAAATCCAGGCAATTGCAACCGGGTCACCTGCAGACTGCGCAGTGCCCATGGACACCCTGATGGCAGTCCTCAATTCGTTCGTTGCCAAGATGGAGGCGGTGCGTGGGAAGAAATGTGCACTAAAGCGGCCCCAAACCCCCACCCCCATCCTCTGGGGAGATTTCTGACGCAGACTCGGGTCCTGCTGAGGCTGGTGACCCCTGCTTTGTCTTGTCAGATGACGCTGACCAGGACCGTTCGGACAGCGAGGATGAGTCCCCGTCAGGGTCCGGGCGCGACAAAGCGCTTGTTGGAGCACTTATCACAGCTGTGTGTGATACCCTGAAGATTCAGGAGCCAGCGGACGTCTGATATCCAGGTTACTCTCCCTCTGTTATAAACAAAAAAAGAAAAGAAAATGGTGTCCCCGGAACGGGGCTTTTTGCCAGCAAAGTTTAACCTGTGTAGTATAAATAACATTGACATGTAGAAAAGTAAACTAATATTGTAAATATTTATTAATAATAAAAAGAGGATAAAATGGGTCACGCAGTAGTCAAGGACTGAGCTCCACTAAATAGGTAAAAATGTATAGTATTACATGTATGAACAGAAATACACATATACATAGAATTGTGATGCTTGAAACATAGTATCAGTACAGTAAGAGATATATGCGTGTAGATAGTAAAAACCCTTTACGCGTTTCAACCCTCCCAGGGGTCTTCTTCAGAAGGTTACTATCTATTTATGAAAGAATAGAAAAAAGACAAGCATAAATATATATCACAATACATGATGCACTGTGTTGTACTAAAAATAATCTGTTGTAGACAGAGTATATATCAAAACATTGTAAGATTACACAGTTAACAATCAAGCGATACATATTGTAACAATAAATACCTATATTGATCACAAAGGAAATCCTCTTTTAAAAGACCGGACAGGGTTCCGTACACTCTCCCATAATCTTCATAGATGTGCCGACCTTATGCAGATGGAAAAAGTGGCTGGCTCTGCCCGGACACAGGGGGAAAGAGCAAGGAAAATGGATCCAAAGGGGTAAAAAAGCTTGCAAGGGATCACATCACTGTTACCACCTCCAAAACATAATAATGGAGGAAGGTATGGGTATGGGTAAGCGGGATTAGGAGAGAGGGCAACCTACAGGAAAAGAAAGAATATAAGACATGGGTATATATATATATATATATATATATATATGTATATATAAAGAGGGGCCCTATTTAGAAAGCTATCACCTCTGTATAGAGAGATAGGACATGCCCGCATGCAGTGTCAATAGTATACACATGTCTAGGATACGCATATGTCAAGTGAATCCTGCCATTTCAGAGTGGAATATTTCACTCGGTTAAGGTGTGAGCAGATGCCCAAAGAAAAACCCCAAAGAAAAGACCAACGCCAAACCAAGACACCATGTACAGCGAAAGTGGGAAAGGGGGGAAGAGTGGAAAATTGAAGAGGGAAAAGAAGCAGAGACGGAAAGGGAGGTGAAGTGGCTGCGAACACGTGCCAAACAAAACTACAAAAATAAACAAACAGTGAACATAACTGAAGAAAAAGGTGAATGGGGAAAGAAAGTGAAGTGGTGTAGCAGCTTCAGAATATCACAACGTGACCACAGTAGTACAAAAAGTAAAATAATGTATATATACCTATAGCCAAATTCCAATGGGTCCACATTGGACAATAGGGCCAAAAAGAAAACACTCAAATAATGAGTGGTAAAGTGACTTAGAAGTGGTGACCTTTATAATACAGCCCTTCACATTAATATGTTTCCATAGGGCCAGAGTGGTCTTAAGTCTGCAAATAGACAAGAGATAGTCTTATACTCCTGCCGACAGAACTATATATAGTGCAATAAAATGAGTGAAACAGCATAGGATAAAAGAACCCAAGGACTTACCCAGTTGCGTGAAAGCAGTGTGCGTGTGCTCCTGTGGATGAGGAAGTGATGTGCAGTGTGAGGGGGTGGAATATAAGTAGCCCAGGTTGGGTTGATGGGTCAATCAGAAGTCTCCACCCGTTAACCCATAACCACTTTTGGTCGCCTAAAGAACGACCGGATGTGGTCCCCTCGGCGTTCCGGAAATGACTCTCCTGATAAGGCGGGAGAGTACACGATAGCGTCGCACCGGCGTGACGTGGGTGCGTCGCGTCGCACGCGCGGAACGCGCGTGTGCAGTGAGGCCACCAGTCCGATACCGTTCGGAATGCCGCCGACCAGAAATTATCGTCCCGGGTGGACGGGCAGCGCTCACCCGTTCGTACCCCGGGACCTAATGGGGAGAGGCAAGCGCGCGCCACTGCCACTCCCCTCTTCTGGTCGTGAAGCCCTACCCCATTGGTCCATCCAATCGACATAGATAAGGATGGGAGATGACCTCACATGGCACCATCTAGTGGAGAAAAATGGGAAAGCATAACCGGACCCTCCGTAGTACAGCATAAGGGATAGTAAATCCAAAAAAAAGTATATTTTTTGATAGCAACATGTCACAAGTAAAGAATAACAATAAATAAACATAAATGAAAAACATTTCATAATAAGCATGTAATCTACAGGTAAACTGGGCACACAGAAGGAGAGATCTACTGGTTAGTGTATAAAAATGTGACAGACTAGTGATCACGGGGCACGGAGTTGTATGCTGCACCAATGCATCACACACATGCACATACAGCCCATCAAAACCACAAAGGTGAGCGGGAGCAGGTGGAATGCACCCATTCCAAAGAGAGATGGGGTGCATGAGCATGCGGCATGCATAGCATGCCATGCATACATGCAGTACAACCGGCCAACATATGTGCCCCACAAGACCCACGTACGAAAAACAAGAGGTGAATAGGTCTGCAAGGAAGTCAAAACCAAAGACACAAAAGTATATTGAAGGGACGACATGGAAAACACATGGCTAATCCGCAGTGTGTCACTGTGTTTTGCCAGAGGTGAAACCCTTTAGAAATGGAGCAAACGATATGGCTTCATTCAGGCCTGGGGAAACGGTAGCATTGAGCTTAAAGATCCATCCCTGTTCGAGTTGGAGAAGGGTCTTATTCCAATCTCCCCCTCGAACAGGGATGTGTATACGATCTAAAGCTACAAAGGAAATAGCGGGCATCTTATAGTCATGTGTAATTACTACATGTCGTCCAAGGGGTACATAAAAGTTACCAATCTCCATATGGTAAATGTGTTTGGCCATCCTTTTATGTAGTTCCAACTTGGTTTTTCCTACATAGTACGACCCACATTCGCACTCCATGAGGTACACAACCCCACGTGTTTGACAATTGGCGAAGTGGGATGGACGAAATGTTCGACCATTTGGGAGTTGAAAGATTTTATCCCGTTTAATGTACTTGCAGGTAGAGCAGTGCCCACAGGGAAAAGATCCCAAAACTGAGCAATGCGCTGCTCGTCTTGCTTCATCTCTATATTCACTTTGCACTAGTTTGTCGCGAAACGAAGTAGCGCGTTTGTGGGTAATTAAAGGCTGTTTCGACACTAGTTTGCCAATTTTATGGTCATCTTTCAGAATAGACCAATGTTTTTAGATAATATGACGAATCGAGGCATGTTGCCTGGAATAACGAAGAACGATCCTGGCAAAATGCCTAACAGGGTCGCTCTTCGCTGCCCCAGGGTGTAAAAGATTGTTACGGGATTGGGCCAGTGCTCGATTATACGCTTTGCGCAGACATACCCGACTATAGCCGCGGGCTAAAAGTCTTGTCTGTAGTTGGGCAGCTTCGGCCCTAAAAAGGGCATCATCCGAACAGTTCCTGCGCAACCGCAGGTACTGGCCATAAGGTATGGACTTCTTAAGATTTATTGGATGGAAGCTGTCTGCGTGAAGTATAGTGTTCCCGGCGGTATCCTTACGATACAGAGTAGTGAAAATTGAATTAGTAGGAGAACGCCCAATTTTTATGTCCAGAAAGGTGATCAAATGAGGACTATAAGAAATTGTGAATTTTAAATTATATTCATTTACGTTGATTAGGGTCATAAATTCGAGTAGCTGATCCTCCGTGCCCTCCCATATGACGAGAATATCGTCGATGTATCGCCGCCATAAACAAATATGGCGCGTAAAATCGGCGAACCTCTCGCCAGACAGGAGGGATTTCTCCCACTCCCCCAGGTACAGGTTGGCGTAGGCCGGTGCACAACAAGTGCCCATGGCCACGCCCTGCACCTGGAGGTAGTGGGAGTTGTTAAATACAAAATAATTATGATGCAGGATATACTCCAAACCCTGTATGATGAAATCACTCAGGGTCTGGTCATATAATTCCCTATGTTGTAAGATGTTGTAGATAGCTTCAATCCCTTTAGTGTGGGGTATTGAGCTATAGAGGGCTTCTACATCAATTGCTACTAACCAAGCATTGGTCGGTAATATCATATTCTCAATGATCTGCAAAAGATGTATGGTATCCTTCACGAATGACGGCATCTCCATCACAAGGGGTTGCAAGAAAGAATCGATTAACTTGCTAAGGTTCTCGGTTAACCCCCCCCTACCGGAAATTATGGGTCTCCCGGTTGGACGAGATGGATTCTTGTGGATTTTAGGAAGGCAGTAAAAGGTTGCTTCTGTGGGAAACTTGGTGTTGATGAAAGAGTATTGGTCTCTGGTGATACTACCCGTCTGTAATGCACCATCAATCAATTGATAAAATTGTTGATGGTAAGTAAGTATTTCCCTGGTTGGGATCACCTTATACCAATCCGTATTGTCCAGTATGGCCTGGCACATGTTGAGATAATCGGAGTTATCCATCAACACCACGTTTCCCCCCTTATCCGAAGGTTTGATGGTGATATTTACATTGTTCCCCAATGATTGAATAGCTCTGTATTCATCACTGCTTAAATTGGCGGGATAGGTGTGCTTACGACGAAGTTTAGAAATGTCATTTAGCACCTGTTTGACAAAGATTTCAATGCATGGATTTAAGTTTAACGGGGGAAAGGAGCCTGATGGTTTTTTCAGGGATGAATGACATTTCACCTGATCAGTATTACTCCCTAGGAGAGACTCCAAGTCAACTCGATCAATTAGATCCAGAGTGTTATTTTCCTCATAGAGCAATGTCAGATCTCGTAGAGCTCTAAGTTCTCTCATGCCTAATTTAGGCATCTCATGGTCCTCAACATCTACATCCACCTTCGTATGCAAGCTCTGAAGAAGGAGCCTGCGTGCGAAGAGTTGGATATCAGTTGTCACTTCAAAAATGTCATATTCCTCCTCTGGACAGAAAGTAAGTCCTCGCGACAATACACTTGTCTCTATTGGGGTCATGCTATACGAGGACAAATTAATTACACTCATAAATTTTGTGGGATTCTGGTGACAAACATGTCCAGATTGCCCAGTCCCCTGTTGTTCGGGGGAAGGGGAGACCCCCGTATGGCATTTAAAGTATTAGATTTTGTCTCAGATGTAGGTTCAATAGCATTCAAATCTCCCTTCGGGCATAATATGTTAGTCACATCAAAGGTGACTGGTCTATTATCATGCCCAACAGGGGATTCATTGGCAAGCCTAGTTCCAGTGGAAATCGGTATCGGGACCTGTTTGGTGTTAGATTCTAACTGGGTCTCCCCCCCGGTGTTACGTTTCTTTTTCTCTTTGTCAGGTGAATCCTTATTATAGTTTCTTTTGGCTTTCCTTCGTCCCTTATTTGGTGCAGTGGATTTCAGATGGCCACTGGGTGCATTGTTAGATTGTGGTGCACCCATTGCCTTATTGTGGGTATGTTTAATTGAACTCCCTCTTGGGGTGGATAAGTTCATATTCCATTTATAGGCCCGACCTTCAGAGAAGATCGACTTATCCCTCCAGAATTTGGTTTCCTTTTTACGTAAAATATCACGATTGAAGGTCTGTAGGCCTTCATTCAATTTGGTGCGCAGATCCAAGAACCGTGCACTATGCGAAAAGGGTTTTAGAGCAATTTCCAAATTATTGATCTCCCCATCAAGGGTTACCATTTGTCTATTATATTCCCTTATTAAGATGGTCATCATTTGTTGGGAGCATGTTTTTAAATTCTCTTCCCATTCAATCCTACATTCATTACCGATATGTTCCATATTTGGAAAGATTTGGACCCGAAGTCCTAAGGGGTTAATATTATTATCAATGTATCTCTCGAAGGATTTTATATGCCAAAACAGTGCCGACTTCTTCTCTAGCACTTTGGTGAATTTAACAAAAAGAGTGGAGATCTCAGTTTCCACTCGATCACCGTTTTCAAATTCAGTCTCATAGCTGGACATTAGATGGTTCCAATCATCACCCTGGAAGCTATTCATATTATCAACAAGCGAAAAACAACGATAAGGAATTGTACAAAATACAAATATGCCAAGTAGAGCTCAAGTCCCAAAACCTCTTGCGTTACCGAATGGGGAAGGGTGTTTAACCACCCGGGTTTAAAGAACTAGACAGAGAGAACGGTAACACCCCCAAAATTGGGGTCAGAGGGCGCTGATCACCCCTGGTATGTTATAAACAAAAAAAGAAAAGAAAATGGTGTCCCCGGAACGGGGCTTTTTGCCAGCAAAGTTTAACCTGTGTAGTATAAATAACATTGACATGTAGAAAAGTAAACTAATATTGTAAATATTTATTAATAATAAAAAGAGGATAAAATGGGTCACGCAGTAGTCAAGGACTGAGCTCCACTAAATAGGTAAAAATGTATAGTATTACATGTATGAACAGAAATACACATATACATAGAATTGTGATGCTTGAAACATAGTATCAGTACAGTAAGAGATATATGCGTGTAGATAGTAAAAACCCTTTACGCGTTTCAACCCTCTGTTATCCAGGGCTTCAGTGTCAGCTGTGGTGCTGAGGTGCCCGATTTGGCTAAAATGCTGGTCTGCTGACCAGGCATCCAAAAAAGCCCTGACAGATCTTCGCTTCCTTAGCGACCGGCTCTTTGGAGCCTCTTTGGATAACATTATTAAAAATGCCACCGGTGGTAAGAGTACTTTACTCCCACAGGCCAGGAAGGCTAAGGAGCCACGCCATAGGCAAGGGCCCTCTTTTTCCGCTCACAAACGGCTTTTTCATCCGCCCGGAGCTTCGACAAAACGTCCCCAGCCTGACAGGACGACCACGGACAGTCAAAAATGTCCCTGGAACCGCAAGCCTACCAAGCCTGCGAATAAAAGTGTCTTGGGTGGGGGGTCGCCTTTGGGAGTTTGCAGCCCGGTGGTCCTCTCGGTTATCCGACCAATGGGTCTGCGATCTGATTTCCATAGGCTACAACATAGAGTTTCTCTCTTTGCTGCCAAACAAATTCTTCCCCTCCAGCATACCCGTATCCCGGCTCGCCGGGGGGCCCTCTTGGGGGCAGTAAGAGACCTGCTGAATCGCGGGGCGGTTGTTCCGGTTCCGGAATCGGAACGCTTCCAGGGATTCTACTCAAATATGTTTGTGGTTCCCAAGAAGGAAGGGGTACATCCAATCTTCGACCTAAAAGCCCTCAATCACTTTGTAAAAGTGCAGAGGTTCAGAATGGAATCAGTTCGCTCAGTAGTCGCTGCACTCCATCAAGGGGACTCCCAGGCATCCTTAGACATCCAGGATGCATACCTGCACATACCCATATGCCTTCGGCATCAAAAATTTCTGTGGTTTGCAGTCGGGGAAGCCCACTACCAGTTTGTGGCTCTTCCTTTTGGTCTGGTATCAGCCCCCCGAGTCTTTACCAAGGTACTGGCTCCAGTTTTGGTGTTGCTACGGCAACGTGGGATCGCGATCGTGGGATACCTGGACGATCTCCTCCTGAGGGCATCTTCCGCCTCAGAATTAGAGGAGGATGTGGTGATCACCATGCAGACCCTGCAAGAATTTGGGTGGCTGTTGAACCTAAAGAAGTTGGTGATAGTACCGACCCAGCGTCTGGAGTACCCAGGCTTGCTGCTGGACTCCATGGAAGCGATAGTGTTTCTCCCTTCAGACAAACTGTAGACTCTCAGATCCACAGTAAAACTACTTATGAACCGCAAGTGTTCGTCGTTCCACTTTTGCATGCGAGTACTGGGGCTCATGGTAGCCTCCTTTGAGGCAGTACCTTATGCCCACTTCCACACCAGAGTCCCGCAGAAGGAGATTTTGACAAAATGGGACAAATCTCAGTTGTCCCTGGATCGACAGATCCAGGTGAGCCAGTCAGTCAGAGACTCACTGATCTGGTGGCTGAGGTCCCCGGTGATTCAGTCTGGGAAATCTTTCCTGCCTTTGAAGTGGACAGTGATCACAACGGACGCCAGCCTATCCAGCTGGGGTGGAGTGATGGGGGTTCAGTCGGCTCAGGGCCTCTGGTCGACGGAAGAATCCAAGTTGCTGATCAATCTACTCGATTTGAGAGCGATCAGGCCGTGCCTCTCCACATGGTCGATGAGACTGGAAGGGCGTCTGATCAGGATCCAGTCAGACAACGCCACTGCGGTGGCATACTTCAATCACCAAGGGGTAACAAGAAGCTCAGCCGCTGCATGGGAGGTCGCTCACATACTTCGGTGGCGATGTGTACTGGCCCTGTCAGCCATTTACATCCCAGTAGTGGAGAACTGGCAGGCGGACAATCTGAGTCGACAGATGCTGGACCCAGGAGAATGGGCATTGCATCTGGAGACATTCAGGTTACTGTGCCTGAAGTGGGGCACACCAGATGGGGATCTTCTGCCCTCCTGTCTCAATCAGAAGATGCCAAGATTCGTGTCTAGGACAAGCGATCCGTGGGCAGACACGTCAGATGTGCTGGTGGCTCCGTGGGATCAGTACCAGCTGATCTACGCCTTTCCTCCACTGAAACTTTTACCACACCTTCTTCGCAGAGTGGAAGCCGAGGGGATCCCAGTGATGCTGGTTGCACCAGATTGGCCTCAGCGTCCTTGGCACGCAGACCTGGTGCATCTGGTGGCAGACGCTCCCTGGCGACTGCCGTTGCGAGAGGACCTTCTGTCTCAAGGTCCGATTCTCCATCCTGCTTTACCATTGCTGGCTTTAACAGCATGGCTATTGAGAGCCAGGTGTTGAGGAACTGGGGTCTGTCGAACACGGTGATCACAACTATGTTAAGAGCATGAAAGTTTTCTTCCTGGAAGATATACCATCGTACCTGGAAGGTCTACATTTCCATGTGTGAGGGGAAAGGATGGCATCCGAGCTCCTTTTCTATATCTAGGATCCTGCTGTTTCTTCAGCAAGGAGTAGACCAGAAATTGGCGTTAAGCACCATTAAGGGACAAATTTCAGCCTTGGCTGTCTTTTTTCAACGACCCTGGCGTCTCACTCCTTAGTGAGTACCTTCGTTCAGGGGGTACGACATGTAGTCCCTCCGGTGCATCCACCGTTACCCCCATGGGATTTGAACCTGGTGTTGTCGGCGCTTCAAAAACCGCCATTTGAAAATATGAGGGAGATTCCCCTGTTGATCTTTTCCAGAAAGTGGTCTTCCTGGTGGGCATCCCATCGGCCAGGAGGGTTTCGGAACTGGCGGCCTTGTCCTGCAAGTCGCCCTATCTGGTTATCCATAAGGATAAGGCGGTGTTGCATCCGCAACCGTCTTTTCTACTGAAAGTGGTCTTGGCTTTTCATATCAATGAGGACATTGTATTACCAGCTCTGTGTCCTAAGCCGAAGCACCCCAAGGAGGTGGCCCTTCACACTCTAGATGTGGTTAGGGCTCTGAAGGTGTATTTGTCTGCCACGGCTCCCTTTCGGAAGTCAGACTCACTGTTTGTTTCGGTGGCTGGTCCAAAGAAGGGCATGGCGGTCTCGTCGGCCACCATTTCCAGGTGGATCAGACAGATTGTAGTCCAAGCCTACGCCTTGAAGGAGCAGGTGCCCCCCTTTCCAGTCACGGCCCACTCCACGAGGGCAATCAGAACGTCTTGGGCCTTCCGACCCCAAGCGTCTGTCGCTTAGGTGTGTAAGGCGGCGACTTGGTCGTCTGTCCACATGTTTACCAAGTTCTACAAGGTAGACGTCAGTGCATCGGCTGATGCCTGTTTTGGCTGCAAAGTTTTGCAGGCGGCCGTATAGTTGCAATTGAATATGCAATATATATTTCCTTTTTTCCTGGTTTTTCTGTTAAGTTAATGCGCTGTTGCATTACTTCCGCAGTTTTTATTGCGGTTTTGGGTAATCACTCCAGTTGCGGGTACTCTGGTTTTGTGGTGGGTTTCTCCACGCACTGATGTTTTTTGTGGGTAAAGTTTCACTAGTTCCCACATGCCATGGTGGATGAAGTTGCTATTCTGTTTTTTCCCACCCCTCATTTTGGCACTGCTTGGGGACGTCCCAATGGCTAAGAGAGGAGCTGTGTCGGTCGGTGAATATAAGAGAAAATAAGATTTTTTGTACTCACTGTAAAATCCTTTTCTCTGTAATTCACCGACCGACACAGCACCCGCCCCTCCTTTTATCCTTACGTTATACTGCTTGTTGACGTACTGAGGTCTGTTTGGCAGACTGGAGGGTTGTTGCCCAAGGGACCGCCCCCTGGGCGGAGCTAAGAGTTCTGAGTGTTGTGTTACAACTAATGCCTATTATCTCCTAGTAATAGGGAAAACAACTCAATGGCTAGGAGAGGAGCTGTGTCGGTCGGTGAATTACAGAGAAAAGTATTTTACGGTGAGTACAAAAAATCCTATTATTCACTGGCTCTAAAAGCAAAAAAGTTATTCGGAATCAAACTGAACATTTTTTTTTTTTTTACAAATATTTCCTTTATTTCCTTTATTATTCATTTATTTCCTTTTATTTTCCTTTGTCCTGAAATCCCATGGGTGTATTTTTTCACCACAACTGGCCAACTTTTAGTCACACGGCGCCTTGAAAAAGTATTCATACCCCTTGAAATTTGCCACATTACAACCATAAACGTAAATGTATTTTGTCAGGGTTTTATGTGATAGACCAACACAAAGTGGCTCATAATTGTGAAGTGGAAGGAAAATGATAAATAATACAAATAAATATGTGAAAAGTGTGTGGGGGCATTTGTATGGTGCCCCCCCCTGAGTCAATAATTTGTAGAACCCCCTTTCTCTACAAGTCTTTTTGGGGATGTCTCTACCAGCTTTGCACATCTAGAGAGGGACATTTTTGCCCATTCTTCTTTGCAAAATATCTCAAGCTCTGTCAGATTGGATGGAGAGCATCTGCGAGCAGCAATTAAAGTCTTGCCACAGATTCTCATTTGGATTTAGGTCTGGACTGTGATTGGCTTTTTATTTTATTTTTACACTGTTCCTTTCTTTTTTTTTCTTTTTTTATCATTTTTATTGTTATCACAGGGAATGTAAATATCCCCTATGATAGCAATAAGTAGCGACAGGTACTCTTTTTTTAATAAAAATTGGTGTTTCTTATGCTGGCCATACACAGGTCGAATTTTGAAAGAACTTTCTTTTGAAAATTAGACAATTCATGCGTTTTGTGATCCGATGGCGCCACCATTGATTTCGAAATTCGACCAACCAATCCTTCAATTTCACCTCATGTTCCTACAGAAAAGAATTTTCGTGTCTGGGAATCTTCTTTTCTTTCCGGGAATTTTCTTTTCTTGCACATGCGCATTTCTTTTTCGATTACATTTCTCCCACGATTCTCCCATCATTGATTAGAAAATCATTTGTTTTTTCATAAAATTTCCAATATGTCCGATTATTAAAATTCGATGGCCGCACGAAAATCGGCTGTTTCTGAAGCCCACTAATGGTGCGAAATACGAACGAAAATTCTTAGATAAGGTTTTCGAAAGAAAGTTCTTTCGAAATTCGACCTGTGTATGGCCAGCATTAGACTCTAGATCTCTCCTCTGCCCTCAAAGCATCTGACCACACCAAGATCGGTGTGATAAGATGCTTACCCAATTTCCCAATGGCGTTGTTTATATCCAGCGAAACCAAAGTCGTAAAATGCTCGTAACTTCCGGTTTCTTGGGCCATAGAGATGATTGGATTCTGGTCTTCGATCAGCTCTATGGTCGGCTGGTGGAACCACCAGCTGCATTCTCAGGTTCCCCTGGTGGGACAGGAGAGCCAGAGAAAACCACAGAAGATGGCAGGAGGGGGAGGGGGGGCGTTCCCTACCACTGCTTGTAAAAGCAGTCTAGCGGCTAATTAGCCACTAGGATTGCTTTTACAATAAAGTTGACCACTGGCTGAAAAGAGCAGGTTTAGATGATACCTAAACCGGCAGACATCATTTTGACATCATGACCACTCAAAGTCCAGCAACATACCAGTACGTTGCTGGTCCTTGTTGGGCATATATTGTAATGTTCTTTTTTTTTATGCAGCCTGTGGGCTGAACTAAAAAAAGAGATTGATGCCCACCATTAGAATACCGCCCTTCATCTACCCACTTCTAATGATGGGCATACACGCACCGTTTTTTTTTAACTGTGGTGGTGAAATTACCTCCTACAGCGCTGGAGTCGCTGATTTACGTATCATGAGAGCAAATGCTGTTGTTGTCAAGATAAGTAAATCAGTGCTGCAGCTGAACGGCATACCTGAAAAGCAAAAAATTGGTAACAATAAAACATTAACTCAATAAAACAACTTTTTTTTAAATTGAATTCTGTGCCAAAATAAGAGTAAAAAATATATAGTGAAGCATGGGGGCAATCCGCCCATAATGTTAGGGGTAAATCGCCCCTCCACCCCTGCCCCCATGCTTCGGCATATATATGGTCTTTTTTGTCAACTGTGGTGGTGAAATCACCCCCTACAGTGCTGGAGTCGCTGATTTACGTATCGTGAGAGCAAACGACAGCTGTTCCTGTCAAGATAGATAAATTAGTGCTGCAGCTGAATGGCGTACCTACAAAGAAAATAATGATTAACAATAAAACACAGTAAACAGTAAAGTATAAAAGAATTACATACCTGCAAAGCAAACATGATAAAACATAGTAACAATAAAACATTGCAGTTGAGCAAAAATACAGTAAAACTGAGCAGAACAATAAAGAGAAATTAGAGAGCGAAGAACAAGAAAAACACAACTATTTTTGGCTTTTTTTTAATGTATATATATATATATATATATATATATATATATATATATATATATATATATATATATATTTTCCTTTTTTTTGTAATTATAATGCCGCGTACACACGATTGGACTTTTCGACGGACTAGGTCCGGCGGACCGGAATCCATCTGAAAATTCGATCGTGTGTGGGCTCCAGCTGACTTTTCTTTACCAAAAGTCAGACGGACCTAGAAATAAAACATGTTTCAAATCTTTCTGACGGACTTGAGTCCGGTCAAAAAATCCGCTCGTCTGTATGCTAGTCCGACAGACGAAAACCGACACTAGGGCAGATATTGGCTACTGGCTATGAACTTCCTTATTCTAGTCCGGTAGTACATCATCACGTTAAAATCCGTCTGACTTTTGGAGTGACAGTGTGTGGGCAAGTCCGTTAGTTTGCAAGTCTGGCAGATCTCCACTGCAAAGTCCGTCGAATAGTCTGCCGGACCTAGTCCGTTGAAAAGTCAGATCGTGTGTATGCAGCATAACGGTTACAGGTTTGGGTCTCTTAAAATGTGATGGCATCTTTGGAGACTCTGTGAAAGTGTGTCCTATGACTGTGTAGTGCTGTACGCTAATACTCCACTAGTGTGTGCTAACGTTGGAAACATTCACCAATGCAGAGACCAGGTTGGTCAGGACAGGAGGGGCAATAAAAACAGATGTCATGCCTGTATCCCTGTTTTCTATAGACACTGCATCTTCTTTGGGAGGTTCGTTGGGTAGGGGTACCACAGAGGATATCTGGAAAATGCCTCTCATGCAGCCGGCTCACTGCATTTGCATTGGGAAGCTGGGGCACAGCACCGTGTGGAAACAGAAGGACTGTGATGGTCTCTTCCTTTAATTTAAGGAAGGATCCAGTTCGTTCTAAAGCTTTGTATAGCACATAAGCGTTCAGCAGAGCCAATTGAAATAGGTATACAGACACTTTTTTGTACCAACGTCCGGCTCTATGGGCAATTAAGTACGGCGCCATCAACTGTTCATTGAGGTCCACCACTCCCACATTGAGGTCCACCCCTCCCATATTAAGGTTGTATTCGTGGGCACAGAGGGGTTTCTCCACAACACCAGTCGCCGTTGGAATTTGGACCGTCATATCTGCATGAAGGGATGACAGAACAAAAACATTCCGTGAATCACTCCACTTCACTGCGAGCAAATTATTACACTTCCAGCAGGCTCTCTTCCCCAGCCTAAGATGGGAATCTACAAGCCGCTGGGGTAAGCCCCGGCAATTAGATCATGCAGTGCCACATGTGCCTGTCCCACAATGGAAAAGGTGACTAAAAAGTGGCACTCTTGTGTAATAAATGTCCACGTACAGTACATGTGGTACCCCTTTCCAAATAAGGGTGTCCCACACAATCTTACCAGTGATCCCTATGTAGTTGGGGCAGTTCTCGGGCTCCGCGTGACCATCTTTTCCCTCCTAAACCAAAAAACTATATGTATAGCCTGTGGCCCTGTCCCAGAGCTTATACAAATTGACCCCGTATCTGGCACGCTTGCTGGGAAGATAGTGTTTGATAGACAAGCGGCCAGAAAACTTAATCGGGGGACTCATCAACGCAGACAACTTGATGGGGAGTAAACAAGGCTGCAAACTGTTGATTGAAGTGGTTTACGAGGGGCCAAATTTTGTAGAGCTAATTAAATCCAGGGTCACCCTGAGGACAACAGAGTTCATTGTCGTTGAAGTTCATGAACCTCAAGATCTGCTCGTATCGTGCCCTGGTCATGGAGGCAGAGAACACGGGCATAGGATGAATCGGGTCAATGGACCAATATGACCACAACTCACTCTTTTTAGGTACGCCCATGAGGAGGAATAGGCCCAGGAAGATTTTAAATTTGGAAACCGTAATAGGTTTCCAATCTCTGCCAAAGGTCAACTGGGGATTAGCGGTGATGAATTGACCAGCATACAAATTGCCTTGGTCCACAACAGATATATATAGATCTTCCATGAAAAACAACGAATAAAAATCAAGTGATGTAAAACCAACTGTTTCCATCTGAATTCCGGGTTGGCCAGTGAATGGGGGAAGTACGGGTGCTGCAGAAGTGGGTGGGCTCCCAATTAGGATTGGCAAATGGAGCAGGAAGGGCACTATGGGCTCGATGTGTTTGTCTTCTTGGTGGCTGCGGGACACTACTTGTGCTAGCCACCTCACCAGCTTGAACTGCACTTAGTTTGCAGGCCTGAATCTGGAAACGCTGCAGTTATGTGTTTAGTGTTTTGTAAGTGGCAGTGATCGATTGATACTGCACTTTGGTGGGCAGGGCAGGACTTACCATTGGGCTTGACTGGGCTCAAGCCCATGGGCCCCACCCAATAGGGGGGCCCCGCCGAGATACATAGCCGAGTGTACCCGGCTCGGCTCCGCTCACAGTTATGCCCAGTCCCGCCCTATGATGGACATAACACAGGGACTGGGCGTGACTGTGAGCCAAGCCGAGTACACTCGACTACTCTCGGCTCCGCTCGGGACTGCGAGAGGGCCCGAGAGCTGCCGAGATACACAGGAGTCTGTATCTCGGCAGCGCCATTTTTAAACTTCAAGACTGCAATGACAAGCCTGCAAATGACAAGGCTGCAAATGACACTGGACAAGGCTGCAGATGGATGGGCAAGGCTGCAGATGGACACTGATAAGGCTGCATTGATGGGCATTTAAATGTAAGTTTTTTCCTTAAACTTCCCTCCTAAAAGTTTTTTCCTTAAAATTCCCTCCTAAACTTGGGGTGCATGTTATATGCCAGCACGTGTTATACGCCGATAAATACGGTAATGTATAGAAGGTAGGGCCCGAAAGTAACTCAAGCCCAGGGGCCCCCACCACCCTAAGTCCTGCCCTGTTGGTGGGCTGGGCTGGGCTGGGCTTGGCTGGACGGAGGGGCTAAACGCAGGTGCCAGCAGGTATCTGGGCTGATCCCGCTAACGCTGCGTTTTTGGGAACCCTAAACTACTGGGGACGCTAATATTGTTCTGATCAGATCAAAGATATTGATCCATTCAGACACTATACTACTAAGGGAGGTGTATGGTGCCTGCGTGGGTGTTAGCGCTACTGGCACTAATCTGACGCTGCCAGGGGTGACAGGAACCCTAACTGACGCTAAAACCTAACTGACATCACCCACCTTTATTAGGTAATGTACGGCGGGTACAAATAACTAACTAACCAGCGGCGTTCCTGACACTAATACGGTGATCACTGGTGACAAGAGGTGAAAGGGTTAACTGGGGGTGATCAAGGGTTTTAAAACCCTTATTTGGTAATATATGGGGGTACCCTGATGCTAGAAAAGACTGACGGTGAAACGAACCAACTGACTGGCTAACCAATGACACTAATACGGCGATCAGAATATAGATATATACACTGTATTAGTGACATTGGTGACAGGGGGTGAAAGGGTTAACTGGGGGGGCAATCAAGGGGTTAAACCTTTATTAGGGGGGTTTAGGGGTGGCACCCTAGACCTACCGGGGCCTACTGCTAACTGCCCTAACACCTATTAGTCACAAATGACACCAATGCAGTGATCAGTGAAAACTGTACTTGGTGACACTGTGACAGGGAGTAAAGGGGTTAAATGGGGGTGGGGGGGGGGGCGATCGGGGGTGACAAGTGTACTGGTGTTAGTGTAGTGTTGTGCAACTCACGGTTAGATGTCTTTTCTCCTCTCTCTGTAACGGAAAAGAGTTCCACGAGGGAGAGAGATGATATAATTTCCTCTGCCTGTGTTTACACTTACAGGCAGAGGACAGTCTCTTCTTCACCAGAACCCATCACCAGGTCCAGGCCAGAAATCATTGGCCTGGGCCTGGAGACTGATCGGTTCTGAAGTGAATTCCGATCGACGCGGCTGTGCCGAGAGCGCGCCCCCTAGGCGGCTGCACGCCCCGACGTATACCTACGGCGACTTGCCCAGGAGAGCCAACCTGCCGCAGTATAGTGACGGCGGCTGGTCGGCTACTGGTTAAGGGGGTAAATCCTTCCGGTCCTTAAGTGGTTAATATGCAGGTCTGATTTTTTTTTTTTTTTATGTAGCCTGGATGGAAGACTTTCAGACATCTCTGATACACAGAAGCCACAAGAGAAGCAGTAAACACACGAAGGAAGCTTCCCGAGGTCAGCCGGTTTGTGGCACTCTCTGAGCAAACATCCAGAACAATCTCATCATCCAAAGTAACAGAAATGTTCTGATCGGCCTCATTTTATTTCTGCACAAACAAACAAATATTGATTTTTGAGAGGAACAGAAAAAAAAAAAAAATACATGAGAAATGTTTGCAACTGTGGAATAAACAACTACTGAATGTTAAGAAATAACCATTGTGCAATTACATTATATTACCAAAAGTATTGGGACGCCTGCTTTTACACGCACATGAACTTTAATGGCGTCTTAGTCCGTAGGGTTCAATGTTGAGTTGACCCACCAGCTTCAACTCGTCTGTGATTGTTACCACAAGATTTTGGAGGGTGTCTGTAGGAATTTCTGTCCATTTGTGAGGTCAGGTGATGTAGATGGATGAGAAGACCTGGCTCACGCGTCAGGCCTCACGTTGGGCGCCAAAAAAAAAAGAAGAAAGACCTGACTTGCAGTCAGACTTTCCAGTTCATCCCAAACGTGTTCAGTGGGGTTGAGGTGAGGGCTGTGTTCAGGACACTCGAGTTCCCCCACATCAAATTGGCCAAACCATCTCTTTATTGAGTTGGCTTTGTGCACAGGGGCGCACAGTCATGCTGGGACATTCCACTCCAAAACCATGGTCATTAACCACTTGCCGCCCGCCCTATAACAGATACACGGCAGCATAGTGGTTTCAAAATCCTGACCGGACGTCATATGACGTGATCAGGATTTTGAGCCACTGCGACGGGGGCGCGCATCGCGGCGATCGTTGTTGCGGGGGGGGGCAGTCTGACACCCTGCAACTACGATTTCGGTAAAGAGTCTCCGACGGAGACTCTTTACCACGTGATCAGCCGTGTCCAATCACGGCTGATCACAGTGTAAATGGGAAGAGCCGGTGATCGGCTTTTCCTCACTCGCGTCTGTCAGACGTGAGTAGAGGAGAGCCGATCGGCTGCTCCTCTGACAGGGGGGGTCTGTGCTGATCGATTATCAGCGCAGCCCCCCTGAGGATGCCAACACTGGACCACCAGGGACGCCACCAGACCACCAAGGATGCCCAGGACAAGGTATGTCACCCTAGACCACCAAGGATTCCAGTCAGTGCCACAATGGATGCCAATCAGTGCCCTTAACGGATGCCAATCAGTGCCCACAATGGGCATCACTGATTGGCATGCATTATTGTTTGGCACTGATTGGCATCCATTAGTACAGTATATTATAATACAATGCCGCCTATCAGTTCCCACCTGTGCCGCCTATCAGTGCCCATCCAAGCCACCTATAAGTGCCCATCCATGCCCATCTGTGCCGCCTATCCATGCCCATCTGTGCTGCCTATCCATGCCCACCTGTACCGCCTGACCATACCCATTCATGCCGCCCATCCATGCCAATCCGTGCCAGCTATCAGTGCCAATTTGTGCCACCTATCAGTGCCCATCTGTGTCGCCCAACAGTGCCACCCATCAGTGCCGCCTATCAGTGCCCATCAGTGCCGCCTATCAGTGCCACATATCAGTGTCCATCAATGCCACCTCATCAGTGCCACTTCATTGGTGCCACCTCATCAGTGCCCATCAGTGCCGCCTTATCATTGCCCATCAGTGTAACCCCATCAGTGGCCATCAGGGAAGAGGAAAACTTACTTATTTACAAAGTTTTGAAACTGAAACAAAAAAAACATATTTTTCTTCCAAATTTTCAGTATTTTTTTATTTGTTTAGCAAAAAATAAAAACCGTAGAGGTGATCAAATACCACCAAAAGAAAGCTCTATTTGTGGGGAAAAAATGATAAAAATTTCATTTGGGTACAGTGTAGCATGACCGTGCAATTGTCATTCAAAGTGCATCAGCGCTGAAAGCTCAAAATTGGTCTGGGCAGGAAGGTGTTTAAGTGCCCCCCGGTATTGAAGTGGTTAATATGGATTTGCCCCCCCCCCCCCCCTTTACACCTATATCAGCCTTTACTCTTCTAGGAAGGTTACCACAAGATTTTGGAGGGTGTCTGTGGGAATTTCTGTCCATTTGTGAGGTCAGGTGCTGATGATGGATGAGAAGACCCGGCTCGCATGTCAGGCCTCACGTTGAGCACCAACAAAAAAAGAAAGACCTGACTTGCAGTCAGACTTTCCAGTTCATCCCAAATGTTGTTCAGTAGGGTTGAGGTGAGGGCTGTGATCAGGACACTCGAGTACCTCCACGCCGAATTTATCACACCACGTCGTTATGGAGCTGGCTTTGTACACATAGGCACAGCCATGCCGGAACATTCCATTCCAAAATCACGGCCATTAATATGGAGCTGCCCCTCATTTGTGGCTGTAAAGCCCAATACACACTATGAGATTTTCTGCAGATTTTTGCTCCCCCCTGAGCTGTGGATCTCTGCAGCTCCTCCAGAGTTACCATGGACCTCTTGGCTCTTCTCTGATGAATGCTCTCCTTGCCCGGCCTGGTCAGTTTAGGTGGACGGCCGTGTCTTGGTAGGTTTGCAGTTGTGCCCATACTCTTTCCATTTTCGGATGATGGATTGAACAGAGCTCCGTGAGATCTTCAAAGCTTGGGATATTTTTGTTGTCTTCAGATTTACCAAAACCATGTAGTAGTGAAGGGCCTTCCTGGTTGCATACAAATTGAAACTCCTAAGGTTTGCCCTCCTATTATATGGTTTTGGTAAATCTGAAGGGAAAAAATCAGCAGAAAAACTGATAGTGTGTATGGGGCTTAACAGCCTTCCCTCTTCCTCCACACCAAACTGGTCACACCAGGTCTTTATAGAGCAGGCTTTGAGCACGGGGGACAGTCATACTGGAAACAGAAGAACCAAGATGTTAGAAAAACACAATTGTCTTGGCTCTTGTGTTAACAGTACCTTTGTCACGTTTTATGTTTGTCACCTGCACGTTTGGCTAGTAGGGTGTCGGTCCTCGGGGGCCAACCCTGAACGTCTTGTGGGAGGGTGGACATAGGCCTTCTGGCTTGGTTCATCCTCTCTTTGGGGGGGGTCTCCCTTCGGGGGAGCCCCTACCCTAGTACCTGGGTGGGTCTGTTTCGGCAGACCTTCCGGAGAAAGGCGGCCGTCCCGGCTTCGGCAGGATGGGCCATGTATTTGGTACCTCAGTCCCCGTCTGGAGCCTAACGCCCCGGAGGATCAGGGTAAGGTCCTTCCTTGTGGAGGACAGCAGACACCCGTGGCACGTTTTTGTGTGTCACTCTTTATATGTGTGCACTTTTTTTGGCACCGGGTGGAAGTTTTTGGGTGTGTTTTGCACGCCATAGGCTTTTCAATGGAAAAAATAAATAAATTAACAGTACCTTTATTGGAAAACACCTGGATTCATTTACGTAAAGAGGTGTCCACAAACCTTTAGCCATATATTTTGTTGCTGTCCACCTTTCTTTTATCCGTTTGGTCTCACGCACAGAGTTTGAGGCTTGGATCATGCTCCATCATCAAATCCTGGGTCGCAGGTGGTCCATATAGCTGGCCATGTGAGTCAATGGCTCAAGTAAACCTTGATAAAACCTCCTTGATAAATCTGTGATGGACAATAAGTAATGAATTCATACAATGTCTTGAAAAAGTATTCATCCCCCTTGAAATTTTCCACGTTTTCTCATGTTACAACCCAAAAAGTAAAAGTATTTTATTGGGATTTTATGAGATAGACCAACACAAAATGTCACATAATTGTGACATGGAAGGAAAATGATAAATTTGCAAATAAATATGTGAAAAGTGTAGGGGAGGGGCATTTGTATGGCGCCCCCCGGAGTCAATACTTTGTAGAACCCCCTTTCTCTACAAGTCTTTTTGGGGGTGTCTCTACCAGCTTTGCCCATCTAGAGAGGACATTTCTGCCCATTCTTCTTCTTCTTTGTAAAATATCTCAAGCTCTGTCAGATTGGATGGAGAGCGTCTGTGAACAGCAATTTTCAAGTCTTGCCACAGATTCTCAGTGTGATTTAGGTCTGGACTGTGACTGGGCCCTTCTAACACATGAATATGCTTTGATATGGCTGTATGTTTCGGGTCGTTGTCCTGCTGGAAGGGGAACCTCCGCCCCGGTCTCAAGTCTTTTGCAGACTCTAATGCCCTGTAGACACGGTCGGGCATTTCAGGACCACAAAATCCGTCTGATTTATCCCGAGAGGGGCACAGGGATGAGGGTACCTCCTAGAGCTAACTCAGGCTAGGCCCAACATGAGAGCTAAGACTCCTCAGCCGAGACAAATAGTTTATATGTCTTGAACCCAGCGGGCCTTCCAGGTCACTCCCCCCCCTTATTGAGGAAGGGAACCAGGCTCACCACCTTTAGAGCGTTGTTTTTGTTTTTCATATGTGTTTGGCTATGACTTCCCCTCTTTCTTTAATTGTCCAGAAGGTTGATATGTTAGCTAACACGACTGTAACCATATGTTTGTACTTATTTAATTACTACTTGTCAAGCTGGTTGATTCAGTCCCCCTGTATTTTGTTATTTGAAAAATAAAATACTTTGAAAGAAAATCCGTCTGATTTTTTCCGACGGATTTTGTGCGAAACTGGTGTTGCATACACAGGGTCGGACAAAGTTGTCGGAAAATCCGATCGTTCGGAACGAGGTCACGTTGGCTGTGTACGACGGGACTACGTTCAGGCTAGTAGCCAATAGCTTTGGTCTCGTAATTTGATCTGAGCGCGCGTGGCACTTTGTACGTCGGAATTCTCTACAAACTGATTTTTTTGTCCGAAAATTTTAGATCCTGCTCTCAAATTTTTTCCATCGGAATTTCCGACGAAAAAAATCTGATAGAGCCCACACACGATCGAATTTTCTGACAATATAATCCGATCGGACCTTTTCCGTCGGGAATTTCCGACCGTGTGTACAGGGCATAACAGGTTTTCTTCTAAGCCCTTGTACACACGGTTGGACATTCCTGTTGGATTTTGTCCGACGGATTTTGTCTGAAACTGGTGTTGCATACAGGCGGTTGGACAAAGTTGATGACGTTATTTCATTACGACGGGACTACATTCAGGCTAGTAGCCAATAGCTTTGGTCTAGGAATTTGATCTGAGCATGCGTGGCACTTTGTCCGATCGGAATTCTCTACAAACGATCGGACAAAGTCCAATCGGATCATGTTGTCGGAAAATTTTATAGCCCAGCTCTAAAACTTTGTCGGTCGGATATTCCGATGGAAACAGTCCGATGGAGCCCACACACGGTCGGATTATCCGCCAACACGGTCCGATCGGACATTTTCCGTCGGAATGTTCGACCGTGTGTACAAGGGCTAAGATTGTCCTGTATTTGTCTCCATCCATCTTCCCATCAACCCTGACCAGCTTCCCTGTCCCTGCTGAAGAAAACCATCCCCACCACATGATGCTGCCACCACCATGTCTCACGGTGGGGATGGTGTGTTCAGGGGGATGGGTAGTGTTAGTTTCCCCCACACATAGCGTTTTACTCTTAGTCCAAAAAGTTCAATTTTGGTCTCATCTGACCAGATCACCTTCTTCCACATGTTTGCTGCCCCCTCCCCCACATGGCTTCTCACAAACTACAAACAGGACTTCTTATGACTTTCTTTCTCCAATGTCTTTCTTCTTGTCACTCTTCCATAAAGGGCAGATTTGTGGAGAGACGACTAATAGTTGTCCTGTGGACAGATTCTCCCCCCTGAGCTGTGGATCTCTGCAGCTCCTCCAGAGTCACCATGGACCTCTTGGCTGCTTCTCTGATGAATGCTCTCCTTGCCCGGCACGGTCAGTTTAGGTGGACGGCCATGTCTTGGTAGGTTTGCGGTTGTGCCCATACTCTTTCCATTTTCCGATGATGGATTGAACAGAGCTCCGTGAGATGGTCAAAGCTTGGGAGATTATTTTATAACCTGACCCTGCTTTATACTTCTCCACAACTTTATCCCTGACCTGTCTGGTGTGTTCCTTGGCCTTCATGATGCTGTTTGTTCACTAAGCTTCTCTAACAAACCTTTGAGGGCTTCACAGAACAGCTGTATTTGTGTTGGTCTGTCAGATAAAATCCCAATAAAATACATTTACGTTTTTTTTTATTGTAACATGACAAAATGTGGAATGTTTTCTAGGGGTACAAATACTTTTTCAAGGCACTGTATGCCCTTTGCCGCTGATAATTAATCAAAAATGAATACTAATAATACTAATAATAAAAATGAATGAATGAATGAATAAGTCTTCCAGTATTGATGGATTTGTTGGCAGCTGCCAAAAAATCTTCTTTCCTACAATCTTACTGTTACTTAAATCCCTATCACCGGAATATTGTACAGAAGTATATGAACAATAGCCATCCATGTATTTAATGCACTGCTCCATATCTTCCTTCGCTCCTTCACTGGGGTCTCAGCGGGGGTTCCAGTATAATTTATAAATGTGAGAGAGCTTCCTGAATATCACTGAAGCTCCAGCTTTTAAATCCTAATTGTTGACTGCCAAAAGGTTACAGAGGAACCTGCCGACGATCGATCGTCTACATCTTATCTCTGGTGTACCCGCTGTGAACTACAAGGGACGATGCTCCAACTCCAATCTTTATAACAACTAACAGGAGGCATTAAATATCATAATCTAAAAAAATCCACACCATTTATATAGATATTATCCAATGAAGTGATACAGTGTGGATTTCTTTGCTTTTTATCCTTTTAGATTTAATCCGTGTTTGGTGTATCTTTTTGTGTGTGTGTGTTTTTTTTTTTTCTGGCTTTGTTTTCTTGTGGTTAGTTATTTTTATTTCTTTGTCCATCTTTATACGGTTTTGTAAAAGTCATACATGGATGTACTGTTGAAGGACATTAGATATATAAAGTCATATATAGATGTCCCGTTGAAGGACGTTAAAGCGGAGCTCCACCCTAAAGTGGAGCTTCCGCTCATTGGAACCCTCCGGCGCCACAATTGGCACCTTTCAGGGGGGAGGGGGGGGGGTGCAGGTACCTGTACAGTACAGTAGTCCGCAGAAGATACGCCCCTTTCCGCTGGTCCCCCGCTGTCTCCTGGGAAACACCACGGATCCCAGAGACAGCGGGGACCATCCTTATTGCGCGTAGCGCGACTCGCGCATGCGCAGCAGGGTACCGGGAAATGAAGCCGCAAGGCTCCACTTCCTGATTCCCATACCCAAGATGGCGGCGGCAGCACCCTGAGAGACGATCGAGAGATCGGCTTCGGGGGTGCCGACATCGCGGGCGCGCTGGGCGGGTAAGTGTCCTTATTTTAAAAGTCAGCAGCTGCAGTATTTGTAGCTGCTGGCTTTAAAAAAAAAAAAAAAAAAAAAAACGGCGGAACTCCCGCTTTAAGTATATAAAGTCATACATACAGTATCTCACAAAGGTAAGTACACCCCTCAGTCACATTTTTGTAAATCTTTTCTTCTCTCTTTTCATGTGACAACACTGAAGAAATGACACTTGTCTACAATGTAAAGTAGTGAGTGTACAGCTTGTATAACAGTGTAAATTTCCTGTCCCCTCAAAATAACTCAACACACAGCCATTAATGTCTAAACCGCTGGCAACAAAAGTCAGTACACCCCTAAGTGAAATTGTCCATATTGGGCCCAAAGTGTCAATATTTTGTGTGGCCGCCATTATTTTCCAGCACTGCCTTCACCCTCTTGGGCATGAAGGTCACCAGAGCTTCACAGGTTGTCACTGGAGTCCTCCTCCTCTCCTCCATGATGACATCACGGAGCTGGTGGATGTTGGAGACCTTGCACTCCTCCACCTTACGTCTTAGGATGCCCCACAGATGATCAATAGGGTTTAGGTCTGGAGACATGCTTGGCCAGTCCATCACCTTTACCCTCAGCTTCTTTAGCAAGGCAGTGGTCGCCTTGAAGGTGTATTTGGGGTCATTATCATGTTGGAATACTGCCCTGCGGCCCAGTCTCCGAAGGGAGGGAATCATGCTCTGCTTCAGTATGTCACAGTACATAGTTGCATAGTAAGGTTGAACAAAGACACCAGTCCATCCAGTTCAACCTGAGTGAGTGTCTACAATTGCCCCTATCCCTGTACATTGTACACTCACATCTCACCCTAACCACTACACCATTGTGCCACCCTAAAATGTTGGCATTCATGGTTCCCTCAGTGAACTGTAACTCCCCAGTGCCGGCAGCACTCATGCAGCACCAGACCATGACACTCCCACCACCATGACTTGTCTTTGTCCTCCTCACCTGGTTGCCCCCACACACGCTTGTCACCATCTGACACCAAATACGTTTATCTTGATCTCATCAGACCACAGGACTAGTGATGGCCGAACGGTTCGTCCGGTGGTCGTTTCGCGGCGAATTTCGGACGTTCGCAGTCCGCTCGTTCGGCGGACTATTGGCGCCGTTCGCCCGGCGGACCTTCGTGTTTAATGTGTAAAAGAACTTTGACCTATGATGACACATCCATCATGGGGTACAGGACAGCCAATTGAGACATTACAGCACATGGACACTTGGACATTCCCCCTAACCTATAAATACACCCGATCCGGTGGCCATTTTACATTCTTTTTTCTGTCACTATAGGGAAAGGTTGCTGTGTGGAGTAGGGAGAGATAAATCGCTAGCTATTTGGTACACAAAAGTTCTTTTCAGGACTGGTATAGGTGTTAGGTGTATATAGGTTTGCTGTGCTACTGATTTTTGCAGCAGCCTGAGTGTCTTTTGTCAGTTTAGAGAAAGGGACAGGACGGTGTGTGCTGCAGGGAGAGTCAGTTTAGTCGTCATCATCATCATCATCATCATCATTAGCTGTTACTATCAGGTCCACAAAAGAGCTATTCCAGTAACCAGTAATCGTTCCAGTCTCCTCTTTTTTGCCAGTTTGTATAGGGACAGGAAGGAAGCAGTGTGTCAGGCAGTGAGGGTCAGTTTAAAGAGTTGCTGTTACTATTAGTTCCACAAAGGTTATTTTCAGGACTGGTATCAGTGGTATGGTAATAGGCTTGTACACGTATAATATTCTTTCTTCCAAATATAGAAAGAATATTATACTTGACTGCTGCCCTTATGCTGCAGTCTGCTAATCATTCACAACTCACTTGTTCCACAAAGCTCCTTATAAATAAGGACTGGTAACTTGGTCTGTGTAGGGTGCTACAGTACATAGGGTTGAGTGAGGTACAGTCTGCTGTTCTGTAAGGACCGCTATCGGTCCACAATACATAGGGTTGAGGTGCACCACTGCTGACCGCTGCCCTATACTGCAGCAGTCCTTCAGCAGTATAGGGACTGACGTACAGTCTGCTAATCAGTCACACACAACCTACTTGGAACACAAAAGTTCTTAAGCCCCGTACACACGAGAGGACTTATGTCCGACAGACTTCCGAAGGAGTTCCGTCTGAGTTCTGCCGGAGTTCCGACGAAGTTCTGACGGACTTTTCGGCGGAGCGGACTTGGCCACACACAATCACACTAAACTCCGACAGATTCGAACGTGATGACGTACGACTGGATTCGAATACGGAAGCTCATGTAGCCAATAGCTGCCCTAGCGTCGGTTTTAGTCCGTCGGAATAGCATACACACGAGCGGAGTTTTCGAAGGGCGGAGTTCCGTCGGGAAAATTTGAAGCATGTTCCATATTCTAAAGTCCTTCGGACTTTGGCGAGTCAAAAGTCCGTTGCAGCCCACACACGATCGAATAGTCTGACGGACTCAGTCCGTCGGACTTTGGATGTTGAAAAGTCCGCTCGTGTGTACGCGGCATTATAAGGACTGGTAACTTGGTCTAGGGTGCTACAGTACATAGGGTTGAGTGAGGTACAGTCTGCTATTCTATAAGGACTGTTATCGGTCCACAATACATAGGGTTGAGGTGCACCACTGCTGACCGCTGCCCTATACTGCAGCAGTCCTTCAGCAGTATAGGGACTGACGTACAGTCTGCTAATCAGTCACACACAACCTACTTGGTCCACAAAGGTCCTTATAAGGACTGGTAACTTGGTGAAGGGTGCTACAGTATATAGGGTTGAGTGAGGTACAGTCTTCTGTTCTGTAAGGACCGGTATCGGTCCACAATAGATAGGGTTGAGGTGCACCACTGCTGACCGCTGCCCTATACTGCAGCAGTCCTTCAGCGGTATAGGGACTAAGAGTTTTGTCACAGGGTGATTTAAAAAATGACAGGCAGAGGAAGAGGCAGGCCCTTCCGCAGGGGTGGTAGGGGTAGGGCAGGAGCAACAGCCTTAAGCCAAAGTGGGAAGTGTCAGAAGGTGCGTTCAATTACTTTAAAGGACGCACCAGACTTGGTTGAGTGGCTGACTCAGCCTTACTCTTCTGCACCCTCCTCATCCTCTCGATCTGCACCCTCTTCTTCACTCTCTGCTATGTGCACCCCCAAAGACACTACCACCAACAACACCACCACCACCACCACCACATACCTTCCGCTTGAGTCACAGGAATTATTTTCCGATCCATATCAAGAGGACATTTCTGATGCGCAGCCACTCTTGGTATTGGATCCGGAAGAGGAGGTAGCAACAACCGCTACTCAGCAGTCTGACGACAGTACCCAGATCAGCCCAAGGAGGAGGTTGGTCCCCGGTGTTGCTGCCTACTCCGAGATCTCTACTTATAGCGGTGGGGAAGGTGACGTTGATGATGACGTGACTAGTGATGTCACGTGGGTGCCCACAAGAGAGGAAGAGGAGGGGAGTTCAGAGGGAGATATGGACCAGCAGATAGGGAGGAGAAGCAGGAATAACTTACATTGCACAGGAGGGACAAAGCAGACTGCAAATGTATCAGGAGCGAGTCATCGACCATGTACGGTCACATCTGGCGCTCCCAGGACACCGGCACATGGCTCTGCAGTGTGGGCTTTTTTTAACGTGCCCGCTGCTGACAATAGCGTTGCCATCTGCAATCTTTGCAGTCAACGCATTAGTCGCGGTAAGCCCAACACTCACCTAGGGACGACCGCCTTAAGAAGGTACATGAGCAGCCATCACCGAGCCGAGTGGGAACAACGGAACACACAAAGCCACACTGCAGGCTCTCACCGTCCAGCCTCGTCTTCTACTTCTCCTTCTCCTCTCTCCTCACAATTGTCCTCCACTCCACCTTCCATCACGTCAAGCTCACGTTTTTCTGCAAAAAGGCAGGCTTCCGTGGGCCTAATGTTCGAGCGTAAAAAAAAATGATGACGCCGGATAACCCTCTTGCCCAACGGTTGACGGCTGGCTTGTCAGAACTGATAGCTCGCCAACTACTGCCATATAAACTGGTGGACTCTGAGGCCTTTCGCAAATTTGTGGCCATTGGAACACCACAATGGAAGGTCCCAGGAAGGAAGTATTTCTCGGAGAAGGGCATCCCAGAGCTATATGGCCATGTTCAGCGGCAAGTGAATGTATCTCTGGCACACAGTGTCGGTGCCAAGATACATCTGACCACAGACACGTGGTCTAGCAAACACGGGCAGGGAAGGTATATCACTTTTACTGCCCACTGGGTGAACCTTCTGACGGCCGTCAAGCATGTAACCCGTGGCACCCGTGTAGATTTGGTTTTACCGCCACGGATTGCATGCAGGCCTGACTCTTCTTCTCCTCCTCCTCCTACTCCATCCTCCTCCCTCTCCTCCTCAGCTGCCTCCTCCTTTTCTGCTGCTAGCGTCTCTTCCGCTGCACCGCCCAAGCTCCCCAGAACCTATTCCACATGCCAGGTGAGACGTTGCCATGCCGTGCTGCGTCTGTTGTGCCTGGAAGCCAAGAGCCACACTGGCCCGGCACTCCTTTCAGCTTTGCGTTCACAGGCAGATCAGTGGCTAACACCGCTCAATTTGACAGTTGGTAAAGTGGTGTGTGACAACGGTGCCAATCTGCTTAGCGCATTGAAACAGGGCAAAATCCCGCACGTGCCATGCATGGCACACGTCTTAAACTTGGTCGTGCAGCGATTCCTTGTCAAATACCCTGGGTGTTAGAGTCCAGATGTGGAGCCCGACTTGTAGGAGGAGACCTCTCTTACAGCGCTGGTTCAGGAGCCGCTGGAATGGGAACAGCGGTCTCGAGAGCGCAGTGGGTAGGAGGGCCTGCTGGATAGGGCCGCTGGAGCTGGTAGAAGAGCGGAGATCCCTCTGAAGGCTGAGTGGACTGCGGTTTGCTGGAAGCAGGCAGTAGCTTCAGAAGCCGAAGATTGGAACTGGCAGCAGGCTGGAGAAGAGTCAGACGGTCCGGGTCAGAAGGTAAGCAGACTGGTGGTAACGGAAGGCAGAAGAGGTGTCGGTAAGCAGGCAGAGGTCGGCAACGGAATCACAAGCAGAAGAGGTTTCGAGGTCAGGCAGGCCGGGTCGGGATTGGAGAAGGCAGAGAAGTCAAGCAAGCCGGGTCGATAACGGTAGCAGGTAATCAGGTTCAGGATCAGGTATTCAAAGGTAACCGGGTTCAGGATCAGATATTCAGACACACGGAAGCTGAGACGAAACAGCGCCGCACCGGCGCACTTGAGGGTCCTTTAAACGCTCAGTGGCGGGAAGGAGCGCACGCACGCCACGCACGACCACGTGAACGAGCGCGCGTACGAATCGCCACTCGCGAACGTGCACACTAACGCGTAAACGAACGCGTACGCGAACGCGTACGCGAACGCGCAGAAGACACACGCCGACGCCTGTGTGCACGCAGCTGTACCTGTCTATTGCTGGTAAGTTCCTGACATTGCCCCCTCCCAAGGGGCAGCCTCCGGATGCCCAACAGGTTCCTCTTTTCTGGATGGGCAGACAAGTATGCGTAAATTAACCGCCTGGCATGGATATTGCTGTTCGGTTCCCAGGAATTGTTCTCTGGCCCAAATCCCTTCCATTTGATCAGAAATTGGATGCGTCCCTGTCTTTTTCTGCAATCGAGGATGGCCTCCACCTCGTACTCCTCATTTCCATCCACTAAGATGGGTTCTGGAGGTCTAGTTCCTCTATCAGGAAAGGGATCAGGGGTGGCAGGTCTCAGCAGTGACACATGGAACACAGGATGAATCCTAAGCGACTCAGGCAGGGTTAGCTCGTAGGAAACTTCATTAATTTTCCTCTTAACCGGAAATGGTCCCATAAATTTAGGTGCAAGTTTCCTGGAGGGACAAGCCATTTTAATGTTATTGGTAGAAAGCCATACCTGGTCGCCAGGTTGTAGGATCAGTTCCCCTCTTCTTCTCCGGTCAAAGGCTCTCTTACTGTCTGCCTGGGCCTTGGCCACTGCTTCCTGCAACACCCGGTTATTGTGGCTGAGGAAATCCACTGTCTTCTGGACCGCTGGAACTGAGGTTTCTGGAAGAAAATCAGGCAAAAAGGTTAAATGAAAGCCATAATTGGCGAAAAAGGGGGACTGACCGGTGGCCGAATGACAAGCATTATTGTAGGCAAATTCTGCCAAAGGCAGCAGGGACACCCAATCATTCTGTACGAATGATGTGAAGCACCTAATGTACTGCTCAAGAGTCTGGTTGGTCCTTTCTGTCTGCCCATTAGTTTGGGGGTGATAGGCCGAGGACAGTGCCAGCTCAATTTTCAGGATCTCGCACAGGGCCCTCCAGAAGCGTGAGGTGAACTGCACTCCTCTGTCGGAGACTATATTCGCTGGAATCCCGTGTAGCCTCACAATCTCCTTAATGAACACGTGGGCAGTCTCCACAGCAGATGGGGTGCCTTTTAAGGGTGAGAAGTGGGCCATCTTGGATAGCCGGTCTACAACCACAAAAATAGTTGAACATCCCTCAGAACATGGAAGCTCGACAATAAAGTCCATACTAATCATTTTCCAGGGTCTGTCGGGTATGGGTAGGGGTTTCAGCAGTCCCCAAGCCCGGTTCCTGGGTGTCTTGTTCTGGATACAGACGGGGCAAGAGCTGATGTACTTTTCGCAAAAGTCCTTCAAATTGGGCCACCAGAACGTGCGTTGTACCAGATCAAGGGTCTTGCGGACCCCAAAGTGGCCTGCCAGTGGGTGGTCATGAAGAAGGGACAGCACCTTAACTCGGACATTCTTGGGGACAAAAATTTGACTTCCCCTCCAGAACAAGCCATCTCTGGACATTAAGGTGATTCCGGGGGGTCTAGAGGAGTCAGAGGATGCTTCTCTGATCAGAGAGAGGAGGTCAGGCTGTAAAAGTAAAAAATTCCCGGCAGGTAAGATGGTGTCAGGAACAGATGAGTCCTTGGGATTGTCATACATCCGTGACAGCGCATCCGGTTTCACGTTCTTCGATCCGGGCCGGTACGTGATGTGAAAGGAGAAACGTGAAAAGAACAGGGCCCAGCGGGCTTGTCGGGGTCTCAGTTGCTTGGCAGACCGTAGATATTCTAAGTTCTTGTGGTCTGTGTATATTAGTACCGGGTGAGCAGCGCCCTCCAATAGGTATCTCCACTCCTCCAAGGCGGCCTTAATGGCGAGCAACTCTCGGTCGCCTACGTCGTAATTCTTCTCCGCGGAAGAGAGTTTCCTGGAGAAGAACCCCACGGGATGCATTAGGTCCTTGTTGCCTTGACGTTGGGAGATGACCGCTCCTACGGCCACTTCAGAGGCGTCTACCTCGAGGATGAAGGGTAGAGACGGGTCCGGATGGCTGAGAATTGGGGCGGACGTGAAGAGTTTTTTAAGTCTTTCGAAAGCACTCTGGGCCTCCTGAGTCCAGCAGAAGCGGAAGTTTTGTCTGGTCAGTTGCGTGATGGGCGCAATTATAGCTGAAAAGTCTCTTATGAACTTTCTATAAAAGTTCGCAAAACCGATGAAGCGTTGTACACCCTTCTTATCCAAAGGCGCTGGCCAATCTAGTACAGCAGACACCTTTTGGGGATCCATCCTGATGCCCGTTGGGGAGATCACTAGTCCCAGGAATCGGATGCTCTGTAACTCAAATTCGCATTTCTCAGCCTTTGCGTAGAGTCGGTGCTGGCGAAGGCGGTCTAGGACTTTACGGACGTGTTCTCGATGCTGATCAAGAGAGTTGGAAAATATTAAAATGTCGTCCAGGTAGACAATCACGAACACGTCGAGGAAATCCTTAAACACGTCATTGATTAGGTGTTGAAATGTGGCCGGGGCGTTGCAGAGCCCAAAGGGCATCACTAAATATTCATTATGACCGAATCGGGTCCGGAAGGCTGTTTTCCATTCATGCCCGGCCTGGATGCGAACTAGGTTATACGCTCCCCTTAGATCCAACTTGGTGAATATTTTAGCGGATCTCAGTCTCTGGAAGAGTTCGGGTATCAAGGGTAAGGGGTAGCGGTTCTTAACCGTAATCTTGTTTAAGTCTCTATAGTCCACACATGGACGGAGGGACTGATCTTTTTTAGTGACAAAAAAGATTCCAGCTCCTGCTGGGGAAGTTGAAGGACGGATGAACCCCTTCTCTAGGTTTTCGTCCAAGTAGGTCTTCAGTGCCCCCTGCTCCTTTTCTGATAAAGGGAATATGCGTCCGAAAGGAATCTCGGCCCCAGGGAGTAGCTCGATCGGACAATCATAGGGACGATGGGGAGGCAGAGTGTCTGCTCCCTTTTTACTGAACACATCAATAAAGTCATGGCAGTGCTTGGGCACAGTCTGCAGTAGGTCTTGATCAGAGTCTAAACATAAAAGGGTGGCGGAAGGCTTGGTGGAATCTGTTAGGCAGTGTTTCAAGCAATAGGAAGATGGAAATGTGACTTCTCTGGTAACCCAATTGATGTAGGGGTTGTGGGCTTGGAGCCAGGGTATGCCCAGAATGATCGGGAACATTGGAGAGGAGATGACATCCAACGTCAGAAATTCCTTGTGTTGAGAGGAGATAGTGACAGGTAGAGGGAGAGTCTCTTGAATTACCTTTCCAGAACTGATGCTAGACCCATCGGCCAGAAAAACTGAGAGTTCATGAGCCTTGCCTCGTAACGGGATGCCCTGTCGGCCCGCAAAGGTGGAGTCTATGAAGCAGCGGCATGCCCCGGAGTCAATGATAGCGTTGACTGTCACCGTCCTTCCTTGGAGCTGTAGTGAGAGAGGAACAGCAAGGTGGGTTGAATTGGCAGTCAATGCAGAGAGACTGGTAGAAGCAGAAGGTAGCCACTTACTTGTCTTGACAGGGCAATTAAAGACATAGTGACCCGAACCACCGCAGTAGAGGCAGAGATTCTGCTGCCGGCGACGTGCACGCTCTTCTGGAAGCAAAGCGGGGCGCAGTAGTCCTAATTGCATGGGCTCGGAGGTGTCAGGAGCCGTACAGGGCGGAATAGGACTGGACGGAGGTACATAGCGAGAAGCAGGCATTGGGGCTCTCGCTGTCATCCAGACTGGACGGGCTTGCTGAGCGGAGCGCTCTGATCTTCGCTCCCTGAGACGGCGATCAATCTGGATTGTCAAGGAGATCAGGGCCTCCAGGGTTTCTGGTATACCGACTCGAGCCAGTTCATCCTTAAGTCCTTCGGATAACCCCATGCGAAATTGATGCCTTAAAGCCGCATCATTCCATTCCGTGTCTGCGCTCCAGCGTCGAAAGTCCGAGACATAATCCTCAGCCGGTCTGCGGCCCTGCTGGAGCGCAAACAGAGCAGATTCAGCCGTGGCAGTCTTTTGGGGGTCCTCGTAAAGCTGAGCCATGGCCTCAAAGAAGGATTGCAGAGAGAAGGTTGCGACTGAATCTCCTTCAAGTAAACGGTGGGCCCAGGTCTGCGGTTCACCTTGTAGGAGGGAGATTACAAATCCTACCTTCGTGGCTTCCAGGGAGAAAGTCCGTGGTTGTAGGGCAAAATAGAGTTGACAAGCGTTCCGAAAAGCCCGAAATTTGGTTCGATCCCCAGAAAACCTTTCCGGAATGGGTACCCTTGGTTCAGGTGGAAGCATGACAACGGATGGTGAGGCGACGGGCTGTGCTGATAGGGAGGACGGAGCAGGGGCCACGTGACCAGTATCTGTAAGGTCCTGGACCTGTCCTTCAAGCCTGGCGTAGCTATCTTGAAGCGATTTTACCGCTTGGGTAAGGGCCGACAGGTGCGTGCAGATCTCCTTCATGGGAGAGGTCTCTCCTGCGGGCTCAGTCATGGCTGTTTCGTACTGTTAGAGTCCAGATGTGGAGCCCGACTTGTAGGAGGAGACCTCTCTTACAGCGCTGGTTCAGGAGCCGCTGGAATGGGAACAGCGGTCTCGAGAGCGCAGTGGGTAGGAGGGCCTGCTGGATAGGGCCGCTGGAGCTGGTAGAAGAGCGGAGATCCCTCTGAAGGCTGAGTGGACTGCGGTTTGCTGGAAGCAGGCAGTAGCTTCAGAAGCCGAAGATTGGAACTGGCAGCAGGCTGGAGAAGAGTCAGACGGTCCGGGTCAGAAGGTAAGCAGACTGGTGGTAACGGAAGGCAGAAGAGGTGTCGGTAAGCAGGCAGAGGTCGGCAACGGAATCACAAGCAGAAGAGGTTTCGAGGTCAGGCAGGCCGGGTCGGGATTGGAGAAGGCAGAGAAGTCAAGCAAGCCGGGTCGATAACGGTAGCAGGTAATCAGGTTCAGGATCAGGTATTCAAAGGTAACCGGGTTCAGGATCAGATATTCAGACACACGGAAGCTGAGACGAAACAGCGCCGCACCGGCGCACTTGAGGGTCCTTTAAACGCTCAGTGGCGGGAAGGAGCGCACGCACGCCACGCACGACCACGTGAACGAGCGCGCGTACGAATCGCCACTCGCGAACGTGCACACTAACGCGTAAACGAACGCGTACGCGAACGCGTACGCGAACGCGCAGAAGACACACGCCGACGCCTGTGTGCACGCAGCTGTACCTGTCTATTGCTGGTAAGTTCCTGACACTGGGGTCCAGGACATCTTGCGGCAGGCAAGGAAAATCTCGGCCCATTTCAGAAGATCTTACACGGCCATGGCTCGCCTTGCTGACATTCAGCGGCGACACAATCTGCCAGTCAGACGTCTTATTTGCGATTGCCCGACGCGATGGAACTCAACCTTCTATATGCTTGATAGGCTGCTCCAGCAGAAACGTGCAGTTAACGTCTACCTGTATGAACTCTGCGGCAGAAACGGTTCTGGGGAGCTGGGTTTTTTTTCACCGCGCCAGTGGCTGCTCATGCGCGACGCATGCAGACTTCTGCGGCCATTTGAGGAGATCACCAAACTGGTCAGTCGCAGCCATGACGCCATCAGTGACATGGTACCTTATGCCTTCTTTATGGAGCGTGCATTGCGTCGTGTCATTGATCAGGCTGTGGAGGAGCAGGGACGGGAAGATGAGGAAGTCGCAATGCTGGATGAATTCCCAGGGGGGGCTACTCTATCTGAGACAAGTCAACAACAGGAGTCTGAAGAGGAGTCAGAGGAGGATGGTGCCGGGGCGGATGAGGAGGAGCAAGAAGAGCATGCTTTAAACCTTTCTGGGATCCCTGTTGTGCGTGGATGGGGAGAGGAGAATGAAGAGGACGACATTATCCTGGATGATGAGCAGGAGCCAGGCCACCACACCGCTTCCACTTTAGTGCAAATGGGGGCCTTCATGCTCCAGTGTTTTAATAGGGACCCCCGTATAAAAAGCATAAGGGTCAAGGACCAGTACTAGGTGGCAACGTACTTAGACCCCCGGTACAAACACAAAATGGCGGAAATGTTACTGCCGTCGCAGAGGGCTGTCAGAATGCAGCACTTCCAGGCCTTGCTTCGAGAAATGCTGCATTCTGCTTTTGCGTGCGCTGGCAGAGGAGCAATTCCCACTCCCAGAGAAGGATTTGCGGGTACCAATCCAACAGCGCCTGCAAGAAGAGGCCGGTTTGAAGATGTGTTGGTGACTTTGGATATGAGGTCATTCTTTCAGCTGACCCATCGACAGGTGTCATCCGGATCCAGCATCAGGGAACGCCTAGACCGTCAGGTGTCCCACTACATCGGGTTAACGGCCGATGTGGACGCTCTGAGGAGTGATGAACCCCTGGACTACTGGGTGGGCAGGCTTGACCTCTGGCCAGAGCTTGCCCAATTTGCAATGGAACTGTTGGCTTGCCCCTCATCCAGTGTCCTGTCCGAAAGGACGTTCAGCGCAGCAGGGGGGATCGTGACCGATAAGCGTACTCGCCATGCTCACGACAGTGTTAACTACCTCACTTTTCTAAAAATGAATGAGGCATGGATCTCGGAGGAATTCAACACATGTGACCAGTAGACCACGTATATGTCTATAAACTATTTTTTTAATCAAACACACAGACCTTCTTTCTTCATTTGGCTCACTTCCTTGTCCCAAAAAAGCACACTATATGCCCCTACCCTCCTCTTTGAAGAGGTTGAGCGGTGTCATATTTCTACTGGGGCTGCTTATGAGGGGATCACACCATCCCTGTGCTGTGCTGACTTCCTCCTTGGGGGTTCTTATTATGAGGGGAGCACACCATCCCTGTGCTGTGCTGAGTTTCTCCTGGGCCTGCTTATTATGAGGGGATCACACCATCCCTGTGCTGTGCTGAGTTTCTCCTGGGCCTGCTTATTATGAGGGGATCACACCATCCCTGTGCTGTGCTGACTTCCTCCTGGGGCTGCTTATGGTGCTGCTGTCAGTGCTGTATATCAGGGTGCTGGTGTGAGTGCTTTTTTTTTTTAAATGTATATTTATTGAAAAAAATTTTTCTGTAAACAGTACAAAAATGACATAAATACGGTACAGTAGTCAGTAACATTGGGTGAACATAATATGGGCACCATATTGTAGGTTACAAACGGGTTAAGTGATAGGATACACCATGAAGCTGTATACAATGGTGATAACATAACTGAAAAAGAAGGATAGAACGAACTAAGACATTGGAAACCAGACGTATGGGTGTTCTTGGTCTGATACGGTATAATACAGTAAACAGAATATCAAATCCCCCTAAGGTCACTTAAGGAGGGACCGGCAGAGGGGGTAGTCAAAGATTCTGGGTTGAATATGGAGGCATCCCATGGGTCCCATGTCTTGGAAAATTTGGGCAAGGAATCATGAGCTAATGCCGTCAAATGTTCCATCCTACGCATGTGAGCAATGGACGAGACTACATGTGCTTGTGTGGGGGGTATGGGAGATAGCCAATGAGCTGGAATTACTCTCTTGGCAGCCAGGAGTATGAAAGCCATTAGTTTCCTGGCATATTTAGGGAGATCTAGGATCGGAAGGCCTAACAGGTAGTGTGTCGGAGTCAGTGGGATATCTCTCTTCAATATTGATTGGAGAATGGATTGGACCATAGACCAAAAAGATGTGATACGTGGACAATCCCAAAAGATATGAAGTTGTATGCCAATATCCTGTAGGCACCTCCAGCATAAACGAGACAGTGAGGGATCATATTTATGTAAAACTTCGGGGGTCCTATACCAAAACATTAGTACTTTATAAGCAGTTTCTTTCTGCTCAACACATCTCGAGACTTTCGAGATGGAAGTCCAGATCTCCTGCCATTGAGAGAGAGAAACAGCAACGGGTAGGATTTTGGCCCATTTCCGCATATAAAGGTGAGAGTCTAGAGTGGGGGGTAGTGAGTCATGTAGAATCCTGTAAATAGCGGATATGAGACCCTTCTGGTGTGAACCCTGGGTGCATAACATTTCAAAGGCGTTAGGTTTCTCTAGGCTCATGGCAGGAGATACGGAGCAAAAGTAGTGCTTAAATTGAAGGTAGGTGAAAATGGACCGTTGTGGAATGTCAAATTTATCCTGTAAGTCCGGAAAAGATAAAAGTTTGCGGGACACTGGGTGAACTAAGTGGCGGAGTTGGAAAATACCTGCTTGAGTCCACGGGGTCATAGCCATTGTGGACAAACTGTCAGGTATATCTGGGTTGTGAGTAACATTTAAAAGGGGTGGACAGGGGGAGGAAAGAGAGAACTTCTTGTGGCATTTTTTCCAAATATCCAAAGTAAATAGCATAGGAGCAAGGCAAATACGTCTGAGTTGAGATATAGAGGAGGAAAGGTCAGACCAGAGCATAGAACAAGGATGGACCGGGTCAGTGATACTCATCTCTATCTCCGCCCAACGACTCGTCGCAAAATAGGAGGACCAGGAGACCGTCGTAGATAGGTGGGTCGCGTAATAATATCGTATAATATCGGGAGCTCCCAGACCCCCATGTGAGCGTGGTGCAAAGACAACCGTATGGGCAATTCTATGTGCTTTGTCACCCCATATGAATTTAGTAAAGGCCCTTTGGATACTGCGGAGGTGGGACATGGGAAGGGCCACAGGTAAAGTTTCGAAGAGATACAAAAATTTAGGGAGTATTGCCATTTTAAGGACATTTATCCTACCTAAAAGGGACAAGGGACATTCCATCCATTTACGGAGTAGACTGTGCATTTCTGAAATTAAAGAGAGAAAGTTAGCCTGGTATAGTGTGCGATAGGATGCTGTTAAATGAATGCCCAAGTATTTGAGCGAGTCAGAACGCCACTGGTAGGGAAAGGTGTTGCGCAAAGCGGCGAGAAGTAGGGGAGGGATATGAATGGGAAGCGCTTCAGTTTTAGCTGTATTAACTTTATATCCTGATATATTACCGAACGTTTCTAGGAGGGCATGGAGGTTGGGGAGTGAGGTGTGAGGTTTAGTTAAAGTAAGCAATATGTCGTCGGCAAACAAGGACAGCTTGTATTCCTTCCGTCGTAAAGAGACTCCCCTGATATCTGAGTCTTCCCGAATGCGGGCTGCCAGGGGTTCAAGGCATAATATAAATAACAAGGGGGAAAGGGGGCAACCCTGTCTAGTTCCATTGCTATGTGTAAACGTTGGGGATTCGAAGGATGCCAATTGAACTTGTGAGGTGGGATGGGAATAAAGGGTATGAAGAGCCGATACAAAGGAGCCTGAAAAACCGTAGCGTGCAAGTGTGGCAAACATGTAAGGCCAGCCAAGCCTATCAAAAGCCTTTTGGGCATCTAGGCTGAGAATAAGAGCAGAGCGAGAGGTTTTATCAAGCATGTCAATTAGATCAATGGTGCGTCTGGTGTTATCGCCCGCTCGTCTACCTAGAACAAAACCCACTTGATCGTTGTGAACAAGGGCAGGGATTATGGAAGAAAGTCTATTGGCTAAAATTTTTGTAAAGATTTTATAGTCTGAGTTCAGTAGGGCGATTGGCCTGTAATTATCTGGCAGGGATGGGGATTTGCCCGGTTTCGGAAGGACCGTGATATGGGCGTGTAGGAATTGCGAATGTGGAGTGACCCCTTTTTGTAAGGAGGAGTAAAGCTTTAATAAGTGAGGGCCAAGGATGGGAAGGAAAGTTTTATAATATTGATATGGTAGACCGTCAGGTCCAGGGGACTTATGTAAGGGCAGTTCTTTCACTACTGCTGCTAACTCTTCTGTCGAGATATCTGCATTAAGGGCAACTAGCTGTGACGGTGAAATTTTAGGCAACTTTAAAGGGGAGCAAAAAGAATCAAAAGCCTCTTGAGTGAAGAGGTGTTTAGGGTCAGAAGCTAAACAGTTGTACAATTTGTCATAAAACGAGCCAAAAACTTTGGACATCGTCCAGGGGCGTAACTAGAAATCACAGGGCCCCACAGCAAAATGTTGTATGGGGCCCCCCCTTCAAACAGCCCCCCCCACAAAAAAATGGCGGGGCTTAAATTAAATAGTGGGCGTGGTTTAAAATGCGTGGCTCAAAGGGGGTGTGGTTCGAGTCTGAGATGAAGGAGGAAAGAAGGAAGGAAGCAAAGAAAAGGGATGGAGGGACAACAGGCCCAGATCCTACACCACAATAGCAATATACATATTCCAGAACGTTTAACAATCAACAGATAAAGATACTCCAAACAGCTGGTGTTAGCGCTTCAATAATCCTCACCTGTACCCAATGTGGCCTGCCTGTTCCCAATGCAGCGTGGCCTGCCCATGCCCAATACTGCCTCACCTGTGCCCACTTGTGCCCAATGCAGCCTGTCCAGTGCCCAATACAGCCTTACCTATGCCCAATGCAGTGTGGCCTGTGCCCAAAGCACCCTCCCCTGTGCCCAATGTAGCATGACCTGCCTGTGCCCAATGCAGCCTCACCTGTGCCCAATGTGGTCTCACCTGTGCCCAATGCAGCGTGGCCTGCCTGTGCCCAATACAGCTTCACCTGTGCCCAATGCAGCCTCCCCTATGCCCAATGCATCGTGACCCATGCCCAATACAGCCTCACCTGTGCCCAATGCAGCGTGACCCGAGCACAATGCAGCCTCACCTGTGCAGAGGGAGTGGCGAGCCAGTGGCGGAACTACCGGGGAGGATGAGGAATGCATACTGGAGCCCTCAAATGGCTGCTGGCAAGTGTGGGGCTGCCTCACAGTGGGGGGGCTCTGGCTCTACATCCAACTCCTGGCATGTCTCTTCCAGAGCTTTCCACTGTGATTTCCACTCACCGACACCTGGCCTGGATCCCTCCTGAAAGACTTTACTCAGGACGTGCTGACCGCGCTGGTCGGGACCCCTGTGAGTCCGGTCGCGGGACCCGCGGACTCAATCGCCGCGGGCATCCCCGCGATCGTCTCACGGAGCGGCCGAATGGAGGAAATGCTGTATAAACAACATTTTCCCATTCTGCCTAGCAACTAGTGACGCTGATCTCTGCTCCATGTGATTGGAGCAGAGATCAGTGTACACTAAATGAAAGCCCAACCCCCCCACAGTTAGTAACACACCCCTAGGAACACTTAACCCCTACACTGCCACCCACTGGTTAACCCTTTTTACTGCCAGTGTCATTTACACAGGAATCACTGCATTTATATAGCAGTGATTACTGTATAAATGACAATGGTCCCAAAAATGTGTCAAAAATGTCCGATGGGTCCCCCACAATGTCGCAGTCACAATAAAAATCGCAGATCGCCGCCATTACTAGTAAAAAAAAAAATAATAAAAAATTAATAAAAATGCTATAAAACTATCCCTATTTTGTAAACGCTATAACTTTTGCGCAAACCAATCAATAATCGCTTATTGCGATTTTTTTTTTACCAAAAATATGTACAAGAATACGTATCGGCCTAAATTGAGGGAAAAAAATATATGTTTTTTTATATATTTTTGGGGGATATTTATTATAACAAAAAGTAAAAACTAATGCGTTTTTTTCAAAATTGTCGCTCTATTTTTGTTTATAGCGCAAAAAATAAAAACCACAGGGGTGATCAAATACCACCAAAAGAAAGCTCTATTTGTGGGAAAAAAAGGACGTCAATTTTGTTTGGGAGCCACGTCGCACGACCGTGCAATTGTCAGTTAAAGCGACGCAGTGACAAATAGCAAAAAGTGGTCTGGTCTTTGACCAGCAAATTGGTCCGGTCTGAAAGTGGTTAAAAATGCAAACACTAATACTGTTAACTTTATAGCTGTAAAAAAAAAAAAATCAGAAATATGTAGTAAAGAAAATTCCTACATGCAAAAATGCACTGTACATTACATGTTCTTTAGACATAAATTTTTTTTCAAACATTAGTTTCCTTTGCCAATTCAAATTCAAAAAATTACCATATAACACGAATTAAAAGATCAGCATTTGTAATTTTCCTTTATGTAACCAATGACTAATGTTAGAATTAGAACAACTAGAGAAATGCTGAATGAATGTGCAGTCACAATTGCAGCCTCACCTTGGCAGAGGAAGAGGCGAGCCAGTGGCAGAACTACCGGGGAGGATGTGGAGTGCAGTCCAGTATGGAGCCCTCAAATGGCTGCGGGCAAGTGTGGGGCTGACTCAGAGTGGGGGGGGGGGGGGCGAGCACCGTCCGCACGGTCCCCCAGCCAGGGGAAGCGAGGAGAGGAAGAGGCAAGCTGTCTGTACGAGCAGAGAGCTGTAATAGCTTTCATTTGAATGTCCTGTGTTCCCGGGGCTCACCGTCACATAGCCCCACCTCTTGGCCTGCAGCCTTTGATGATGTCACATGTCCCGCATTGGACCGGTGTTCTGTCTATCAAAGACGCCGGGCCAAGAGGTGGGGCTATGTGAGCCCCGGGAACACGGGACATTCAAATGAAAGCTATTACAGCTCTCTGCTCGTACAGACAGCTTGCCTCTTCCTCTCCTCGCTTCCGCTGGCTGGGGGAACATGCGGGAGGTGATGCCCCCCTCCACAGTATGCATTCATCATCCTTCCCATGGGCCCCTCTCAGCTGCGGGCCCCATAGCGGCTGCATGTGCCGCTATGGCGGTAGTTCCGCCACTGACATCGTCAAAGGACAATGGGTCGGGGAGCCGTCAGCCTGAAGGAGGAGGTCAGGATAGGATTGAAAGGGACGCGGTTTAAGCTTATTTACTAGCATCCTGTGGGGTTTGTTAGCAAACTCATAAAATTTCTGCTTTGCCCAAATTAGGGCCTTAGAACATTTTTGCATATCTAGCGACCTCAAACGCTCACGAAGGGTCGTGACTGTGCGCAGACGGGTTACCGTAGGGGAAGCCAGGAGCAGATCTTCAGCCTTACGGAGCTGTAAGAGGGTTTCTTGCCTCAGGGCCGCCGAGTCCCGCTTTAAGCGGGCGCCGGCAGAAATACATGCACCTCTAAAAAACGCCTTGTGGGCTTCCCATAGGGTAGACACCTCTGCCACTGAACCCTCATTCAGTTGAAAAAATTCTGATAAAGTTTGGGACAGTTGAGCTTCGACAATGGGGTTGCGGAGGAGAAAGTCATTGAGTCTCCAATGACAGGTTCTCGGCATGGAGCAGGCAAGGGCCAGGTCAAGCTGAACCGAGGCGTGATCTGACCACGTTATGGGGTTCAGTTCTGAGGCCACCGCCGATGTCAGTAGAGGTGTTGATATAAAAAGGTGGTCAAGTCTGGAGTACATCTTATGTGGGGGGGAGAAAAATGAAAATTGTCTGCTAGTGGGGTGTTTGATTCTCCATATGTCCAACAGGTTATGGGTTCTAATTAGTTTACGAAATGTGGTGGACTGACGTTCCACTCTAGATGAGGTAGTGGAAGGAAAAAGTGTCTGTCTGTCTCTCCTTGGAGACATGACCATGTTGAAATCCCCCCCCCCATGATCATGAAAGGTTGAGCATAGTTACCTAAGCTGTCCAGTAAGTCAGAAAGAAATTGGATTTGGCCCGAGTTAGGAGCATACACATTGATCACAGTAAGAGAGCGTGAGAGATAGTCGCAGTCCAGGAGAATATATCTACCATGGGGGTCTATAAATGAAGATTTCACCCTAATCGGGCAAGATTTCCTAATCAGGATTGCAACCCCTGCTTTGCCAGAGGGGTCAGAAGCCAGAAAAGAATTTGGAAAGTGTTTAGCAGCAAATTTGAGAGAACCCCCAGGGCGAAAATGAGTCTCCTGGACCAGGACTATGTCCGCAGCCGAAGATTTGAACTCTTTCAGAGCCAGCCAGCGCTTATGAATAGAGTTCAAGCCTTTAACATTATAAGTAAGAACCCTTAAAGCCATCTTTATGGATTGGCATTAATGCAATGTAGGCAGAACAAACATGTATTAACCAAAAATACCCGTAAAAATTAACTAGGCAGTATAAACCATGGTGTATCCTGTGGAATAAAAGCAGATGTACGCATACAACATCGACTATAAGGAAAAAAGCAACACAATACCTTGAACAATGTAGGTCAAAAAGAACCAATAGGCCAAAAAAAAGGCCCATAACAAGAAAAAAAAAGAAAGAAAAAAACAGAGAAAAAGAGCCTGGGGGGTAAAAACCACCCAGGAGTCCACGGCCAAGGCCGCGGAACAATCGAAGGTACACAAGGGGTTCCATCTCATCGGGAGTGGCTCCCCTCGCCACCTTCCGACAGCGTCTAGAAATAGCAAAAAACAATGTAACTTAGCTTGACTCCAGTCCAAAGGAGCAAAGAAAGACCCATAATTACGGGTATGACCAACCCCATAACAGGGGAAACATGGTGACTTAGGGGCCGAAATCAATCCCAACCAGGGTTGGGGAAGGGGTCCATCTCAAGTAGGATGTCTGGCGAATGGCGAGCGTTGAGGAGTAGAAAAGTTCTTCTGCGACCTCTGCCGAGCGGGGGTCCAGAGTCGTCCTGGAATGGAAGTGGGTTTGGGTGTCACGGGAAGAGGAGTGGGGTCTTCATCTGGAATCGGTGGTAAACCAAGGCTACGGAGAAAAGCTTCACTTTCCTGTAAGTCTCTCATGGAGTATTGAATTCCGTCTTTTGAGGCAGACAGGCGAAAGGGGAAACCCCATCGGTATGGGAGTTGATGATTCTGTAGATGCGTAGTCACCGGGCGGAAGCTTCTGCGTTTGGCAAGGGTGATCGGAGATGAGTCACTGAAAATCTGTATCTTCGCCCCTTTAAACTCTAGGCGGGATTTGTTGCGGGTAGCCACTATTAAAGCCTCCTTACTGTCATAGTAATGAAAACGTACTATGATGTCCCTGGGGTTGGCACCCGCTGGGGGCTTGGGGGCCAGGGATCTGTGCGCCCTATCCAGTCTCCAGTCAATGTCCGGAATCCGAGGGGCCACCACATTGAACAAGCTGAGGAGATATGGTCTAATTTCTCCCTCGCTAACGGTCTCCGGCACGCCTCTGATACGTAAATTTTGACGGCGTTCCCTATTCTCCAAGTCTTCTTGCTGGGATTGAAGCTGGGAGATTGATTGTTTCAGGCCGACATTGTCTTCTTCCAATACGTGAACATATTGGATCAGATCATCAAAATTCGTTTCCAAGACATCGGTGCGTTCACCAATTTGAGCTATCTCTCCCCGTAGTTCGTGTGCAAGTTTTCCCATTTCTTTAGAGACGTTGCTAGTCAGGTCTTGCAGTAGGGCCTTAAGTTTGTCATCAAGAACTTCTACCGTGACAGGGGCGGCCATTGTTTCTGGTGAGGCGTCTGAGGAAAGCTGAGAAGCGTTGCGCGTCACCCCTTGAGAAGGCGTTTGTGTGGACAGGGTGGCCGTCGAGGTTGGGGAAGGGGATGTAGGTCTGCTCAGAAAACGGTCAAGTGTTTGTGAGGGTCGCAGTTCTGGAGATTGAGACTGGGTGGGATGTTTTGGCCCGTACTTCACCATGAGGCGTTTGGACTAGAAGTCAGACAGTTGTGCTGTCCCCCGTTGTATAGATTCTGATTATGCGTTGTAGGGGGAGTAGGAAGGCGGCTTAGGGCGACATTTAATGGTTACATGGTGGTCATCCTATGGGACCAAACATGTGGCCCCCACTGCAGAGAATGAAGCACATGAGCTACAAGGGCCACACGGGTATAAAGGGTATCGCGGGGACCCGAAATGAGAAAGAGAATTCCAGGGGGGGATATCGTGCTGGTGAGGTGGAAGGATCTGGGGAGAATGGAGGAGCTGTGCTCACTGAGAGTGACTTGAGAGTCCCAATATGGCCGCCAGGTAGGCCAGAGCCTCAGTGTTCAGCTAAGGGCAGTGGTAGGGGGAGATGCAGAAGTCTGTTGCCCTGCTTGCGTGTGTACAGTGCAGAGCTAAGCCAGCAGGGGTAAGCAAGTTAGTGGACTCCCAGGGCTTCTCCTCACCTTAGGCCCGGGTGTACCAAGATGGCCGCCGGAGCTCCTCGGGAGCCTGAAGGACCGCTGCTGCTCCTGGAAACCTCCAGGAATGTCGATGTGGGTGCTTCGCTGTCCTCGCGGTCACCCTCCGGTGCGTGCGGCGGTTTTACGGTGGGCAGATGCGTCTACCTGCTCTGTGGAGCCCGGAGCCTGCAGGGCCCGTCGGAGGAAGTAGGCCGCAAGATGGCGGCGGGACTCACACTGTGGCGCCGGCCGCGCACTAGGCCGCGAACGGTGAGAGCGCCGGGGGACGGAAATATCGCCCGTAATCCGATCCGGGCGGCTTCCCCACTCAGGATGGGCTGTTTTGGGGCCTCGGCGGTCGATCCCGGGTGCGGATTGAGGTGGATGTGATCGGGGATGCACGGAGCTCTCCTCCAGTGCGTCCGTCCACCTCGGCTTCCGGCCACGCCCCCTGGTGTGAGTGCTTAATGTCACGGTGCTGCTGTCAGTGCTGTATATCACGGTGCTGATGTCAGTGCTTAATGTCACGCTTCTGATGTCAGTGCTCTCTATCACGGTGCTGCTGTCAGTGCTGTATATCACGGTGCTGATGTCAGTGCTTAATGTCACGATTCTGATGTCAGTGCCCTCTATCACGGTGCTGCTATCAGTGCTGTATATCACGGTGCTGATGTCAGTGCTTAATGTCACGATTCTGATGTCAGTGCTCTGTATCACGGTGCTGGTGTCAGATGACTCTATCATGGTGCAGGTGTCATCTTTGCCTACCCTGGTCCCTGACCTTCCGTCTCCTCCAATGCCTTCATGCGCTCCACAGTCCTGAATTGTCAGAACAATTTCCCATATAAAAAAAGAATGCTTGTAGTTATCGATCCCAAATTCACCTCATACATGTGTTATGTCATTGGCCATGTGGTGGGACTATGTTTGCCCAGCTAATAATTATTTGGTGGCTGCAAATTTGACCTAAAGGTTTGCGAAGTTCGCCTCCCATTGAAGTCAATGGGGCCCGCCGCGAACGTTCGGTTTCGCGAACGGTCGGCCCCGTCGGAAGTTCGTCCATCACTACTTAAAATCTTTCTTTAGGACACTCCTGGTGGCGTTCTTCTGGAAAGAAAAGCAGATGAAGGCACTGTTAGGAGGAGTATTACGATTTCTGTGAGAGGATAAATACCTGGACGGGTTATCCTTACACTTCATTGAGCATGCATGGCCTTTACATGAACATACTGTACATCCCGTAGTAAGTCCACGTCAAGGTTCATCCATACTTGAAGACTTCTTTTGATCCTTTTATTGTTAATTCGGTTATTCCTCATCAGATAAATCCGACAATCTTCCTCTTTCGGTTTCACGACCTTAAAAAGAGAACTCCTGTCCGTTGGCAACCACAAGGGTTCCGACCTCCCCCTCCCCCCCCCCTCCACCGACCCCGCAGCATCTGGACCTGCAGCTTTGTTTTTGCGCCGTGCCCAATTCCTATAGGTGTTGGCGATTTTCACTAATCATTCTCACATTAAAGCGGAGGGGAGAAGGAGCGAGTGGAAACTATAGATAGACATGACAGGTAATTAAAATATCAAGGTCAAAGTCATCCAAGGCGGCAGGAGGAGAGCGAGGCGCTCGCGGGATCATCTGTCAGTCTCTGAACATTGCGCGAGGTGTCTTCTCACTTATTTGGCTGCAATCTTCTTCCCGCGCTCCATACTATGGCAGCCCATGCTGAGCTCTTATTCTCCACCTCAAATAACTTAAATATTCTGCGGCTTGGCTGTTATGTATGGTACGGTATACATAAGACGGGCTGGAAAACTATAACCGAGTGTCCCAAGATCATTAGAAGGAAAAAAAAGAGGACAACAGATCCCTTCTTTTAACCGCTCCCCACCCGCCCAACATCATATGACGTCGTCAACCTTGAGCGTTGATATCTGAATGACGGGAGCATTTGCAGGCATCATTCAGCTATCTTATTTTTCAAAACTCTGGGGGGTTTGGTATAGATAAAGTTTCTTTGAATAAAGCTATTGGTCTTTATAATAATATCCCCCCCTTTTTTAGTATCTTTAAAGAGGAAGTAAACCCTGATGAGTTTACTTCCTCTTTCATTCCCTGCAAAGGCAAAGCATAATGGACTACTATGCATTGCATCACATCGCATCGCATCGCATCGTAGTCCATTATGTGTCACTTACCTGACACAGGAGCCAGCGAAGTCACCGCTGTCCCCTGTAGTCCGGCGCATCCATGTTGTTGTCGGTGGGGTCTCGCAGCTCAGCCGCTGTCATTCGGCGGAGCCGCGATGACGTCACTCCCACGCATGCGCGCGGGAGCCGACACGCACGGCAGCTCCGTTCTTGGAAATGCTGCGCTCAGTGCGCCTGCGCGCATGCGCCGTAGACAGCGGTGCCTGTCTTCGAGCAAATATCTCCTAAACCGTATAGGTTTAGGAGATATTTCTTGGACCTACAGGTAAGCCTTAATCTAGGCTTACCTGTAGGTCAAAGTGTGTTGTAAGGGTTTACAACCACTTTAAGTGATGAGAATGTTGGATAGGAATATGGGACTCACCGGAGAGAGATATCGATTATTGAAGGAATAAAATAAGATAATAATATTTGGAGTATGGGAATAATTTAATATGTGTGATGTTTATACCTATAATCAAGTAGCGTCAGACTTGGCATGTGATTTTTATTTTTTATTTGGGAACTTGTTTTAAGTAATTTATATTTAACATTGTATCATGAATTTAAATAAATTTTTATGTAAAATTATTGTTTTGATTTTATCAATTTGTGAATCGATCTTTTCGTACAGGTAGAGGTAGGAACAGTATTAATTAAAGTGTATGTCCTCTTTAATTGCTCGAGCGGGACTGAGGCTGCGCATTATCTGCCTTTTCTATTGGCCCTGGCCCTGTATTTTTTTTAAATATTTTTTTGTATAATAATAAAATTTCACACCTGTTCCCATATTGCTTCAAATCAAAAAAGTTCCCACAGCATACATGTTTGCTTTTTTTTTTTTTTTCCCCTGGGAGGAAGGTTTGCTTTATGATTTTTATTTTATAATTACAATTTAGTTGTTTTCTTGTTTATCTTGTAAATTGATTATAAATGTAAATGTATGTGAAATATTTTATGTTTTTGATTTGATTGATACACTTTTTCTATTTTAGAAAATTGATAAAGCTCCTGAGGAAGCGTTGATTATAACGTGAAACATGTAGAGCGCCAGAATATATCTAAGATCGGTTCTGTAATCAATACCCTGTCTATTGTAATCTTTTCTTATATTGAGTATTAAAGCGGAGGTCCACCCTAAAGTGGACCTTCCGCTCATTGGAACCCCCCCCCCTTCGGCGCCACAATTGGCACCTTTCAGGGGGGAGGGGGGTGCAGGTACCTGTACAGTACAGGTATCTGCACCCACTTTCGGCGTGGATTCTGCAGAAGGTACGCCCCTTTCCGCAGAATCTACGCCCCTTTCCGAAAGTCCCCCCGCTGCCTGCTGGGAAACACACGGATCCCAGAGACAGCGGGGACCATCCTTATTGCATAGCGCGACTCACGCATGCGCAGTAGGGAATCAGGAAATCCACTTCCTAATTCCCATAGCCAAGATGGCGGCGGCAGCACCCGAGAGACGATCGAGAGATCGGCTTCGGGTGCCGACATCGCGGTCGCACTGGGCGGGGAAGTGTCCTTATTTTAAAAGTCAGCAGCTGCAGTATTTGTAGCTGCTGGCTTTTAAAAAAAAAAAAAAACGGCGGACTCCCGCTTTAATGTACATTTTTTTATCCTCTGGGTTTATAATGGAAACAGATATGGATATTGTGTAAAATGTACCAATCTAGACAGGATATAAAACAGTACTTGATATGTTTTATAATCATTTTTATTTATTATTTTTTATAAATAAATATTTTTTTATGTTAAATATATTCTTTTTTCCTTGTTTTTCCCTTTTGTATATTTAAATATACTATTATGCCTAAAAAGTCCAACATAACCAACACTTTTTTTTTTTGTTTTTTTTGTGTGTGTGTTTTCCCCCTTCTCCGTTTTTTTTCCCCTTGTTTCACTTCCTGGCCCTGTATTGACAACTTAAAAACGCTGACCTTAGTGACCAGGTACGCTTCCTGAAGACGTCAATGATGAAACGTACGTCGGAGCGGCACATGGTCACTTTTTTGTCCTGACGCCATATCCGGTTACCTGATTGTCGGTCTGACGGCTTGGAACGCACGCCATAGCGACGGTACGGAGTGGAAACACTTTACCCATCAAATTTTTTTCTGAAGGCGAGCAGCCCCAGTGCCGGGTCGGGCACATGCCAATGTAAGGAGCCATTTGGCTATGTTTTTTATACCCTTTTTTTAATAAAAACAGTATTATGCTATGGATGTCTTTTGCTCTTTCCTATATACCGCTTGAGACTCTGAAGGGGGATATGTTGTCCTATGTACTGTACCCATGTCAGCATTCATGTGAACAGGCACTTACCTGTACAGGCGTTGTTTGACTTACTTTTTAACCACTTGCTTACTGGGCACTTAAACCCCCCTCCTGCCCAGACCAATTTTCAGCTTTCAGCGCTGATGCACTTTGAATGACAATTGCGCTGTCATACAACACTGTACCCAAATGACATTTTTATCATTTTTTTCCCACAAATAGAGCTTTCTTTTGGTGGTATTTAGTTACAGCTGGGAGTTTTATTTTTTGCTTAACAAACAAAAAAAGATGCAAAATAAAAAAAAAATAATAATTCTTAGTTTGTTATAAAATTTTGCAAACAGGTCATTTTTCTCCTTCATTGAAATGCGCTGATGAGGCTGCACTGGTGGGCACTGATAGGCTGCACTGGTGGGCACTGATAGGCTGCACTCGTGGGCACTGATAGGCACAGTTAAGGTGGCACTAATAGGCACAGTTAAGGTGGCACTAATAGGCACAGTTAAGGTGGCACTAATAGGCACAGTTAAGGCGGCACTGATGGGCAAAGATGGGCACAGATAAGATGGCACTGATGGGTGGCACGGATGGGTGGCACTAAGGGGCACTGATAGGTACCACTGATAGATGGGACTAATGGGCACTGATAGCTGGCTCTGATAGGTGGCACTGCTGGGCACTGATGGGCGGCACTGATGGGCACTGGTAGATGACACTGATGGGCACGGATATGTGGCACTGGGGTGCTGCACTGTTGTTGAGGCAGATTGTGGGCACTGATAGGTGGCACTGTGGGCACTGATGGGTGGCACTATGGGCACTGATGGGTGGCACTGATGGGGGGCACTTTTTTATTAGTTAGGTGGCACTGGCAGGGGACAGGTGGGCATTGATAAGCTGGCCGTGATCGGGACTGATATCCCAATCACGGCCGCCGGTGATCGGCTTTTTTTTTCTCCTCGCGCTGACATAAATAGCCGATTACCGGCTCTGTTGTGTCACATGATCAGCTGTCATTGGCTGACAGCTGATCACGTGGTAAGGGGTCGGGATCGACCCCTTGCTCCGATCCGTGATCAGGCGAGTCTCATAGACTCGACGATCACAGAGCGCGCCGCGCGCGCCCCTCAGGGGGCGCGCAGGCCACTCGTGCACGGGACGACTACGTCAATAAACGTCGTCCTGGCAAAGCAGGTCCGCGCTGTAGCCGTCATTCGGCTATAGCGCGGATCCCTAGTGGTTAATTAAAGTGGTCAAACGAATCTGGTAAGCAGATTGTATCTTCATTTCACGATTGGGTTTCGTTGTATTGAGTTTTCTGGTGGCGGTATATGCAATCTCTTTGGAACCATCCTTATCACATTCTGCAAGATCTCCTGTATTGGTGGATTTGGGATCACTTATCGAAGAAGCTGTATTGGTATATTTATGGGACTTTGTGTGATTGGAAAATTATAAGTAATTTTTGAAGGAATTGCTTATGGTCACTGGATCACGAGTGGGAAACTTTTGATTATTGTTTTCACATATATGTTTTGTATTTTTGGATTATTGTGTATTTTTCATTAGACTAGTATATATTTTTTTAATTAATTAGAGCGCCCCCAAAACTATTATCATTTCATCACTGAGGAGTTTACACTTCACTTGTATAGGGTGCAGCTTTTTTTCTATTAACAATTTTTTTACTATATAATTTTTTTTACACGTTTTTGCAATGGCGTGGAGTTTGTACAATTGATTTTCAATTGTTTTTTCACATCTTATTTTTCAGCCGGCGATTCCCTTCACCATAAGAATGATCATTAGCGGCTTGATTATTCTTACAGGTTGCAGGAGCGGATGCCCCCGCCCCACTCCCTTCTGGTGCTTCTCCTGTCTCGCCCCCTGCGATTGGCGAATCGGAGAGAAGGAACCGACCAGCACCAAATGATGACTATAGAGATCTCTGGCATGCCAGATGGTCCACAAAGTCTCTGTGATCGTTTGGAGCCCGGGCATGATGTTATGACGTCACGCCCGGGCCCTCTGCCTTTGAAAAAATGCCCCCGCCTCGGCTGGGAAGCCAGGATCGTTGTTTTTTTTTTTTTTTATATATATATATATATATATATATATATATATATATATATTTATTTATTTATTTATTTATTTTAATTTTTTTAATTTTAGGCTTCCCAGCCTACAGGTAAGACATGGGGACTTATTGACCCCGGATCTCACTGTAAAGAGGACCTGTCATGCACTAGTCCTATTACAAGGCATGTCTACATTCCTTGTAATAGAAATAGAAGCGATCAAAAAAAATAAAAATAAAAATAAAGCATTAAACTAGAAAAATAAAAGTAAATTAAAAAAAATTAGAGCGCCCCCCTCCCCACGTGCTCGCTCATCGAAGTCGCGCCCAAATACAGTATGTGAACGGCAATCAAACCACACATGTGAGGTATCGCTGCGAACGTTAGAGCGAGAGCAATAATTCTAGCCCAAGACCTCGTCTGTAACTCAAAACATGTAACCTGTAAAACCAAAAAAAATGTAAGTGTCTCCTATGGAGATTTTTAAGTACCGTAGTTTGCCGCCATGCCCGAGAGCCTGTGCAGTTTTCAAGTGTGACATGTTGGGTATCTGTTTACTCGGCGTAACATCATCTTTCACATTATGCAAAAAAAAATTGGGATAATTTTACTGTTTCTTGGAACTGTTTTTTTTTTAAATGCGTTTGAAAAATATTGCTGCGCAAATACCGTGCGAGATAAAAAGTTGCAATGGCCGCCCACTTTATTCTCTAGGATCTCTGCTACTAAAAAAAAAATAAAAAAAAATTAAAAATATATATATATATATATAATGTTTGAGGGTTCTGTGTAATTTTCTAGCAAATAAATTCAGATTTTTACATAAGGATAGAAATGGAGCTGTGTTAAAATAAAATAAAAATATTAACCACAAATTGATACAACACACAAAAGTGCAAATAATGCGCATATATGTTGAAATTACTGCCAACACCACAAAATGTTAAAAATGAGTCCATCGGTCGTGTCCCAGGATGATGTCAGAGTGTGATGAAACGCGCGTCTTCGGAATCCCGGGCCAATGGGGTCTCGGGAACTGCTTCCTGATTGGCCAAAAGGAGAAACAGGAAGACATTAGCGAATATCAGTTCGCTATTATGACACAACAGGGTGGACTCAGTGCTCTGTGCCCCGAAGCCCCCCCCCCCCCCCCCGAGTCCAACCTTTTTTTAAACCAATTAGAGCGTCAGGCTCTAATCTTGTGCATTGGAATCCATGCGTCCGGTGCCCTGCATGTAGATTGGGGGGCCAGACGCATGGATTAGGGAGGTGGCTCCCCTGCACTCCATATGGATGGGCCGCCACTGGCTGTCATAGGCGTGTGCATGGGGTGTGCCAGATGTGCCTGGGCACACCCTAATTCCCCTCATGCATTTCTTTTCTTCTCTCTTTTCATGTGACAACACTGAAGAAATGACACTTGTCTACAATGTAAAGTAGTGAGTGTACAGCTTGTATAACAGTGTAAATTTCCTGTCCCCTCAAAATAACTCAACACACAGCCATTAATGTCTAAACCTCTGGCTGTCAATCAAATCCAGTGACACGGGAGTCGGGGGAGGGGCAAAGTCCTGCTGTCTGTGTCAATGGACGCACTTTTGCTGTAGTACATGCTACAGGATTAATAAAATATAAAAAAAAAATCCCCTTCCCCTCAACATCTCCAAAACACGTACCAAACCCTCTGAATCTGGTACAGAGTTGAACCTCTTCCTGCCTGTGCTACAGATGAAAGACAGCTACAGTGCGGCTTTCCAGTTCTGGGAGGGCATCCATGGGCATCCTCCCATAAGCACCCATCGGACATCCTTTGGAATCATCTGATCGTAAATCGCAGGAAAGGGCCAATCACAGCTGGTCACATGTTAACAGACCTGCCGGTTATCGCCATTCCTTTCCTCACGCACTGTATCTGTGTGAGGAAAGGAGTGCCGATTACCGGCAAGGCTGACAGGGCAAAGTGAGTACATTCTTTACACTGATTATCAGTGCAACCGCATCAGCGCCAATCAGTGCCCATCAGTGCAGCTTATCAGTGCTCATCAGTGCTGCCCATTCAGTGCCTATCAATGCACATGAGTGCAGCTCCATCAGTAGGGGCGGCCATGTCCATTAAAGTCGCATTGGGCCGCCGCCTCTCCTCTCCATCGCCGCCACCCCCCATCCATGCTTCCAGCCCCTTTCAGGACACCAGTGCATGAGTTATAATGGCGGGGGTGGGTTTTTTTTTTTGAAGCGCAGATTAGAGGCTTTAATAGGCTTCAAAATAGGGTGGGCTCAGGATGCCGAGAATGCGCTCGGAGCCCACCCAGGTGTGTGAGAAGAGGGACTAAATATTCCCTATTCTTAAACTGAATCGCCTCCCTGCCAATCAGGAAGCGTGGGTCTGAGACCTGTCCCTGATTGGCCAAAAGCAGAAGCGTTCCGATCGGCCGCCAACGAGGAGGGAGGAGACGGAAGCCGCCGAGCAGGGGAAGGAGAAGCTGCTTGTGATGCCCGCCTCTGTGATGCCCACGGAGGAGAGCCAGGGAAGCCGCCCGTAATTGTCCACCATGGATGAGGTAAGTGCACCGATCAAGGGGGGTGGTGCACTTTTTCCGGCACACCCCCCCCCCCCCAAAAAAAAAAAATTACCACCATCCACCACTGCTCATCAGTGCCTATCAATTCACATCAGTGCAGCTTCATCAGTGCCTATTAGTGAAGAACAAGAATCACTTATTTGCTAAATGTTATAACAGGAACTAAAAAAAATGTAAAGAAACATTATTATTTTTTTTTACATTTTTTAATTTATTTAGAAAAAGATTAAAACAAACAGGTGGTGATTAAATACCACCAAAAGAAATCTCTATCTGTCTCAAAAAAATGATAAAAATGGCATATGAGTACAGTGTTGCATGACCGCATAATTGTCATTCAAAGTGTTACAGTGCTGAAAGCTGAGAATTGGCCTGGGCAGGAAGGGGGGGGGGTGAAAATCCCCGATATTGAAGTGGTTAAGGGGGTAACCCATGCTAAAAAAAACAAAAAAAAAAGCTTGAGGTTTCCCAGGAAATTTATACCAGACATTTTGGATCCGATAATGGTTTTTAAGGGGGACCTCATGCATGTTGGGGTCTCTATGAAAATCTCTACTAGCGCTTTAATCCGACAATGCAACATGGCTGGCCAGGAAAGGGATAGGGGAGTATGTGGCCACCCAACCTCCTAAACCATAACAGGTCACATGCACTTAACCTGGAGGGGGTACCTTACCAGGGGAGACCCCCCCCCTCCCGGAATAGCATTTTGTCCCCATGTTGATGAGGACAAGGGCCTCTTCCCTACAACCCTGGCCATGGTGAGTGGGGGGCTTATCGAAATCTACATTGATTTTGGTGGACAATAAATGTCATACTTTATAATTGTTTTTTCATATTTTCTTGAGTATTTTTTATGATATTGTAAAAAAAAAAATAATAATAATAATAATAATATATATATATATATATATATATAGATATATATATATATATATATATATATATGGGATTCTAGAGAAAAGGAAGGTTCTCTCCTACAGGAAGGAATTTTTTTTTAGATTGTTTTCCTTGTAAACACTTTTGTTGGTTTGCATAGCCAGGTCATCCATTGTGTCATCTCAAGCACCCAGCACTCAGATTGAGGTCACAGGGGGAAGGTAGTACGGTTCACATAAGGACTATTTATTGAGATCCCTTGTAGTGTGTCCTAGCTACCAACAATCAAGTGACCTTACAAAACTCCAGAGGTATTAAAGTGGAAGTCTGGCTAAAATGAAATAATAGTCTGAATACACATCACCCCGGTGTTGCTACGAAGCCTTTATTTATTGAGGGGACCTTGCAACGATATAATACAATTCCTGTAATTGCAGCAGCATTGTCAGCCATCTGATCTTCCTCTCTTCATTTCTATCAGCGGTGACTTCAGGGAGTCGGCATGGCCACCATCCTAGAGGTGTCATCGGCTGGGAGGCAGTGCTGGCACCTCTATTAAATTAGGGCATACAGATTCTCCCCTCCTCAGCCTCAGCATAACCACCTCAAGAGGAAGAATCCAAGCCAGAGATTAGCAGTCACATGACTGTGGCAAAACGTTAAATAATAATTTATTACCGAGCGGAGCTAGTCATACCAAGCTGTTCCTTATGTTTGTGTCATGGTCGTTCCAGTAATCCAGTGGTACATGGGAGGCCTGCCCGCAGAATTCCTATGTCAAGAACTTACCAGTATCCTAGGGCGCGCGTTGGCGGGAACGGGCGCATGCGGGTGCGCATTGGTGCGAACGGGCGCACGCGGGTGCGCGTTGGTACGAACAGGCGCACGTGGGTGCGCGATGACACGAACGGGCACACGCGGGTGCGTGATGACACGAACGGGCTCACGCGGGTGCGCAATATCAGGAACGGGCGCACGCAGGTGCGCGAGGTCACGAACGGGCGTACGGTTACACGTGCCGTACGACCGTTTTTGGCGCCCAGAAGGCTACTTAAGGGAACCTGTTACTGTGCCTCCCTGCTGTCCGGTCTACAGCGTGTCCGGTGTTCCTGCTATCTGCTACTCTGTTAACCTTGATTCCTGTTTACTCGGCCTGTTCCTGACGACGTCTGTTTGCTGCCAGCCTCCGACCCTTGGCCTGTCTGACTACGCTTTTGCCTCTTCCTTGGAACTGTCTGCTGCCCGCCTGTTACCGACCCGGCTTGTACACTGACTACCCCTGGCTATCTGCTGTTCCTGCTTAACTGTTGTGTCCTTCCGCTATCTGCTGTTCCGACCTGCCTACTGAGTGTACCGGCCTCCGGCTTCTTCTGTGCTTCAGGACACCTCTTCGCTGCCGGCTGCTCCAGTGTCCCTGCCAAGTTCCTGTGCATCACCTGCTGCCTGCTGATCCAGTGCCCCTGTGTTACTTACGCCTCTCCAGAGGTCCGGACCAGTCCTACACCTGCTTGGCACTTGTGCCCTCTGAACTCTAGAGTCCCTGTCCCCACTTTCAGGGGTTCTCGAGCCAGAGGCTTACGAGAGGCCGCTCCCTGCATTCTGGGCTCCTACACCAGGTACGTGACAGTTTGATTGCATTACCTTGCCATATACCTTAATGACATCACACTTTGCTCTAGAGCAGTGGCCTCCAAACTGTGGCCCTTTGCTTGCCTTTATCTGGCCCTTGGTGCACTACTTCTCCAACTGAGAACAATAGGAAGCCATTCCTCTCACTGACAGCATCAATGGAGCACTATTCCTCCAATTACAACCAATAATGGGACATTGCTTTCTTCCACTGACCACAGTCGGGCCAACCCAAAGTCTGAAGGACAAAAAAACTGGCCTTTTGCTTACAAAGTTTGGAGACCCCTGCTCTAGAGGGATGCAACTTCAGCAAATAGGTGCTGCGGTTCTACTATTCTACCTGTGCCACCAGTGATACCATAATCTGAAGTAGAGCATAGACCAGTGGTGGCCAATTCACAGGATATATGGCACCTTACATGTGGTCCCTTACATCCCCAAATTGTCACTTATGATATTCAGTGAATTGTATGCTACAGAGAGCTGTAAGAGACTACAAGCTGCAAGCATACTACAGAAGATGGTAAGGAACTGGAGACATACAGCAGGAAATGGTCAGAGACTGGAGACATACTACAAGAGATGGTCAGAGACTGGAGACATACTACAAGAGATGGTCAGAGACTGGAGACATACTACAAGAGATGGTCAGAGACTGGAGACATACTACAAGAGATGGTCAGAGACTGGAGACATACTACAGAAGATGGTCAGGGACTGGAGACATACTACAAGAGATGGTCAGGGACTGGAGACATACAGCAGGAAATGGTCAGAGACTGGAGACATACTACAAGAGATGGTCAGAGACTGGAGACATACTACAAGAGATGGTCAGGGACTGGAGACATACAGCAGGAAATGGTCAGAGACTGGAGACATACTACAGAAGATGGTCAGGAACTGGAGACATACTACAGAAGATGGTCAGGAACTGGAGACATACTACAGAAGATGGTCAGGGACTGGAGACATACTACAGAAGATGGTCAGGAACTGGAGACATACTACAAGAGATGGTCAGGGACTGGAGACATACTACAAGAGATGGTCAGAGACTGCATATATTCATCTGCCAGTTGAAGACTGTTCCAGGAAGCTGACAGAGGAGACATCCTGTAAGGGGAAACATACCTTTTCTCTTCTTGAGAAATACATCTCCCTAATACTACTCCTACTCTGTCCCCAACCAGTAGGAGCTCTGTCCCCATGTTATTCCTATACTGCAAGCATACCAAACTCCACAGAATCTCCTATTTATGAAATTTATGGAATTCCATGTCAAGATGGCCACATAAATATTGTAGGATTTTGGCATCCACTAAGACTTCACAAGATGGCTGCCTGGAGACCATAGCATGGGACAAATTAGTCCTCAATATTCTCCTGCCAGCCTGAAGAAACAGCATCATTCCACCTTCAGATTCGCAAATATACTGCAGCCCAACAGCTGCCTACAGACATGGTCAGAGACTTATCTTTGAACCCATTGCTTTTCCAATGAACTTCCTAAATAAAGCCATGTCTCTAAACTTCCTGTTTGCCATATTATTGTGCTCTCTCCAGCCAATATCTCGCTCTTGTCAATCCTGCTGCCGCCCATATCTTCGCTATCACTTTTTACTGACCTTTGGCTTGTTTACTGGCTACGTTTACGCTTGATCACTACCTGCTATATCTGCTACTGAAGCCCGGCTTGCTCACCTACTGCTGGATCATTCCTGAGGGTGGCAACACGGTACTAAACCGAAGCAAAACCCATCTCCCCCGTCGGGAGCTCTGGTGAACACCAAAGCTTTAGTAAACTAAGGCCGCATACACACGGGCGGATTGTCTGCCCAACTAAGTTCGGCAGACAATCCGACAGACAGTCCGTTCAAAATTAGCATGAACGGACTTGACCACACACGATGAGCAGACAGTCCGCTGAAAGCGTGCGTGATGACGTGTACAGCACGTACGACGGGACAAGAAAAACAACGTCCTATACACTGCAATGCAACCTTCGGCCGTGTAAACCCTTTCTGAGCATGCGCCATACTTAGTCCGTCCAACTTGCCTACTCACAAGTGAACTGTCCGCTGAAACCAAGTTTGGACGGACAAAACCAAGTTTGAACGGACTGTCTTACGGAAATTCCGTAAGACTTTGTTCGTCAGACTGTCCGCTGAAAAAGTCTGCTGAAGCCCACACACGAGCGGATTGTCCGCTGAAACACTGTTCAGCGGACTAAGTTGGGCAGACAGTCCGCCCGTGTGTACGCGGCCTTAGACTCCGCACCTCGGGTAAGGACATGTCAGGTGCCTGTGTGACCTGCTTGAATACCTATCCTACTGGTCGGTGGGAGTCCCTCTACTGCTATAGCCTACTGGTCTCTGAGCCTGACCCCCTGACCATGACAAGCAGACAGTCAAAGATGGAAATCACAATTTATGAGACTGCTAGAGATCACTGATATTGTTGCTTCTTTGCTTGACTGGCTTGAGTAAGCACCGGAAGAGACTTCTGTTTTCAGAGGCCTCAAAGGGGCGTACAGTCAGGCTCCAGGGGCATAGCCTATAAAACCTGTCAATTGACCACACTTTGAGAACCCCTTGGTCCACTGATGCCCTGAGTGAGACTTACCCTCTCAGTGATGCTGTATATTTTTCTGGAAGCCTGGGGAAGTCCTGAAGATTAGAAAATTACCCATCTTTACCTAGTAGTAGTCACATTCAATTGGACTTCTTCTTTAATGGCGAAGACATTCTATACATCCAATCCTCAGTTCTTTGAAGAAGTCCCATTGAATTTAGGACTTTACAAGCATTTCAATAGTAGAAAACATGTTAATTAAAATCCAAGATATTTTATTTTTACAAAATCCTTAAAAATATAGTAAAAAAATACAGGCTGACATCATGACACTATATTACATAACCCATGTATCACGGTCAGCCATCAGGCTTAGTAGCTTTATCAGTAGAGGGGCTCCCACCGACAAGCTGGATACCTGCCCAAGTAGGTCACCCTAGTGGATGACGCGGGCTCACCCAAGGTGCAGGATCTAAGCACTTACCGGTATTCACCAGAGCTCCTGATTGTGGAGGTCTTGCTGTGTGTTAGTACCAGATCATGATCCTCAGGATCGCCCCACCAGCAGACGAGCAAGCCATGGTCCAGTAGCAGATAGAGCAGGAAGGGATCAAGCAGAAGCATTGTCAAGGAACAAGCCAAAGGTCAGTAACAAGTGGTTGCAAGTTGGAATCAATCAGAAGCGTAGGCGGGGTAGGGTTGCCACCTTTTCTTTAAACCAAACACAAACACTTTACTAGCGCACTGCAATTTCGTTTTTTGTAGTATACATTGCAAAAGATCTTGAACACTTTTGGGTGTCAGCAGGATGGACAGAGGGGCAAGCAGGGTGGACAAGGGGGCAGCTGGATGGACAGAGGGGCAAGCAGGGTGGACAGGGGGGCAGCTGGATGGATAGTGGAGTAAACTTGGGGGGCAGTGGAGTGGACTTGGGGGGGCAGCAGGGTAGACTGGGGGCAGCAGGGTGGCCGGCGGCAGCGGAGTGGACTGGGGAGACAGCGGGATGGACAGGGGAGCAGCAGAGTGGACTGGGGGGTAGCAGGAAGGACGGGAACAGTGGCTGGACTATGAGGCAGCAGGGTGGACTGGGGGCCAGCAGAGTGGACAAGGTGGACAGTGGGGTGTACAGTAAGGAGACAGTTGTGCTCAGTGCTGGAGTCCAAACCTGTCTCCTGCTTTCCCATTCTGTAGGCTATGGGCTTCTCCCATGTGTTACAAGTGATGGGCTGCACTAGCTGCACTTTCTACTCCTTCTGCTAGGCTCCTGTGAAGCTGAATGATCCTGTCAGAACAGGAGACACACCAACAGAGAAAAGAGGGGCCCCATAGCTGCTGTTGCTCTATCCAAAGAGGCGCCTGCCATTTTTGGGCACTTAAAGCCTTGATGTTTAAACTCTGAACATCGGTGAGGGGGACAGAAGCCAGCAGTAGTAAACAGAGAAGAGTGTTTGGTCACTGGACTTGGGACAGATAGAGATGAGGGGAAAACATATTGGTGGCAGGCACTGGGGACATCTCATGGGAAAATATGCTGTCTGAATAATGCGCCCAGGTGCCCGGCGTTCGGAAACCCAGACACATGATGCAAAAACCAGACTGTCCGGGTGAATCTCAGACAGGTGGCAACCCTAAGTCAAGGAACAAGCCCAAGGTCGATAACAAGTGTTTGCAAAGATGTGCACTGCAGCAGCAGTGACAAGAGTGAGATATTGGCTGGAGAGAGCACAATAAGCTGGCAATCAGGAAGTGCTGAGACATGGCTTAAATCAGGAAGTTCATGCGAGGAGCAAAGAGTTTAAGGTTCACTAGAAACAAGATACAAGGCTGTCCAGCATCTCAGGTGCCTAAATGAGAAGAGCTACAGCGAGACACCGCAGCAGGTCACAGGTTCAGATCTGGACCCAGACAATATCTTTGTAGTGGTGTCCATTTGCAGTAAATATATCTACGAGCTATTCTTGTTATCATCTATTTTTTTGGGAACCTTGGAGATTAGGAGATCACTCGCAATGCCTGATCTGTTTCTGTTGATTTTAACTATAAACAGCATGGAATATATATGCAACACTTCTTTTTGATTTGTAAGTACACTATACAGAGATTTTCATAATGATTACTAATGTATACAATTATTTTTGTCCTATATAATATTCTGTTATTTGTGTTTTTCGAATAGAAATGTGCTTTTGCTATATATATATATATATATATATATATATATATATATATATAACCCTGAGAAAGGAGATGTTCGGCGCTTTGAAACGCGTAGGGTGACAAACTCTATAGCTTACTGCACTTTATACCATTGATAACCATGTTGTTCAAGTCGTCTCTCTATGTAATGTCTTTATGATAGTTCAATCAATAAATTTTGTTTTTTATTCACTTTTCATTTTTTGTACGTGCCTTCAAAGTCCACCACCACCAAGGGGTTCCCTTTTGTTAGTTCTCGATTATCGGATGTGGCACAACAAAATCACAAGGGACTGACGTTCTTTATAATCCTCTTTGTAGTGGAGAAACAAGCCAAAGTTTGGCAATGAGTGGCAGTGAAGATACAGTGAGCAGCAGGAATGACAAGAGGGAGATATTGGCTGGAGAGAGCACAATAATCTGGCAAAAAAAGGAAGTGCAAAGGCATGGCTAACATAGGAAAATAATGGAGCAAAGAGTTCAAGGTTCAGCAGAAATAAGGCGAGGTTGTCTAAGCAATCAGGAAGGGAACAGCTTGTCCAGCATCTCAGGTGGCTCAGCAAGAAGAGTTACTACCAGACACAGCAGAGATCTTAGGTTCAGGTCTAGGCCCTAATATCATGATAACATCTCTATCCCAAAATATAGGATTACATGAGGATTTCCCAAATCAAAGTAGTACATGTGGGATAATCCCACTGACTGCTACTACCCTGTTTCCCCTAAAATAAGACCTAGCGTGATTGTCGACGATGGCTCCAATATAAGCCCTACCCCACAAATAAGCCCTAGTTAAAGTCCTTCTATGTCTTATTCTCAGGGTAGGGCTTATTTTTGGGCAAAGAGGATGGGGTTTATTTGGGGGGTAGGGCTTATATTGCAGCCATCACCGACACTCATGCTAGGTCTTATTTTAGGGGAAACAGGGTAGCTACGCCAAGACCTGCATTAATGAGAATCTTTACAGACAAGACCCATAATTAGATATGTAGAGCTACCTTAATGAGAACCTGACAAGCATGCGCTATATGTTTTTCAAAGTTAAATCTCCTGAAAACACAGTTGGGTTTTGGGGCTAATTTTACTAAATGTATGGTTTCAGTACCAGTCTGGCTGGGTTGCACTGGGTTTTCCTTGACCGCAGGTGTCGCTGTCACTGCCGGCAAGAGTTGAGAACGCAGTCTAGCTGGGTGTATTGAATGCCACTGTTCTTTCGGAAACTAGCCCAGTGGGAGTGTTCTCCTGCTGTGCATTCTGGGAGGTGGTATTTAAGGTACGGACACCACGTGATTGTCAGGGCTGGCTTAGCCCTTCCTCCTCTGGGCTGGCCGCTCAGCTGTCGGCTAATTGCCATCTCTCTTCTCTTTCCACAGTTACCAGCTGTTTCCGATGATGCTCGTCTGACCTGCCTATTTAAAGCCTTCCAGCTCAATTATCCATTGCCTTCGCGTTGGTCACATCACAAGGAACCATCCCCTGCTGTTTGTTTCAAGACTGGCTTGCTGACATCCCTCCTGGCTTCTATCCTGCTTGCAGTTGCTTTTCTTGGATCCCTGACATCTGGACTGGCTGATTACCCGATCTGGTTTATGAACTTTGGACTGGCTGACTACCCGATCTGGCTACTGGACTCTGGCTATGCTTGACTACGCTTTTTCCTATTTACCTTTTTATTTTTATTAATAAACAAGTGTGATTTGATTGTACTTCTGTCTCTGTCTATTTCATGGTTCCTGACAGTACGCAAAGGCCATGAATTCAGAAGATACAGTCAATCCACTTGTTGGTAATATTTTTTCCAGATTGGATGAGGAAGATCACCGCATGGATCAGTTTGCCTTGGCGTTACAAACGCTCCTGAATCGCACGGATCACCTGGAATCCCCCACGGTGGTTGCTCCGGTACAACCTGAGTCGCAGGTCGTCCCTGCTGCTGCGCCAGTCTCTGTGCAGGCACCCGCCTCGAGTATTACCTCTATAAGAGGTATGTCTGGTTCCACTCCGCTTTCCCAGAGTTTTGGGGGCGATCCAGTTCAATGCAGAGGGTTTCTCAATCAGGTTGAGATATACGTCGAAATTCTGCCCCAGGCGTTTCCCACGGACAGAAGCAAAGTAGGTTTAGTGATATCTTTGCTTTCTGAGAGAGCCTTGGCCTGAGCTAACCCTCTATGGGAGAAGCAAAAACCTGTTGTCTTGAGTTACCCTCAGTTTGTGACCTCCTTTAAAAGGGTTTTTGATGTTCCCGCACACTCCGCTTCTGCTGCCAAGTGCCTCATGTCCATCCAACAGAGTACGAGAACTAAGGGAATGGAAAAAAACCAGGACGGGCTAAAATTTGACAGCGCACCTCATCCCAATTATGTCAAAATAGAAAGAGAAAGAGAAGGGTGGGATTATTGCGGTGCTATAAAGATGAAAGAGTTGTATAGTATAAAAGAAAGGAATTTTATTAAATATGATAAAAAATCCACCATAATAAGGTAAATTCAAAAATTTTTGAAGCTACAGACATCAATGTTTATACAGACAGTGACCACAATCCGTCAATTAGTTTGAATCAAGGGGTTCTTGGCTGTTCTGATGGAATCCCGACATGTTTCGCCTACACATAGGCTTCTTCAGGGGAGCCAATAATTGACAGGAGGTAGTTTTAAAAGAAAAAGAGAAGGGGGGGCGCATGCGCGAGGCTCGACATGGCAGACGTGCTTCCATAGAGCCCCGCACTCCCCACCGCATTACCGGATCATATCTGCGGATATAAAAAGTAATCTGGCTGCAAACAGACCGGGATCGCCTCCTGATACTCAGCTGCATCTAGCGGCATGGTTCTCACAGGACCGAAGGGCAAAAACAAGCCAAAACCTATCAAAGAAGCTCTGGCCCGGGCCTCCTCTAAAATGGCGGCGAAAGCTTTAGCAAAACAGCACGCGGAATCTCCGGCGGCCTCGGATAGCGGAGAAGAGGATGACATAGACTCTAATCTTGGCGGCTCCCCACCCCTACCCTCCACAGGTATGTCGCAAACCGCATTCCTGAAACACATGGAATCCATGCTTCAGAAAGCTCTCAAGAACACTTCAGAGCAAATAACAGACAGGCTCTCACGGGAAATTCGTGAGATAGGCCAACGCACCGCTGACTTAGAGACGAGGGTGGACGACATGGAGCTCACACTCCAAGAGCATTCCCAGGACTTCTCTGTGCTCAGGGAGGAGAATGCCACATTGTTATCCCGCTTAGAGGATGCCGAAAACCGATCCCGTAGGTCCAATTTGCGCCTACGTGGCATTCCTGAATCAATCGACGATATACAATCCTTTACGACCGCTCTGTTTCAGGAGCTTTCACCCTCCATTCCCATTGAACGTCTCGAATTTGACAGAATTCACCGAGCCCTCACACGCCGCCAACCCGATGGCCCCCCTCGAGACATCATTATTAAGTTACACTTCTTTCGTACGAAAGAACAACTGCTTAACGCCGCTCGCCAGAAGGAGGAACTGATTTTCCAAACACACAAATTCCAGCTCTTCTCTGATCTGGCTCCTTTGACTATCTCTAAACGCCGTGCTATGAAACCCCAGTTGCAAGTTTTACTACAGCACCAAATCAAATATACCTGGAGGTTTCCCTTTGCTCTGCAATTCACCCACCTGGGCCAGCAGCACGCCTGCTCTTCCCCTGAAGCCCTTCAACACCATCTGGAATCTCTTCGTTTGACCCCATCGGCTCAACCTTCGGAGACAGCCTTGCCTCGGACCCCCGCCCGGTCCACGGCCCATCCATATACGGCTACGCCTAAACGCACATCAGTGGACCCGGCGTCGGTCCGCAAAGGGACTCCATCACGTCGGCACGAAGACCCGTTTCTCAGTCCGAAGTCTCGGATCCCACGTTGACCTGGTTCCGTGAACATTGTTGTCTTTTTTCTTCCACCTTCCTCATCCGTTCGAGAAGCTCGGTGTGTTTCCCCTGAGTCCGAAGGTTCCAGTAATGTATACCCTTCGTGTAACCGCTGGTCATGACACTGGACCCTATCTGCCTTAATTTTTTCATTTTTTTTTTTTGTTGTTTTGTTTTTGTTGTTTTTTGTTGTTTTGTTTGTTATTCACTTTTAATTTCTTTAATTGCCCTTTTTGCTACTGTTTTTGTCTGTTTTCAGCAGTAAACTCAGGGGCCCGCACCGATGTCTGGTCATAGGACCCGGATTGAGGCGACCCGAACGACTAGTACGCCCTCTATGGGGCCTTCGTTTTAGGTCCAATCCCTCTTGGTTTGTTTGCATTTCGTTTATTAATTCTCCTAAGCAAGTTCGTTACATCCATGATAGTTTTATACTTCGTTCCTGCAATATATAAGCACACCCAGCGAGCAACGTTCGCTTCACTTTTGTGGCTTCGTTTCGATGCCTCGGACGGTTTGTCCGTTCGTTCATAATCCAATGTGTTTAGATACTTGCTGTTTTTTAATGGTTGCCCTATGCATCTCAGTCTTAGCTTATGTGTTCATGGCAACCCATTTTAGTTTACTTGTTTCAGTTTTAATGTGACGACTTATGTGTTTGATCCGTCTGCGGTGGGGAGCTGTCACTGCTCCCCCACCTTACAGCGTTCTTCCTCTGTGGCCGTTTTTTGTTGGCTGCAGGGTTAGCACGTTATTTAGTCGGGCTATATAGTAGTCCTGCTATACTTCTTCATTGTAATGTTATGCCCTACGCCTATTCTCCCCTACTTATTCCTCTCTCTTTCTGTCCCTTCCTCTTCTTTTCTTCTTCTTACTGCCTTCTTACTTTCTTCCACTGGTCGGGTTGTCCACCACTATCTCCCACTATATTGCGATAAATTCCTCCTGCCACTCCAATGGCCCCCCTAAACATCCTCTCCCTTAATGTTAAGGGACTAAATTCTCCAAATAAAAGAGTCAAGGCCTTTCGCACCTTCGTCTCACTGAAAGCTGATATTGTGGCTCTACAGGAGACTCACTTCTCCTCCAATAATACACCTAAATTTTTCAGTTCCCGTTACCCCCAAGTGTACACTGCCTCTGCTGACTCTAAGCACAGAGGGGTCTTACTGGCCTTCCACTCTTCCTTGCCCTTTAAAGTGACCACCGAAATCAAGGATCCAGCCGGCCGCTATATTATATTGGTTGGCTTCCTGCAGGACGTGGAGACGACTTTGGTTTCCTATTACGCCCCCAATACTAATCCTCTCCCGTTTTTCTCGCATCTACTGCAGGTTATTAGAACACACGTCAAAGGTACGCTTTTCATGTGTGGCGATTCTAATCTAGCTCTCCACCCACACCTGGATAGATCCCCATACTCTCCGGACCATTACTCCCCATCATCACAACTACGTAAACTTTTTCAACAATTTTTTCTTTTGGATACGTGGAGGGAGTGTAATCCTCTAAAGAAAAACTACACTTACTACTCTTACCCACATAACTCCTTCTCTAGAATTGACCATATCCTTGTCTCGGTCTCATCCGCTCCAATCCTTCAATGCTCAGTTATACACCCCATCACGTGGTCAGACCATTGTGCCGTGATCACCACGGTTTCCTCACTATTATCGCGCCCTACCACAAACACATGGTGCATGAATGAATCACACTTGACCAATCAGTCCTACTGTCTCGATATTCAATCCGCTCTTGATGACTATTTACTACACAATGTCGCCCCTGATATATCACCAACCTTGCTTTGGGAAGCGCATAAACCGGTAATCAGAGGCACCTGTATCTCTGTTGCCACTCACCTTAAACGTATTAAAAATTCTAAAATACATCAATTGGAATCGGATTTTCATCACTATTTTTTACTGTTTCAGAAATCTCCCTCAACCACTAATAGGAAACTTCTAGAGAAGACCAAGCTGGAGCTAGACCTGCTCTTGGCCGAGTCGGCGGACAAATCCATCCGCCGGTCTGGCCATAGGATCTATACCAAGGCCAACAAGCCTGATACTTTCCTGGCTCTTCGCCTTAGTAGACCTGATCATGCACGTAAACCTATAAGACTTCGGCTGGCCAACGGCACTCACTCCAGTAACCCTGTTAGGGTACTCTCGGAATTCCGTAAGCGTCTTGCGGACTTATATGAAGGAAGGGGACCTCTTCCCTCTGAGGAGGCAGAGGCCCTTTTTCAGGACATACAGCTACCAAAACTGCCGGATGCCAGCCGTGAGTCAATAGACAAACCAATCTCGGTTGAGGAGGTTCTTGGTGCAATCAAGTCTCTAAAACCTAATAAACATCCGGGCCCGGACGGTCTTCCAAGTATATACTACAAAAAATTCGCACCCACTCTGGCCCCACTCCTTGCCAAATCATATAACGCCCTGCTAAAACAACAATCTCTAGGCCGGGATACGCTGACAGCCATTATAGCCATGCTCCCTAAACCCAACACGGATCATTCCCTTTGGTCCAATTACAGGCCAATCTCTCTTTTAAATGTGGACGTGAAAATCCTAGCTAAAATTCTTGCCCTTAGGCTTAACCCAATTATTGGGGGTTTGATCCATAACGACCAAGTAGGGTTTATTCCCCGTAGACAGGCCAGTGATAATATTCGTAGGATTGTCCTCTTGCAACACTTAGCAAAATCCCGTAAGATCCCTATGCACCTTTTATCACTAGACATCAGAAAAGCCTTTGATACTGTCTCATGGCCTTATCTCCACTACATCTTGGCTCGCTGGGGCTTCGGCCCCAATTTCCTACAATGGGTGAGCGCCCTGTATACCTATCCACAAGCCTATGTGAAGTATTCTGGCTATAGTTCAGCGTGCTTCCCCATCCGAAGAGGTACAAGGCAGGGCTGCCCATTGTCCCCATTAATATTTGCTTTAGTAATAGAACCTCTTGCAGCCCTAATCAGATCTAACCCAAACATCCATGGTCTAGACATAGCTTCCACTTCCCACAAACTCTGCCTATTTGCTGACGACGCTCTTTTATTTGTTACTTCCCCACATATTTCCCTACCTAATCTTCATCTACTTTTAACAAAGTTCGCTAGGATCTCAGGGTTAGAGGTTAACCAGGCAAAGTCCAAAACCCTTAATGTATCTCTCTCTTTAGATGACATGAAACGCATACAGAGCAACTTTCCCTTTCAATGGTCCCTTTCCTCAATTCCATATTTAGGTATCAAATTGACTAGCGATCCCACCCATCTATTCCAATCCAACTATCTTCCTATGTTAAGGCACTTGTCCTCCCTGCTCAATACTTGGTTACCCCTCCACGTTTCATGGCTAGGACGAATCGCTGCTGTGAAAATGTCCTTATTGCCCAAGCTTTTGTATCTCTACAGAGTCCTACCAGTTGCAGTGCCTTCATATTTCCACAGGGCGATCCAGAGTCGGGTATATAAATATATCTGGGGCACCAAGACCCCCCGTATCTCTAGAACCACTCTACTTCGCAGTAAACTCAATGGGGGTTTGGGAGTTCCCAACTTTCTCCATTACTATCACTCCGCCCAACTGGCACAACTAACCTTGTATCATGCGAAGACGGAGATCCCACTCTGGGTCGCCTTGGAGGCTATAGATTTGCACCCCATCTCCATTGCTAACGTGCTGTGGCTCCCTGCTTCGGCTCGGGGCAATGTTACTAATCCCCTAACCCAACATTCTCTACGCATCTGGGACAAATTAGGTAAGTCTTTTAAGCTACTCACACCCTACTTGCCCTTACTCTCGTTGATAGGGCAACCTTTATTTTACCCAGCCTTCTCTCATCCAGTTTCCTTTCGGGCCTGGACTCAGGCCGGTCTGATTCGCATACGTGACTTTATTCCTAAGGGCGTCATCACGCCTTTCCCAGTTCTTCAGACGCAGACCCACATCCCCTCACGGGAGTGTTTCAGATATCTTCAAATATCCCATTTTATTCAAAAAATTGTGGGTTCCCACAGAGTATCGAACACCCTCTCTATATTTGAGAATATCTGCGACTCGGATCCCCACGCACCGGGTATCATTTCTAGCCTCTACATGCATCTCATTTCTTCCCCCTCCCCGTTACCATCCTATGCCTCTGCTTGGTCTAAAGATTTATCCAAGGATTGGGACCTGGGGGACTGGACAGAGATATGGTCAACCACTAAAATGTCATCGCAGAATGTGGTGGCATTGGAAGCTAGCTACAAAGTCCTTATGAGGTGGTACCTGGTCCCCGTTAGGATTGCTAAATACACTCCAACCTCATCTCCTAACTGTTTTCGTGGATGTGATGCTGGGGGTACCCACCTTCACATATGGTGGACATGCCCTGTGGTAGAGCACTTTTGGGCACTTATTTTCCGAATGGCCTCCACTCTGTTTAATAAAACCCTTAGTCCGGACCCAGCCCATGCACTGCTTAATTTCCCCGCACACGATCTTACTAGGGCACAGCTGCGTCTTTTTCTGCAGCTCACCACTGCCGCTAAACAGACTATTGCGAAGGCCTGGAGGTCCCCTTTTGTGAGTATTGTGGAAGTTAAAAACAGAGTCACTTTGGCAATGATACACAGTAAAATCAAAAGCTACAATCTTGGATAAGATCCCCCAACACCTTAAAATTTGGCGTACCTGGGCGGATCACTTTCTCCCTCCCGATTTTGATAGCCGCCTCCTGGAGCCGTGATTCCATTCTTTGGAGTGGAGGGCTGCTTTCCTTTTTTCCGTTTCCCCGTTTTTCTTTTGTTCCATTTTTTATGGAGTTGGTGGGCGACCTGGCCAGTTCTATTTCTTCCCCAACTATGCTGGTTCACTCTTTCTCTTTCCCTCTAGTCTCTATTCCTCTTTTCTTCTAGTTCCCCCTTCACTCTTTCCCCTATTCTTTCCCTCGACCTGCTTTGCTCTCTTCTTTCTCTGACTGTTTTGCCTATGATGGCATATAATACCCGTTATGTACCCATTACTGTTGCCCGGACTGCTTGGGCAGAGTGTCCCTGCTTTATGTATTGATTATAACTTTTAATTTCACAATCACTTACCTCCCCCACTGAAGCTATTTGTTGATTCTTGTTTCACTTGGTGAGGGAGTCAGAGGTACAACCTATACTTCAATGCATGGTCGTGATTTTCTTTTTGTTACTCCTATGCTCTGCTGAAATGTTCTTTTACATCTATATTATCTGTAACTGTGCCTGTTACTTATTCTTGATTGTTGTCAATAAAATATTTGAACGAGAAAAAGAGAAGATTCACACTGTCCAAATGCGAGTCCCGCCTACACACTATAGTGAGGACGCCTTTACTAGCGACTCACATTTGGAGAGTGTGAATCTTCTCTTTTTCTTTTAAAACTACCTCCCGTCAATTATTGGCCCCCCTGAAGAAGCCTATGTGTAGGCGAAACATGTCGGGATTCCATCAGAACAGCCAAGAACCCCTTGATTCAAACTAATTGACGGATTGTGGTCACTGTCTGTATAAACATTGATGTCTGTAGCTTCAAAAATTTTTGAATTTACCTTATTATGGTGGATTTTTTATCATATTTAATAAAATTCCTTTCTTTTATACTATACAACTCTTTCATCTTTATAGCACCGCAATAATCCCACCCTTCTCTTTCTCTTTCTATTTAGAGTACGAGAACTGTTGCCGACTATGCCATTGAATTCCATACTCTGGCAGCAGAGGTTGCTTGGAACAATGAGGCCCTCGTGGCTGCTTTTTCTCATGGTCTCTCGGATTCCATCAAGGATGAGATAGCAGCCCGAGATATATCCACTGAGCTGGAGAGCTTGATCTCGTTTGCCATACTCATTGACTCCAGACTCAGAGAAAGACTTTCTCTTAAGGAGCGCTTGCGGAAGCCTCCTGTACATTTGCCTCCAAGCAGAACGAGACAATCAGTCCTTGGAGCAATTCCTACGTTGCTGTATTTCTGACCATCATAACAACTGGTCTGACCTATTACCTTGAGCAGAGTTTGCTCACAACAGTGCCTTGAATTCTGCCTCCAGATTGTCTCCATTTATGGCAAATTATGGTTTCCAACCTTCCATGTTGCCTGACTCATTTGTTCCGCAGAGTATTCCTGCGTTAGAGGAGCATCTCCGTGGTCTTCGTTCCACTTTAGTACAAGTCCAGGAGGCTTTGCGCCATGCTAATGATAGGTACAGACTCCAGTGGCGGCTGGTGACGTTTTTGGATGGGGGGGCGCCAGACCCCGCCCATCATGACCCCGCCCATCATTTTGGCCCCTCCCACTTCTCATAAACCACGCCCCTTATGTAATCTGAAAAAAAAAATGGCGTGGGTTCCCCCCTCCGAGAGCATACCAGGCCCTTAGGTCTGGCATGGATTCCAAGGGGAACCCCCTACACCGAAAAAACGGCGTGGGGGGTCCCCCCCAGACCCTTATCCGAGCACGCTACCCGGCCGGCCAGGAAAGGGGGTGGGGACGAGCGGGCGGCCCCCCCCTCCTGAGCCGTACCAGGCCACGTGCCCTCAACATGGGGGGGTGCCTTGGGGGAGGGGGGCGTGCGGCCCCCCCACCCCAAAGCACCATGTTGATGAGGACAAGGGTCTCTTCCCGACAACCCTGGCCGTTGGTTGTCGGGGTCTGCGGGCGGGGGGCTTATCGGAATCCGGGAGCCCCCTTTAATAAGGGGGCCCCGGATACCGGCCCCCACCCTATGTGAATGAGTATGGGGTACAATGCACCCCTACCCACTCACCTGTGAAAAAAAGTACAAAAAAAACACAACACAGGGTTAAAATATTCTATTGCACAGCTCCGGGGGTCTTCCGTCTTCGGGGGTCTTCTCGCCGGACTCCTCCGCGTCTCATCTGAAGGGAGAGGCCCAGCAACTGGAGAAACCCCAGGGGAGGACTCTTCAGGAGAAGGCAGTGCACAAGGCTGGCTTCTCTGAAGGAGCCGGAAGGCTCAGTTCATGGACACTTCATGAATCTTCACTCATATGGTATCGCCGGATCGGCTGAGAGATACTGGTACCGTATGATAGCTATTTAAATTCGTCTACGTCCCTCAGTTACAATCAAGTTTGTGGCAGACCCCAGAGGAGGACTCTTCAGGAGAAGGCCGTGCGCAAGGCTGGCTTCTTTGAAGGAGCCTGGAGGCTCAGTTGAAGGACACTTCATGGATCTTAATTTATACGGTATCGCCGGATCCGCTGAGAGATACTGGTACCGTAAGATAGCTCTTTAAATTTGTCTACGTCCCTCAGTTACAATCAAGTCTGTGGCAGACCCCAGGGGAGGACTCTTCAGGAGAAGGCCGTGCGCAAGGCTGGCTTCTTTGAAGGAGCCTAGAGGCTCAGTTGAAGGACCCTTCATGGATCTTCGGTCATACGGTATCGCCGGATCGGCTGAGAGATACTGGTACCGTATGATAGCTCTTTAAATTTATCTATGTCCCTCAGTTACAATCAAGTCTGTGGCAGAGACTTTTACTCAAGTATTTTACACTCAAGTCTGTGGCAGAGACTTTCCATGGCACCCTTAAGGCTGCTAGGCCTAGTGAGAGGAGGTCTATCCGGGGATTGTGAAATCCAGCTGTGAAACGGTTATTCTCTGGATTTTTCTTATAAAAAGACTTTCCATTTTTGCAGTCCAGAGTACCTGAACTTACTCCTAACCCTCTAGCCTAAACTGAGAGACTCTATTTAAATAAATAACCCAAAAGAAGATTCAGTGTTTCCACATTTCTTTGGGCCACCTGCCACGGGCAAACCCTAGACGGAGAAGCAGTCAAGAAGCTAACGGTAAGCCCAATAAAACCTAGACATGTGCAAAAGGAAAAAATTTGTTTAGTTTCGTTTAGTTTTAATTCGTTAATTTCGTTTAGTTATATTTGTTAACTTCCTTAAATTCGTTTTCGGATTTCGTTTAGTTTTCTACCGAATTCGAAAAATCGGCCACATTCAAAAATATTTCAACCAAATTCGAAAATATTTCTACCGCATTCGAAATGATTTCAACATGATTCGACATTATTTCAACCGCATTCGTAAATATTTTGTGACCCGACTTTAGGGCCATGTATCTCGGGGTCACTTGGTGCTATAAACTTCAAATTTGGATATGTAGTAGTGCTAGTATTATTGTGTTTGCATACCAAATTTGGGGTTTTTAGCTATAAGTGACCCCGAGATATGTGGCCCCAAAATCGGGTCGCAAAATGTCATTCTCTGCTCTAACTAATAACATTTTGTGACCCGATTTTGGGGCTACATATCTCGGGGTCACTTATAGCTAGAAACCCCAAATTTGGTATGTGAACACAATAGTACTAACACTACAACATATCCAAATTGAAAGTGTCTAGCACCAAGTGACCCCGAGATACATGGCCCTAAATTCGGGTCACAAAATATTTTCGAATGCGGTTGAAAATAATTTCGAATCATGTCGAATTCATTCGAATTCATTCGTTATATTTCTTTCGTATTCGTTGTAATTTGTTATTTTTTTTATTCGGACTCTCGGATGCATCCGAATGTCCGAAAGATGCAAAATTTGGCCAAATTTCGATTCGTTACGAAACGAATTGCACAAGCCTAATAAAACCCTCAGCTCCTTCGGGGGGTCAGTGCTAGAGATAATTTAATAGTACGTGGCCTTCAAGTCTTCTTTGGAAACGTATGCAGGAAACAGGTTGTGATGCTATAACCTAAAGGGCAACTTATAGAGATAAAACCAATGCAACATGGCCTCCGGTACGGCAACGTTTTAGACCGATCGTCTTCAAAAAATAGCTTTCTTCATCTTCGAAAAATGCATTTCAGAAAACGAGCCGCCTCCAACATGCTGGGTGGGCCTCGGACTTTCCCCGCGGAGAGCAGGTGCACGCGAAGGTCTATTTCAATTACATTTTGCATATAAGTGATACGCGGAGTAGTTGAGTTAATTATACAATCTGTGCAGCCAAGTGAAATTTGGTGAAGAAAACCCCCTAAGGGCGAGAAAGGTAATTTATTCTTCATGCCTGGGAAAAGTACTTTTGGTAGTGAGATAATAATTCTTTTTATGTTCTGACCGGGCATAATGCGTTTTTTTTTTTTTTTATTTGGCGGCGTTCGGAATTCTTATGAGTTGCGCTGTCTTTGTTCCGCTGATTGGAAAGGAGCATATGTTATAACTTTTTAAAGAGTAATTAAAGTTGTTATGCTAGGATTTGAAAATTTTCGAGATAATGAGATTAAAAAGTCGTTCCTTCCTGTTTACAATAAAGTTTCGGCTCCTTTTAGCGCTGATGGAAATTATTTCACACTCCTGTGAGTTCCTGCAGATGGATCCTTCACAAAAGTTTCTGCTCTCCTCTGCTTGTAGAGTATTGTATTGTTTATAATAAAAAATAAATAAAAAATAAAAATCTCTAAACTTGGAGCCTCAGCTGTTTTATTGCAGAGCAACTGAGATCAATGCAAAAGGTTGTGACTTAACAGCGAGCTTAGAGAGGAGCGAGGAGATTATTGAAGTGTAAAAACAGTCTGACTGCGAAGAGATAATCCTCCGCCCGGCAACAGCTGCGATAGATGACTCCCGTAATTCTGGACTAATGGGGGACTCTGCTCCTTCCTCTATAACTCTCCTCTCCTGAAATACCCTGCACTACTGGAGGACTCTGCTCCTTCCTCTATAACTCTCCTCTCCTGAAATACTCTGCACTGCTGGATGACTCTGCTCCTTCCTCTATAACTCTCCTCTCCTGAAATACTCTGCTCTGCTGGGGGACTCTGCTCCTTCATCTATAACTCTCCTCTCCTAAAATACTCTGCTCTGCTGGAGGACTCTGCTCCTTCCTCTATAACTCTCCTCTCCTGAAATACTCTGCTCTGCTGGAGGACTCTGCTCCTTCCTCTATAACTCTCCTCTCCTGAAATACTCTGCTCTGCTGGGGGACTCTGCTCCTTCATTTATAACTCTCCTCTCCTAAAATACTCTGCTCTGCTGGAGGACTCTGCTCCTTCCTCTATAACTCTCCTCTCCTGAAATACTCTGCTCTGCTGGGGGACTCTGCTCCTTCATCTATAACTCTCCTCTCCTAAAATACTCTGCTCTGCTGGAGGACTCTGCTCCTTCCTCTATAACTCTCCTCTCCTGAAATACTCTGCTCTGCTGGAGGACTCTGCTCCTTCCTCTATAACTCTCCTCTCCTGAAATACTCTGCACTGCTGGAGGGCTCTGCTCCTTCCTCTATAACTCTCCTCTCCTAAAATACTCTGCTCTGCTGGAAGACTCTGCTCCTTCCTCTATAACTCTCCTCTCCTAAAATACTCTGCACTGCTGGAGGACTCTGCTCCTTCCTCTGTAACTCTCCTCTCCTGAAATACTCTGCACTGCTGGAGGACTCTGCTCCTTCCTCTATAACTCTCCTCTCCTGAAATACTCTGCACTGCTGGAGGACTCTGCTCCTTCCTCTATAACTCTCCTCTCCTGAAATACTCTGCACTACTGGAGGACTCTGCTCCTTCCTCTATAACTCTCCTCTCCTGAAATACTCTGCACTGCTGGAGGACTCTGCTCCTTCCTCTATAACTCTCCTCTCCTGAAATACTCTGCACTGCTGGAGGACTCTGCTCCTTCCTCTATAACTCTCCTCTCCTGAAATACTCTGCTCTGCTGTGGGACTCTGCTCCTTCATCTATAACTCTCCTCTCCTAAAATACTCTGCTCTGCTGGAGGACTCTGCTCCTTCCTCTATAACTCTCCTCTCCTAAAATACTCTGCACTGCTGGAGGACTCTGCTCCTTCCTCTATAACTCTCCTCTCCTGAAATACTCTGCACTGCTGGAGGACTTTGCTCCTTCCTCTATAACTCTCCTCTCCTGAAATACTCTGCTCTGCTGGAGGACTCTGCTCCTTCCTCTGTAACTCTCCTCTCCTGAAATACTCTGCACTGCTGGAGGACTCTGCTCCTTCCTCTATAACTCTCCTCTCCTGAAATACTCTGCACTGCTGGAGGACTCTGCTCCTTCCTCTATAACTCTCCTCTCCTGAAATACTCTGCACTACTGGAGGACTCTGCTCCTTCCTCTATAACTCTCCTCTCCTGAAATACTCTGCACTGCTGGAGGACTCTGCTCCTTCCTCTATAACTCTCCTCTCCTGAAATACTCTGCACTACTGGAGGACTCTGCCCCTTCCTCTATAACTCTCCTCTCCTGAAATACTCTGCACTGCTGGATGACTCTGCTCCTTCCTCTATAACTCTCCTCTCCTGAAATACTCTGCTCTGCTGGGGGACTCTGCTCCTTCATCTATAACTCTCCTCTCCTGAAATACTCTGCTCTGCTGGAGGACTCTGCTCCTTCCTCTATAACTCTCCTCTCCTGAAATACTCTGCACTGCTGGAGGGCTCTGCTCCTTCCTCTATAACTCTCCTCTCCTAAAATACTCTGCACTGCTGGAGGACTCTGCTCCTTCCTCTATAACTCTCCTCTCCTGAAATACTCTGCTCTGCTGGAGGACTCTGCTCCTTCCTCTATAACTCTCCTCTCCTAAAATACTCTGCACTGCTGGAGGACTCTGCTCCTTCCTCTGTAACTCTCCTCTCCTGAAATACTCTGCACTGCTGGAGGACTCTGCTCCTTCCTCTATAACTCTCCTCTCCTGAAATACTCTGCACTGCTGGAGGACTCTGCTCCTTCCTCTATAACTCTCCTCTCCTGAAATACTCTGCACTACTGGAGGACTCTGCTCCTTCCTCTATAACTCTCCTCTCCTGAAATACTCTGCACTGCTGGAGGACTCTGCTCCTTCCTCTATAACTCTCCTCTCCTGAAATACTCTGCACTACTGGAGGACTCTGCTCCTTCCTCTATAACTCTCCTCTCCTGAAATACTCTGCACTGCTGGATGACTCTGCTCCTTCCTCTATAACTCTCCTCTCCTGAAATACTCTGCTCTGCTGTGGGACTCTGCTCCTTCATCTATAACTCTCCTCTCCTAAAATACTCTGCTCTGCTGGAGGACTCTGCTCCTTCCTCTATAACTCTCCTCTCCTAAAATACTCTGCACTGCTGGAGGACTCTGCTCCTTCCTCTATAACTCTCCTCTCCTGAAATACTCTGCACTGCTGGAGGACTTTGCTCCTTCCTCTATAACTCTCCTCTCCTGAAATACTCTGCTCTGCTGGAGGACTCTGCTCCTTCCTCTGTAACTCTCCTCTCCTGAAATACTCTGCACTGCTGGAGGACTCTGCTCCTTCCTCTATAACTCTCCTCTCCTGAAATACTCTGCACTGCTGGAGGACTCTGCTCCTTCCTCTATAACTCTCCTCTCCTGAAATACTCTGCACTACTGGAGGACTCTGCTCCTTCCTCTATAACTCTCCTCTCCTGAAATACTCTGCACTGCTGGAGGACTCTGCTCCTTCCTCTATAACTCTCCTCTCCTGAAATACTCTGCACTACTGGAGGACTCTGCTCCTTCCTCTATAACTCTCCTCTCCTGAAATACTCTGCACTGCTGGATGACTCTGCTCCTTCCTCTATAACTCTCCTCTCCTGAAATACTCTGCTCTGCTGGAGGACTCTGCTCCTTCCTCTATAACTCTCCTCTCCTGAAATACTCTGCTCTGCTGGAGGACTCTGCTCCTTCCTCTATAACTCTCCTCTCCTAAAATACTCTGCACTGCTGGAGGACTCTGCTCCTTCCTCTATAACTCTCCTCTCCTGAAATACTCTGCACTGCTGGAGGACTTTGCTTCTTCCTCTATAACTCTCCTCTCCTGAAATACTCTGCTCTGCTGGAGGACTCTGCTCCTTCCTCTGTAACTCTCCTCTCCTGAAATACTCTGCACTGCTGGAGGACTCTGCTCCTTCCTCTATAACTCTCCTCTCCTGAAATACTCTGCACTGCTGGAGGACTCTGCTCCTTCCTCTATAACTCTCCTCTCCTGAAATACTCTGCACTACTGGAGGACTCTGCTCCTTCCTCTATAACTCTCCTCTCCTGAAATACTCTGCACTGCTGGAGGACTCTGCTCCTTCCTCTATAACTCTCCTCTCCTGAAATACTCTGCTCTGCTGGAGGACTCTGCTCCTTCCTCTATAACTCTCCTCTCCTGAAATACTCTGCACTACTGGAGGACTCTGCTCCTTCCTCTATAACTCTCCTCTCCTAAAATACTCTGCACTACTGGAGGACTCTGCTCCTTCCTTTATAACTCTCCTCTCCTAAAATACTCTGCACTACTGGAGGACTCTGCTCCTTCCTCTATAACTCTCCTCTCCTAAAATACTCTGCACTACTGGAGGACTCTGCTCCTTCCTCTATAGCTCTCCTCTCCTGAAATACTCTGCTCTGCTGGAGGACTCTGTTCCTTCCTCTATAACTTTCCTCTCCTGAAATACTCTGCTCTGCTGGAGGACTCTGCTCCTTCCTCTATAACTCTCCTCTCCTGAAATACTCTGCTCTGCTGGAGGACTCTGTTCCTTCCTCTATAACTCTCCTCTCCTGAAATACTCTGCTCTGCTGGAGGACTCTGCTCCTTCCTCTATGACTCTCCTCTCCTGAAATACTCTGCACTGCTGGAGGACTCTGCTCCTTCCTCTATAACTCTCATCTCCTGAAATACTCTCCTCTGCTGGAGGACTCTGTTCCTCCTCTATCTAACTCTCCTCTCCTGATATACTCTGCACTACCGGAGGACTCTGCTCCGTCCTCTATAACTCTCATCTCCCGAAATACTCTGCACTGCTGGAGGACTCTGCTCCTTCCTCTATAACTCTCCTCTCCTAAAATACTCTGCACTACTGGAGGACTCTGCTCCTTCCTCTATAACTCTCCTCTCCTAAAATAATCTGCACTACTGGAGGACTCTGCTCCGTCCTCTATAACTCTCCTCTCCTAAAATACTCTGCTCTGCTGGAGGACTCTACTCCTTCCTCTATAACTCTCCTCTCCTAAAATACTCTGCACTACTGGAGGACTCTGCTCCGTCCTCTATAACTCTCCTCTCCTGAAATACTCTGCACTACTGGAGGACTCTGCTCCATCCTCTATAACTCTCCTCTCCTGAAATACTCTGCTCTGCTGGGGGACTCTGCTCCTTCCTCTATAACTCTCCTCTCCTGAAATACTCTGCACTGCTGGAGGACTCTGCTCCTTCCTCTATAACTCTCCTCCCCTGAAATACTCTGCAATTCTGGTGGACTATGCTCCTTCCTCTATCTAACTCTCCTCTCCTCAAATACTCTGCAATTCTGGTCGACTCCTCTCCTTCCTCTATAACTCTCCTCTCCTCAAATACTCATGAAAATGTAATAATTGTCAATGACGCCCCCGAATTCTTGCAGGTGATAGAGCTGCCCATTCATCTTGGCAAAATGCCTCCAGGTCATGCAAAGTCTTTGGTCGTCTTGCATGAAGTGCACATTTGAGATCTCCCCGGAGAGGCTCCATGATATCAAGGTCAGGAGACTGTGACGGCCACTCCAGAACCTTCACCTTTTTCTGCTGGTACCACTGGAGGGTCGCCTTGGCCTTGTGCTTGGGGTCATTGTCATGCCGGAATGTCCAAGAGCGTCCCATGCTCAGCTTTCCTGCCGAAGAATGAAAATTGTCCGGCATTATTTCCTGAAAACAACGCTGCATTCATCTTTCCACACATTTTCACAAGATCCCCCCTCCCCCCCATGCATTTAGAGCTCACACACCCCTAAAACATCAGTGAGCCACCACCATACTTCACAGTGGGGATGGTATTCTTTCACTATAGACCATGTTGACCCCTCTCCAAACATAGTGCTTATGGTTGTGACCCAAAAGCTCTATTTTGGTCTCATCACTCCAGAATGCAGGCAGAGCCAGGCAGGCCGGGTTCGGATCGGAGAAGGTAGAAGTCAGACGGAGCCGGGTCGGTAAACAATCAGCAAGACGGATTCAGATAACACAGGTACAGAGCTGCAGACAAAACAGCGCCGCACAAGTGTCACTGAGGTACTTTTAAAAGTTCCTCGGCGCCAAACAGCGCTAGCACGCGCGCGCGTGCGCACACACGCGCACGCCGACGCGCGCATACGCGCGTGCGCGTTTCCCCCTGATCAGCACTGGCACGTTCCTGACAAGCACGCTTACCAGATGACACGCCAAATAGACATATGGCTTTAACCCAGCCAAGGCCTTTGCTCAGCGGAAGATCTCAAGGATGATATGGGGAGTAATAAAGGTCTCAGGCGCAGACGTATGCTCCACGGCTCCGTGAACAGTACATCAATAATCAGCCCAAAAAGAGATAAGGTAGCGGGATATTGTCTCTATCCCAATTTATTAAATCAATTAAAAGGTTGCACTTACATTTATAACGTCTTTAAAACACATAGAAACAACTAAGCCGGCCGACTGCAATACAAGCTCCCGTCCTTCTCAACCAGATGGCATGGTGACGTCAGCACATTACCCTCTCATACGCGTTTCGTCACATACGACACTCTCGAATGAGAGAGCCCGGTGTGCCGGATCCCATGTTGTAAGGCCAGAGTGGGACCATGCAACTGTAGGCTGAGTACGCCAGCAGAACCCAGAGAACCAGAAGAGTTGGGGATGTGGTCTGAGGGACCAGTGAGTGGAGCTACTGAAGAGTGAGCCAGGTGTCTTAGCATTTCCGTTATTTGTTTTGTCACTGACAATCCCCTGCATGGGCAACATGATGTAAGGACCTTATTTTTCCTTTTTGAATAAAAGTAGGTCAGCAAGCCCTCACCACAGTCCTGACTTGCGTGGACTTTCTGCAAACACATCTACTACTAAGCTAATGATCCCCCATACATAGTTGACAACTGTCCCGATTTGTCCGGGACACTCACATATTTTTTTAAACCTGTCCATGAAAGGAAATAGTAACTGTTCTGCACGATCGCCCGTCTATTAGGAACGCCAACAGGGCCCTCAGATATCTGGAGACACCGAATGAAACGAGAGGCAGGTTGTGCATTCGTTAAAATGTCTGCTTTTGTTAGGTGCGTATACGGCTTATATATGGTTCAGCTTACCAATCAAAAAAGGGGAGAGGGGAGTGGTTAGTAAATGATGTATTTGTATAGAAATATATAGTTATATAGTTATACAAGTCAGTGACCCTTTAGGATACATTATTATGAGTTAACACGGGTCCACAGACCATCTGGTTATGAGTCATAAGTCATGCATCCTGTCCCATGGCCTACAGAACAGGCACAATCCCTACACTGGCTTCCATTCATTGTCTGCCAACCCTCTCCTCCAATCCCTACACTGCTCTCCAATCAGTGTCTGCCAACCCTCTCCTCCAATCACTACACTGGCTTCCATTCATTGTCTGCCAACCCTCTCCTCCAATCCCTACACTGCTCTCCAATCAGTGTCTGCCAACCCTCTCCTCCAATCCCTACACTGGCTCCCAATCACCCAGCGAATTAAATTCAAAATACTAACCACAACATACGAAGCCATTCACAACTCTGCCCCGAGCTACATCATCAATCTTGTCACCAAAAATCACCCAAATCGTCCCCTCCGTTCTTCTCAAGACCTCCTACTCTAAAGCTCTCTCGTCTCCTCCTCCCATGCTCGTCTCCAGGATTTCTCCAGAGCCTCTCCCATCTTCTGGAGCTCACTACCTCCACTGGTCCGGCTATCCCCCTAATCTCGCTACCTTCAGGCGATCCCTGAAAACTCATCTCTTCTATCACGTCTCCAACTAATCTCCTACCACTTCCATCAGCTTGTTCCCCACAGTTACAACCTTTTGTACCACCTGCCCCACCCCCTATTAGATTGTAAACTCTTCTGAACAGGGCCCACTTAATCCTCTTTTATTTTACTGTACTGTACCTTTCCGGCCTATTGTCACATAACAGCCGGAGCGGGAGCCCTATTATACTGGGAGGACGTCCTCCCCGGGATAGAACCCCGCCGCTCCTGGGCGATCCGTCATGCGCTGCGTCCACCAGACACAGCCAATGCCAGATCACTATGCCAGCCTGCTGCCAGTACCATGAGATTGCTGTGGCCAATCACAGCAGATCACATGACGATTTTACACAAGGAATGGCTTTGTTTCACGCCAATCACTGTGTACTATAGCGATGAGCTCTGTAATTGGTCAAAGTGATCACATTGTACAGACATGGCCAATCACAGCCCATCTGTACCATGGGATTAGCCGTGGCCAATCACAGCTAATCACAATAGTAAACATTAAATGAATAGTTTTCATTCAGAAAAAAATAGTTGCTTTTCACTGTAAAAATTCACTGTCTTCATTTAACCTTACTAACTATGTAACTGTTATAAGCAATCATAGTGTGTAAAAAAATAAAAAAAATAAATCCTGATCACCTCTCTAGAGTAGTACAGCGTTAATATGGTAACCCTGTATTGCTCTGCTCACTGTATGTAAAAAAAAAAAAAAAGAAAAATTAATAGAAAAGAAAAAACAACTGAAAAAAATGATTAAAACTTTTTTTTGTTGTGGTTTTTTTCTTTTTTTTTTTTTTTTTTACATGATGATGCTGTACTGCACTGGTGACAGGATGTAAACATTTTTTTTAAAAATTGAGGAAAAAAGCATTTTCTTTTTCATTTCTTAATTTTCCAAAAAATTGGGACAAAAAATTACAACTTCCAAAAAAAAAAACGTTGCCATCCCTCTTACTAAATACCTTGGACCGTTTACTTTCCAAAATGTACGTCGGCAGAATGGCACGGGCAGGCATATTGGCGTACAGGTACGTCCATTTTTTATATGCCGCCCTGCCATCGCGTGCGCGCCGTCGGCGGCGTGCTTGCATGGCGGTCGGGAACCCCCGTGAGTCCGGTCGCGAGTCCCGCGGACTCGATCGCCGCGGGCATACCCGCGATCGTCTCACGGGGTGGCTGAACGAGGAGATGCCGTTGTAAACAGCATCTCCCCGTTCTGCCTAGCAACAAGTGACGCTGATCTCTGCTCCATGTGATTGGAGCAGAGATCAGTGTTCGCTAAAACAAAGCCCAGCCCCTAACAGTTAATAACACACCCCTAGGAACACTTAACCCCTACACTGCCACCCATTGGTTAACCCTTTCACTGCCAGTGCCATTTACACAGGAATCACTGCATTTGTATAGCACTGATTGCTGTATAAATGACAATGGTCCCAAAAATGTGTCAAAAATGTCCGATGGGTCCCCCACAATGTCGCAGTCACAATAAAAATCGCTGATCGCCGCCATTACTAGTAAAAAAAAAAATTATTAATACAAATGCCATAAAACTATCCCCTATTTTGTAAACGCTATAACTTTTGCGCAAACCAATCAATAATCGCTTATTGCGTTTTTTTTTACAACAATATGTAGAAGAATACGTATCGACCTAAACTGAGGGAAAAAATGTTTTTTTTAATATATTTTTGGGGGATATTTATTATAACAAAAAGTAAAAAATAATGCGTTTTTTTCAAAATTGTCGCTCTATTATTGTTTATAGCGCAAAAAATAAAAACCGCAGAGGTGATCAAATACCACCAAAAGAAAGCTCTATTTGTGGGGAAAAAAAAGACGTCAATTTTGTTTGGGAGCCATGTCACACGACCGCGCAACTGTCAGTTAAAGCGACGCAGTGCCGAATCGCAAAAAGTGGTCTGGTCTTTGGCCAGCAAAATGGTCCGGGGGGCTGAAGTGGCTAAATATGTATATATCCCATCGTTCGTGGACTCCATAACTTTCCTACAGACTAAATAATAGATAATGATTTGGGTTATGTTCACCAAAGAAATGGAGCAGAATACAATCTGACCTAAATCTATGAAGAAAGGTTATTTGCAAAACAAAGAAAAACACGTTTTTTTTTTTTTTCAACATTTTTGGTCTTTTTTTTGTTTATTTAGCAAAAAAAAAAAAAAATAGCAGTGAATAAATACCACCAAAAAAAATCTCTATTTGTGTGAAAATAAAAAGATAAAAATGTCACAGTGTTACATGACCGCGCAATTGTCATTCAAAGTGTGACAGCGCTGAAAGCTGAAAATTGTCATGGGGCAGGAAGGGGGTGAAAGTGCCCGGTATTGAAGTGGTTAATTGAATGCTGTGCCCCTAATTAAAGTACATTCTCCACCTACAGTGGCTTTCTGGACACACAGAAAAACATATAAAAAAAAAAAATATATATATATTTATATATATATATATATACAGTGGTGTGAAAAAGTGTTTGCCCCCTTCCTCATTTCCTGTTCCTTTGCATGTTTGTCACACTTAAGTGTTTCAGAACATCAAACCAATTTAAACAATAGTCAAGGACAACACAAGTAAACACAAAATGCAATTTGTAAATGAAGGTGTTTATTATTAAAGGTGAAAAAAAATCCAAACCATCATGGCCCTGTGTGAAAAAGTGATTGCCCCCCTTGTTAAAACATACTATAACTGTGGTTGTCCACACCTGAGTTCAATTTCTCTAGCCACACCCAGGCCTGATTATTGCCACACCTGTTCACAATCAAGGCATCACTTAAATAGGAGCTGCTTGACACTGTAAGGTCCACCAGAAGATCCTTAAAAGCTACACATCATGCCGAGACCCAAAGAAATTCAGGAACAATTGAGAAAGAAAGTAATTGAGATCTATCAGTCTGGAAAGGGTTATAAAGCCATTTCCAAAGCTTTGGGAATCCAGCGAACCACAGTGAGAGCCATTATCCACAAATGGCGAAGACATGGAACAGTGGTGAACCTTCCCAGGAGTGGCCGGCCGCCCAAAATTACCCCAAGAGCGCAGCGACGACTCATCCAAGAGGTCACAAAAGACCCCACAACAACGTCCAAGGAACTGCAGGCCTCACTTGCCTCAGTTAAGGTCAGCGTTCATGCCTCCACCATCAGGAAAAGACTGGGCAAAAATGGCCTGCATGGCAGAGTTCCAAGGAGAAAACCACTGCTGAGCAAAAAGAACATCAAAGCTCGTCTCAATTTCTCCACAACACATCTTGATGATCCCCAAGACTTTTGGGACAACATTCTGTGGACCGATGAGACAAAAGTGGAACTCTTTGGAAGGTGTGTGTCCAAGTATATCTGGCGTAGAAGGAACACTGCATTTCAGAAAAAGAACATTATACCAACAGTAAAATATGGTGGTGGTAGTGTGATGGTCTGGGGCTGTTTTGCTGCTTCAGAACCTGGAAGACTTGCCGTGATAAAAGGAACTATGAATTCTGCTGTCTACCAAGAGATCCTGAAGGAGAATGTCCGACCATCTGTTCGTGTACTCAAGCTGAAACGAACTTGGGTTCTGCAGCAGGACAATGATCCTAAACACACCAGCAAGTCCACCACCGAATGGCTGAAGAAAAACAAAATGAAGACTTTGGAGTGGCCTAGCCAAAGTCCTGACCTGAATCCTATTGACATGTTGTGGTATGACCTTAAAAAGGCCGTTCATGCTCGAAAACCCTCTAATGTAACTGAATTAGGACAATTCTGCAAAGATGAGTGGGCCAAAATTCCTCCAGGACGCTGTAAAAGCCTCATTGCACGTTATCGCAAACGCTTGGTTGCAGTTGTTGCTGCTAAGGGTGGCCCAACCAGTTATTAGGTTTAGGGGGCAATCACTTTTTCACACAGGGCCATGATGGTTTGGATTTTTTTTCACCTTTAATAATAAACACCTTCATTTACAAATTGCATTTTGTGTTTACTTGTGTTGTCCTTGACTATTGTTTAAATTGGTTTGATGTTCCGAAACACTTAAGTGTGACAAACATGCAAAGGAACAGGAAATGAGGAAGGGGGCAAACACTTTTTCACACCACTGTATATATATATTAATATTTCTTATATATATATATATATATATATATATATATATATATATATATATATATATATATACTAAATATTAATATATATAAAAAAAGTATATATAAAAAAAAAAAAAAAATATATATATATATATATATATATATATTACACAGTAAAACCTTGAGAGTGACTTGGTCTGCCATTGTTTTGCAAGACAAGCTAATTTTTTTATACATTTTAACATTTTTATATACAAGCGATGTCTTGATATATGAGTAGTGTCACAACAGAGTATAAAAGAGAGGCGCCTGTAAACGTAGTAATATGATTACATTTAATGAAAAAAAAAAAAAAATAGACTTTGCAATCACTTACTCACCTAAATGTTGGACCTTCATTAACCACTTTCAGACCGGACCATTTTGCTGGTCAAAGACCAGACCACTTTTTGTGATTCGGCACTCTGTCGATTTAACTGACAATTGCGCGGTCGTGCGACGTGGCTCCCAAACAAAATTGACGTCCTTTTTTTTCCCCCACAAATAGAGCTTTCTTTTGGTGGTATTTGATCACCCCTGCGGTTTTTATTTTTTGTGCTATAAACAAAAATAGAGCGACAATTTTGAAAAAAAAACGCATTATTTTTTACTTTTTGTTATAATAAATATCCCCCAAAAATATATAAAAAAAAACATTTTTTTCCCTCAGTTTAGGCCGATACGTATTCTTCTACATATTTTTGGTAAAAAAAATCGCAATAAGCGATTATTGATTGGTTTGCGCAAAAGTCATAGCGTTTACAAAATAGGGATATTTTTATAGCATTTTTATTAATTTTTTTTTTTATTTTTTTTTTACTAATAATGGCGGCGATCAGCGATTTTTATTGTGACTGCGACATTGCGGGGGACCCATCAGACATTTTTGACACATTTTTGGGACCATTGTCATTTATACAGTAATCACTGCTATATAAATGCAGTGATTCCTGTGTAAATGACACTGGCAGTGAAGGGGTTAACCAGTGGGTGGCAGTGTAGGGGTTAAGTGTTCCTAGGGGTGTGTTACTAACTGTGGGGGGGGCTGGGCTTTCATTTAGTGAACACTGATCTCTGCTCCAATCACATGGAGCAGAGATCAGCGTCACTAGTTGCTAGGCAGAATGGAGAAATGTTGTTTACACCGGCATTTCTTCATTTGGCCGCTCCGTGAGACGATCGCGGGTATGCCCGTGGCGATCGAGTCCGTGGGTCCCGCGACCGGACTCACGGGGGTCCCGACCAGCGTGGGAGCGCGCCGCCGGCGGCGCGCTCCCGATGGCAGGGCGGCAAATTTAAAGGGACATACATGTACGCCCATTTGCCTGCCCGTGCCATTCTGTCGATGTACATCGTCGTGCGCTGGTCAGCAAGTGGTTAAATGTAACCACATTGCTACGCTTAGAGGCGCCCTCTCTTCTCTTTTATACTCTGGAGTTCCTTCTGGATTTTGCTTCTAAGCCCCTTGTGGAGGCTTCCATTTGTGGATGGACATTTTATGGTCACATTGCTATAATCTTTTTATATGGACTATAAACTGAAGGACTTGTGAATAGATGGTTGTGGAACGAATCATCTGAGCAGGGCCGGGACAAGGGGTGGGCAGGAGGGGAGGCTGCCCTGGGCACTGTGGTATCATGTGAGCTGGGGGCACAACAAGGAGATTGGGGGGGGGGGAATTTGTGTTGGAAGGGGGGGGATCTGGGCTAAGAATTGTTTTAGGAGGGGAAATTCGGGGGGAGGGGTGTGTTAGGAGTGGTGATTTAGGGAGATTCATGTTGGGATGGGTGGGGAGATTTGTGCTAGAAGGTAGGAATTGAGGGGTTTGTGCTATGGTAGAGGGGGAAGGGCAGTTTTTTTGGGGGCGGTTTGTGCTAATAGGGATGATTGGGGGGTATATGTGTTAAGAGGATACATTTTGGGGAGGGGGATTTGTGCTAGGAGGGGAGATTTTTGTGTGGGGGGGTGTACTAGGAGTGGTGATTTAGGGAGATTCATGTTGGGATGTTTGGGGTGGGGAAAGAGGATTTGTGCTAGAAGGTAGGAATTGAGGGGTTTGTGCTATTGTAGAGGGGGGAGGGGTTGTGCTAATAGGGATGATTGGGGGGTATATGTGTTAGGAGGATACATTTTGGGGAGGTGGATTTGTGCTAGGAGGGGAGATTTTTTGGGGGTGGGCATTTGTGCTGGGGAAATTTGGGGGATGTGTTCTGGGAGGGGGGAATTTCAGTGGGGGGAGCAGATTTGTATTGGAAGGAGGGGGGAATGCTTAGGGGGTTAGCATGCGACCCATCTCCTTATGCTGGATGGAGACAAAACACATAGTAAACAATGGGGCTTCAACACCTAAACCCTTTTGAAACTTTGATGCACAACGTTTTGCCGAGTCCATTTTTGGGATCTTAAAGACATACCACCCACTTAACACAACCTTGAATGTGTCGGCAATTTACACTTCCAGCAAACACTTGTATGGGCGCCACTTTATTGTAAACCTAGGGGTCCGCCCTGCTCTCTCCCCAACGAGGCTCGGGGAGGCCATCCCCACGGGCCGCCCCAGGCTTTTGCCCTTCCAATATACAAACTGTATAATCTGAAGGCCCTGACGAAGCGGGGGGTCACCCGCGAAACGCGTAGGCAATATTTCCGATACTTTCTACTAGGATCTGCACACCCTGGACCGAAAGAAACAGTAAAACTGTCGTCTATTTCAGATTGTAAATTGTTATTAAGGTTTCCATCCATGGATGGTGAATAAGGTTTTCTATCATTATTAATCCGTGGTATAGATTGTTATTTCAACCACACCGAGGAACACTCAAAGTCCCACTCCATTTTGTTTTTAGTCTGAATTTTTTTAGTTCTCAATTCTTTTTTTTTTTGGGGGGGGGGCATTTGTGTTGGGGAAATTTGGGGGATAGGGGGGCAAAGATTTGTTCTGGGAGGAGGGATTTCAGCAGGGGGGCGGATTTGTAGTGGGAGGAGGGGGGAATGCTTAGGGGGTAAGCATGCAGATTAGTGCTCAATTATTATTATTTTTTTGGGGGAGCATTTGTGCTGGGGAAATTTGGGGGATGGGGGGGGGGGGCAAAGATTTGTTCTGGGAAGAGGGATTTCAGCAGGGGGGGACTTGAAACCAACAAATGTCAGAAAAAGGTTTAGTGTTTAACCACTTAAGCCCCCGGACTATTTTGCTGGCCAAAGACCAGAACGCTTTTTTGCGATTCGGCACTTCGTCGCTTTAACTGACAATTGCGCGGTCGTGCAACGTGGCTCCCAAACAAAATCAACGTACTTTTTTCCCACAAATAGAGCTTTCTTTTGGTAGTATTAGATCACTCCTGCGTTTTTTTGTTTTTTTTTAGATATAAACAAAATAAAATAGCAACAATTTTGAAAAAAAACGCATTATTTTTTACTTTTTGCTATTATAAATATCCCACAAAAAATATCTAAAAAAAAATTTTGCCTCCTTTTTCTCCCATCATTTTTTCCCCCTCATTTTTTCCCCTCATTTTTTTCCCTCAATTTAGGCCGATACGTATTCTTCTACATATTTTTGCTAAAAAAAAAAAATCGCAATAAGCGTTTATTTATTGGTTTGCGCAAAAGTTATAGCATTTACAAAATAGGGGATATTTTATGGCATTTTTATTAATATTTTTTTTTACTAGTAATGGCGGCGATCAGCGATATTTTATCGTGACTGCGACATCATGGCGGACAGATCGGACCTTTTTGGCGTGATTTTGGGACCATTCACATTTATACAGCGATCAGTGCAATTAAAAATGCATTGATTACTGTGTAAATATGACTGGCAGTGAAGGGGGTTAACCACTAGGTGGCGCTGTAGAGGGTTAAGTGTGTCCTAGGGAGTGATTCTAACTGTGGGGGGGAGGGGCTGTGTGTGACACGACACTGATCACCGCTCCCGATTACCGGGAGCGGTGATCAGTGTCACTAGGCAGAACGCGGAGATGCTTGTTTACATCAGCATTTCCCCATTCTTCCTCTCCGTGAGACGATCGCGGGTATCCCCGTGGACATCGAGTCCACGGGACCCACAATCACGCTCACAAAGCTCCCGGTGGCGCGTGCCTGAAACCCTCCTCTTACAGGGCAACGTACAGGTACGTGAATCTGCCTGTACGTGCCTTTCTGCCGCAGTATATCTGTGTGAGGCAGTGGGGAAGCAGTTAAGTGATTAAAGAGGAAGTAAACCCTTTCAAACCACTTTGACCTACAGGTAAGCCTAGATTAAGGCTTACCTGTAGGTCCAAGCAATATCTCCTAAACCTATATGGTTTAGGAGATATTTGCCCGAAAACGGGCACCGCTGTCTACGGCGCATGCGCCGTAGACAGCGGCGCGCAGGCGCACTAAATGCGGCAAGTCCAAGAATGGATTTGCCTAATTTGTCGACTCCCGTGCGCATGCGCGGGAGTGACGTCATCGCGGCTTCGCCGAATGGCAGCGGCGGAGCTGCGAGGCGCGACTCCCGTGCGCATGCGCGGGAGTGACGTCATCGCGGCTTCGCCGCTGTGATTCGTCGGAGCTGCGAGACGCCACCAGCAAGACGGATGCGGCGGACTACAGGGGACAGCGGTGACATCGCTGGCTCCTGTGTCAGCTAAGTGACACATAATGAGCTACTATGCGATGCGATGCGATGCATAGTAGTCCATTATGCTTTACCTTTGCAGGGAAAAAAAGAGGAAGTAAACCCATCAGGGTTTACTTCCTCTTTAAGGCCGGGTTCACACCGCTGCGATGCGGGAACGCCGCGAACCCGCGGCGTTTTCCCGCATCGCATTACTCCCGCCGGCAGTTCACACTGCCCTATGCGGACGGCTGGGAGTGTCAATGATATGTTAATGACACCCCCAGATCCGTCCGCATATCGCAGTGCGATCTGCCGACTCGCACAGGAATCGGATCGCATGGTGTGAACACCCATGCGATCCGATTCTGTTGCGGACCAAAAAAAGGGTCCCGTGCGAGTTTGCTGCGGGAGTGATGCGAATTCAGCCATACTATCTGTATGGCTGTACTCGCATCGCTACGGAGATCGGATGTGATTTGCGGTGCGAATCACATCCGGATCTCCCCCCGCAGCAGTGTGAACCCAGCCTAAACTTTCTTTACACACAGAAGTCTATTTCTTTGACAAATTTTTACAATGTTTATACTTAAGTTCCACTGCTAAAGAATGTTGTGGTTCTTGGCGGACTGCCCATTTTTTTTTTCTTCTTTTCTTTTGAGGGCTGTGGCTTCCGAAGAGCAGAGGGAATCGTGAAACACTTTTGCCAAGATCGCAACGGGGGAAAAAATTGCCATAACGATTCTTGGCGATTAATCGTGCAACTCTACCGTATATAATTAAGTTTTTCTTTAGAAACTGAAATGTGATTGGTGGGCTGCAGGGGACAATGTGGGAAGGAGTAAAGTCGTCACCACCCACCCCTTCCCCCGCCCCAAGGCAATTATATTTTACAATGTAACCTAACCAGCAGCCTTATTTTAAACCTCAGAAATGGTCGAACACTCGGAAACAATAGTGCAAATTTCTTGGCGGACTGCCCGTTTTTTCTTCCTCCGTTCTTTTGATTGCTGTGGCTTCAGAAGTATATATAAAGATATAAATATCTCGATAACAATTCTTGGCGATTAATCGTGCAACTCTACCATATATGATTACGTTTTTCTTTAGAAACTGAAATGTGATTCTTGGCAGACTGCCCGTTTTTTTTTTTCTTCCTTTCTTTTGAGGGCTGTGGCTTCAGAAGAGCAGAGAGAATCATTAAACACTTTTGCCAAGATCGCAATGGGGGAAAAAAATTGCGATAATCTTGGCGATTAATCGTGCAACTCTACCATATATAATTATGGTTTTCTTTAGAAATTGAAATGTGATTGGTGGGCTGCAGGGGACAATATGGAAAGGAGTAAAGTCATCACCACCTGCCCCCCTCCCCCTCCCCAAGTCAATTGTATTTTACAATGTAACCAGCAGCCTTATTTTAAACCTCAGAAATGGTCGAACGTTTAAAAACAATGATGCAAATTGGTTTTGGAAGCCGTAGCTCACACGAGGTAGGGAATACCTAGAGAGTGGAGTATAATCTCCGCAGCCCCAGGCTTGTAGTTACTTATCGGAATCTGTTAGAGAAAAGCCATACGCTTCATCATTAATGTTATCACGCCGCTCCGTTCTGAACAACGCTCTAAATAAAAGATGATCGTTACTTTCAGCAAATGTTTGCTCAACTTCCTTCTGGAATCCTGCATGCCTACATTTTTTTTTTTTATCAGTTCCCGAGAACGTTATCGCTTTCTAGTCGTATAATTTAGTCTTTAATGATTGTTTAAGTCTCCGTAATTGGAGAAACGGCACGCGAGATTGCAGACGAGAAATATTTAATATCGATGTCTTAGAGTTTGTCTGACACATTTCATAGGGGAAGAAAAACACTTCTCTCTGAGTAATCGCGGGTGATTGATAATTCCCTTACGGACTTGCTTTGTACATTTTGTTTGTAGACTGCTCTGAATAAATACATTTCTTTCTTTCAGCGTTTTGATGTTTCCTCTTTTATCACAGACATGCATAAGAGATTTCTTCTTCTTTTTTTTTGTCCTTATTGTTTTTTTTTGTTTTGTTTTTTGCCTGAAATTCTGCAATTTATGAATAAATCAAATCCCTACTTGAATTTCAAGTGGGTGAGAAGTCTGGAATATAGGGCGGTGTGCGCGGTGCGGGGAATATGATAATGGCTGAAATCAATTTAAAAAAAAAAAAAACTTGTAGTGTGACAACAAGAAATTGGAGATGGATAATAAAAAAAAGTAGGATTTTTTTTTTTTTTCTGTAAAAAGTTTTGGCTGGCCAACTTTAGTTATTATTAAAGTGGTTGTAAACCCTTACAAACCACTTTGACCTACAGGTAAGCCTAGATTAAGGCTTACCTGTAGGTCCAAGAAATATCTCCTGAACCTATATGGTTTAGGAGATATTTGCCCGAAAACAGGGTGGCGCGCAGGCGCACTGAGCGCGGCATTCTCGACGACGGAGCTGCCGCGCGTGTCGGCTCCCGTGCGCATCGTCATCGTGGCTTCGCCGAATGACAGCGGCGGAGCTGCAAGACCCCACCAAGAAGATGGATGCGCCGGACTACAGGGGACAGCGGCGACTTCGCTGGCTCCTGTGTCAGGTAAGTGACACATAATGGACTACTATGCGATGCGATGCGATGCGATGCGATGCGATGCATAGTAGTCCATTATGCTTTACCTTTGCAGGGAATGAAAGAGGAAGTAAACTCATCAGGGTTTACTTCCTCTTTAATACGTATGGAGACCGCGCAAAATATAAATGCACAAAGAAACAAAAAAAAATAAAAAAATTGAAATAAATGTGAAAGCGGTAAACACAAAAAGAAGATATCCCTTCTATAAATGACTTCCTTGGATGACCTGCGTTGCCCTAAATCAATAATCAAATTCAATCAATCAAACATACGCTATATTGTCAAAAGTATCGGGGCGCCTGCCTTTACACGCACATGAACTTTAATGGCATCCCAGTCTAATGCCGCTTACACACGATCGGAAATTTTGTTCTGAAAAAGCTCTGATGGTTTTCCCGACGGGATTTCGCTCAAGCTGTCTTGCGTAACACGCGGTCACACCAAATTCCAACCGCCAAGAACGTGGTGACGTACAACACGTACGACGGGACTAGAAAAAAGGAAGTTCAATAGCCAGCAGCCAATAGCTTCCGTCTCGTAGTTGAATCTGAGCATGCGTGAGTTTTTTGCGCGTCAGAATTGCATACACACAAACGCATTGTTGCATAGGAACTTTTTCCGACCGAAAAATTGAGAAAACACGCTCTCAATCTTTTGCTGGCCCGAAATTCGGCCAGCAAAAGTCCGATGGAGCTTACACACAATCGCATTTTCCGACCAAAAGCTCTCATCGGTCTTTTGCTGGCCGAATTTCCGATCGTGTGTACGCAGCATTAGTCCGTAGGGTTCAATATTGTTTGGCCCACCCTTTGCAGCTATAACAGCTTCAACTCTTCTGGGAAGGCCGTCCACAAGGTTTAGGAGGGTGTCTATGGGAATTTTTGACCATTCTTCCAGATGACCCACATTTGTGAGGTCAGGCACTGATGTTGGATGAGAAGGCCTGCCTCGCAGTCTCCAATCTAATCCCTCCCAAAGGTGTTCTATTGGGTTGAGGTCAGGATTCTGCGTGGGCCAGTCAAGTTCCTTCACCCCAAACTCGCACATCCATGTCTTTATGGACCTTGCTTTGTGCACTGGTGGGCAGTCATGTTGGAACAGGAAGGGGCCGTCCCCCAAACTGTTCCCACAAAGTTGGGCACATGAAATTGTCCAAAATGTCTTGGTATGCTGACACCTTAATGCCTCGTACACACGAGCGGACTTTTCGACATCCAAACTCCGACGGACTGAGTCCGGCGGACTATCCGCTCGTGTGTGGGCTGCAACGGACTTTAGCTTCGCAAAAGTCTGACGGACTTTAGAAATTAAGCATGCTTCAAATTTTCCCGACGGAACTCCACCGGACCCGGTCCCCTTCGAAAAATTCGCTCGTGTGTGTGCTACTCCGACGGACTAAAACCGACGCTAGGGCAGCTATTGGCTACTGTCTATGAACTTCCTACGTCGAATCCAGTCGTACGTCATCACGTTCGACTCCGTCGGAGTTTGGTGTGATGGTGTGTGGTCAAGTCCGTTCGGTCGAAAAGTCCGCCAGAACTCCGGCGGAACTCCGCTAGAACTCCGTCGGAAGTCTGTCAGACTTAATCCCTCTCGTGTGTACGGGGCATAAGAGTTCCCTTCACTGGAACTAAGGGGCCAAACCCAACCCCTGAAAAACAACCCCCACACCATAATCCCCCCTCCACCAAATGATTTGGACTTCAGGAGAAGTCACCACAGGAAGGGGGGGGGGAACTTTGGGAAAAGTCACTACAAAAGAGTGGGGAACTTCAGGAGAAGTCACTACAGGAGAGGGGGAGGAACTTCAGGAGAAGTCACTACAGGAGGGGGGTTGGAAAAAGTCACTACAAAAAGAATGGGGAACTTCAGGAGAAGTCACAACAGGACTTCTCATTCAACATCACTACCTGACCTCGCACATTTTGTTTTGGCTAAATGAGTACAAATTCCCGCAGACACAATCCAAAATGTTGTGTTAAGCCTCCCCAGAAGTGTGGAAGCTGTTGCAGTGGTGATGGAATGGGGGTAACTCAACTTTAACGCCATATAGGTGTGATGGTCAGTAGGGATGAGCCAGATGTTCAAGTCGACAAACACATCGAGTGTTCGCCCGTTTGCCGAACAGCGAACAATATGTGATGTTTGCGGCAAATTCAAAAAATGTAAAATGCCGGTAAAGTCTATGGACATTAACACGAAAGACCAAAAAGTGCTCATTTTAAAGGCCATAAAAAGTGTTTGGGGACCCGGGTCCTGACCCAGGGTACATGTATCAATGCATACAAAAGTGAACAATATACGTGTCAGAAAAAGAAATATATATAAGAAACATAAAATGTGTCAATGTGACTGTAACTTATTTATAAACCCAAATATGGGGATACCATCTTAGAACAAAAGGAAAAAAAAAATTGTATAAGCAATCAAGTCCATATATTGGTGAGCATAGATGTGCAGATATCTCAACAGGTTATAGTGAAGGCAACAAATCCCAATCTGAAGTAATCATAAACAATTCCAACGTCGTGCAAATCCCACCACCTTGGGAAGCGCAGGCTTACCGGAAAAGAATGACCCAGATAGGGGGGTCAACAAAGGCTTGCAGTACCAGTCTGAGCTGATGCCGGAGTTGTCTCTCTAAAAACGTGACCATATACAGTCTACTACAGGGATCCTCAAACAGCTGTTGAGGGCACGCGGCCTGGTACGGCTCAGGAGGGGGGGGGGCGCTCGCTCGCCCCCCTTTCCTGGCCGGCCGGGTAGCGTGCTCGGACAAGGGTCTGTTGTGGACTTGGGGGGGACCCCCACGCCGATTTTTTTCAGCGAGGGGTTCCCCTTTAAGTCCATACCAGGCGGCGGGGCCAGCAACGTCTCCTTCACGTGCCCCGCCTACCTGGAGACCCGCTCGAAATGAGCAGACTTTTCTCCGGGCGGGAAAAGGCCGCTCATTTCAAAAGTACGGCGGACTGGCACACACACGGCCGGATTGTCCGCCGAAATGCGAGTCCGGCGGGAAGATTGATGTGCAAAACGGCATTCTAAGTCCGCCGTACTTTCGGGTCAAAAAAGTATGCCGGCGGCTACACACGGGGGGGATTGTTCGGCGGACTTGAGTTTGCCGGACTTTTCCACCGGATTGTTTGATCGTGTGTACGCGGCATTACAGTCACATTGACACATTTTATGTTTCTTATATATATTTCTTTTTCTGACACGTATATTGTTCACTTTTGTATGTGTTTTTGCCTTTGGCTTTTTTGGGTAAAATTCCCTTGAATATCACATTAGTACACGTTTAGCGCTTACACTTCACATTTTGATATTTGTTTAGCTAAAAAATCCTAGTTTTAGCGTGTTGGCAGCTTTTTTTTTTCTTTATATTTTTTGTATTGCGCAGTGTTTTTTGTTTACATATAGCTACATGTATCAATGCAAAAAAAAAGTTTTAAAAACGGACGTTTTTTCAGGAGCAGTGATTTTAATAATGATTAAAGTGAAACAATAAAAATGAAATATTCCTTTAACCACTTAAAGAGGAGGTCCGGTTTTGAATTTTTTTTTTTTAAAAGTCAGCAGCTGCAAACACTGTAGCTGCTGACTTTTAATAAGTAGACTTACCTGTCCAGGGCGGCCGACATCGCGAGGCTGACCCGTCCCTCGGTCTCGGGTCCTGGTGCCGCCATTTTGGGTAAGGGAAACAGGCAGTGGAGCCTTGCGGCTTCACTGCCCGTTTCCTACTGCGCATGCGCGAGTCATGCAGCGCTTTGTGAATGGAACTGTGTGTCCCAGAACACAGCGCGACCCATTACCGAGAAGACGCCGCACGGAGGAGGAAGAGGCAGATTAGGATGATGTGCCTAGCAACAGGCATTTCTGTTAAGTAAAAAAAAAAATTTTTTTCATTTTTTTTTTAATGATTTTTTTCTAATTTTTAATGTATTTTCTTTTTTCAGGGTGGCCCTCCACTTTAAGGACCGAGCCTCTTTCTGAGATGTGTTGCTTACAAGTTAAAACAGTTTTTTTTGCTACAAAATTACTTAGAACCCCCAAACATTATATATTTTTTTTCTAACACCCTAGAGAATAAAATAGCGGTCGTTGTAATACTTTCTGTCACACCGTATTTGCACAGCGGTCTAAGCCCTTGTACACACGGTCAGACATTCTGACGGAAAATGTCCGATCAGACCGTGTTGTCGGATAATCCGACTGTGTGTGGGCTCCATCAGACTGTTTCCATCTGAATATCCGACCAACAAAGTTTTAGAGCTGGGCTATAAAATTTTCCGACAACATGATCTGATGGGACTTTGTCCGATCGTTTGTAGAGAATTCCGATCAGACAAAGTGCCACGCATGCTCAGATCAAATTCCTACATCAAAGCTATTGGCTACTAGCCTGAATGTAGTCCCGTCGTAACGAAATAACGTCACCGCGTTCCGAACGATCGGATTTTCCGACAACTTTGTCCGACCGTGTGTATGTGCAACAGTTTCAGACAAAATCCGTCGGACAAAATCCGTCAGACAAAATCCAACGGATTTGGTTGTCCGACCGTGTGTACAGGGCTTACAAGCACACTTTCTTGGGAAAAAATACACTTTTGTGAATTAACAAATAAGACAATAGTAAAGTTAGCCCAATTTTTTTTTTTATATTGTGAAAGATAATGTTACGGCAAGTAAATTGATACCCAACACGTCACGCTTCAAAATTGCTCCCCGCTCGTGGAATGGCGACAAACTTTTACCTTTAAAAATCTCCATAGACGAGGTTTAAAAAATTCTACAGGTTGCATGTTTTAAGTTACAGAGGAGGTCTAGGGCTAGAATTATTGCTCTCGCTCTACCGATCGCGGCGATACCTCACATATGTTGGTTTGAACAACGTTTTCTAATGCAGGCGCTACTCACGTATGCGTTCGCTTCTGCGCGTGAGCTCGTTGGGAAAAAATAATTTTTCTTATTTATTTTACCTTTTTTTTAATTTTTACACTCTTTAAAAAAAAAAAAAAAAAAAAATTGTCACTTTTATTCCTATTACATGGAATGTAAACATCCCTTGTAATAGAAAAAAGCGTGACAGGTCCTCTTAAATATGAGATGGGGGGTCAAAAAGACCTCATATCTCATATTTACACTAAAATGCATTAAAAAAAAATTCAAAAAAATGTTGTCATTTAAAGAAATGAAAACAAAATGGCCCTTTAAGAGCTATGGGCGGAAGTGACGTTTTGACGTTGCTTCCACCCTGCAATGATGTGGAGGTGGGTGGGGGTCATCTTCCCCTCGCTCATCTCCATGTCAAGACAGGAGAAGGACCAAATCGCCTCCACCACTGCCGATGGCTCCGGTAAGTGTCAGAGGGCACCGGAAAACATCGGGAGGGGGGCCCTCTCCCGACGCCGATAAAAGTGATCTCATGGTGAATCCGCCACAGAGGCCCCTTTTATCTTAAACCAGACCGCCCGCTGAAAAGGAGGCTATCGGGGTTATGGCAGCTAGCTGCTGCCATAAGAACAATATCCTCCTTCAAAGAACCGACGTATAACGACGGTGGGCGGTCCGGAAGTGATTAAATATCGTGCCTGGGGGGTGTCCTTAGTATGCCTGTAAAGTAGCGCATCCTTCCACCCTGCAATGATGTGGAGGTGGGTGGGGGTCATCTTCCCCTCGCTCATCTCCATGTCAAGACAGGAGAAGGACCAAATCGCCTCCACCACTGCCGATGGCTCCGGTAAGTGTCAGAGGGCACCGGAAAACATCGGGAGGGGGGCCTTCTCCCGACGCCGATAAAAGTGATCTCATGGTGAATCCGCCACAGAGGCCCCTTTTATCTTAAACCGGACCGCCCGTTGAAAAGGAGGCTACCGGGGTTATGGCAGCTAGCTGCTGCCATAAGAACGATATCCTCCTTCAAAGTACCGACGTATAACGACGGTGGGCGGTCCGGAAGTGGTTAAATATCGTGCCTGGGGGGTGTCCTTAGTATGCCTGTAAAGTAGCGCATCCTTCCACCCTGCAATGATGTGGAGGTGGGTGGGGGTCATCTTCCCCTCGCTCATCTCCATGTCAAGACAGGAGAAGGACCAAATCGCCTCCACCACTGCCGATGGCTCCGGTAAGTGTCAGAGGTTACCGGAAAACATCGGGAGGGGGGCCTTCTCCCGACGCCGATAAAAGTGATCTCATGGTGAATCCGCCACAGAGGCCCCTTTTATCTTAAACCGGACCGCCCGTTGAAAAGGAGGCTACCGGGGTTATGGCAGCTAGCTGCTGCCATAAGAACGATATCCTCCTTCAAAGTACCGACGTATAACGACGGTGGGCGGTCCGGAAGTGGTTAAATATCGTGCCTGGGGGGTGTCCTTAGTATGCCTGTAAAGTAGCGCATCTTTCCCGTGTTTATAACAATACCACAGCAAAATTACATTTGTAAAGGTAAAAAAGTCATTTAAAACTATTCACGGCTGTAATTTATTGTCGGGTCTTGGCAATATAGATAAAAATCATTGAAAAATATGGCATGGGTTCCCCCCCCCCCGTCCATTACCAGGCCCTTTGGGTCTGGTATGGATATTAAGGGGAACATGCACCCAAATTAAAATAAAAAAATTGCTTGGGGGTTCCCCCAAAATCCAGACCAGGCCCTTCAGGTCCGGTATGGATGTTAAGGGGAACCCCGCACCAAAATGTAAAAAAAAAAAATTACGTCAGGATCCCCCCAAAATCCATACCAGACCCTTATCCGAGCAAGCAAGGAAAAGGGGGCCACGAGAAAGCGCCCCCCCTCATGAACTGTACCAGGCCACATGCCCTCAGCATGGGAGAGGATGCTTTGGGGTCCCCCCTAAAACACTTTGTCCCCATGTTGATGGGGACAAGGACCTCATCCCCACAGCCCTTGCCCGGTGGTTGTGGGGGTCTGCGGGTGGCGGGCTTATCGGAATTTGGAAGCCCCCTTTAACAAGGGGGTCCCCAGATTCCGGCCTCCCCCCTATGTGAATAGGTATCGGGTACATTGTACCCCTATCACTTCACAAAAAAAAGTGTCAAAATGTTAAAAATGACAGTAGACAATTTGGGACAATCCTTTATTAAAACAAAACCAAAAAAAAAACTGTCCCACGATGTCCATTCATCTACGATCACAGCATCCGCAACCCGATAAAAAAACGGAAAAAACCCCACCTCCATGGGAGGCTCCCGCTGACTGAAGCCTCTTCGCGATGACAGCTGTTATATAGTAAATGGGTGACCCCGCCCCCTCTGATGTTACATAACGTCAGAAGGGGGCCGGGTCACCCGTTTATGTCACCGGGTGGCCCCGCCTTCAGCTATATAAGAGCTGTCATGGCGAAGAGTAGGGATGAGCAACCCGTCCGGCAACCCGATAAAAAAACAGAAGAAATCCAGCCTCCATGGGAGGCTCCCGCTGACTGAAGCCTCTTTGCTAGCGATGACCCGAACACCCCCCGGTTCGGTTCGCACCAGAACTTTCGAACGGACCCCAAATTCGAACGAACTTTAGAACCCCATTGAAGTCTATGGGACTCGAACGTTCGAAATTAAAAGTGCTAATTTTAACAGCTAATATGCAAGATACTGTCCTAAAAAGGGTTTGGGGACCTGCCTCCTGCCTCAGGGGACATGGGTCAATGCCTAAAATGTTTTTAAAAACGGCCGTTTTGGCGGGAGCACTGATTTTAATGACGATTAAAGTGAAAAAAAAAGTGAAATATTCCTTTAAATATGGTGCCTGGGGGGTGTCTGTAGTATGCCTGTGAAGTGCCACGTGTTTCCCGTGTTTAGAACAGTCCCTGCACAAAATGACATTAAACGGAAATAACACCATTTAAAACTGCTTGCGGTTTTAATGTTATATCTGATTCCTGCAATATGGTTGAAAATCATTGAGAAAAATGGCATGGGTAGCCCTCCCTGCCCATTACCAGCCTATTTGGGTCTTGTACGCATATTAAGGGGAACCCTGTACCCATATTAAAAAAAGGAAATGCGTGTGGCCCCCAGGCCCTATATACTCAGAACAGCAGTATACAGGCGGTGCAAACAAGACAGGGACTGTGTAGGTTTGTTGTGTTAAGTTGAATCTGTTTGTAATTTTCAACTGGTACATTTTTAAAGTGTAGCTCCAGTCAAAAAAACGATTTTTAAGCTTTTTGGAAAACATAGGGAAGGGTTATCACCCCTGTATAATTTGTTTTGTCGTCCATCTTTTTTCATCTCACTTGCGGTTGTCTCCTTCCGTTTGCAAGTAGGAGATGTTTGTAAATTGGATGTTTGAAAGTAGGGGCCTGCCCTATATGCTCTGCAGAAATGGCGGAACAAGGTGTTGGTGTTGCCACAACATTGTAAGCCCTCAAAGTGACTCTTGATGGGCGCTGGAGCGCCCTGCTGTGAACGATTATATCAAGAATTGTAATTACATGCCATTGTTGAACAGTGGTAGAAAAATTGACCTTTGGTGGTTGTGGTGCTGGTGCCACAACACTATAAGTCCTCACCGTTACTCTGGGTGGGCACAGGAAGGGGCCCTCCTGTGAAATATTATATCAAGAATTGTAATTACATGTCCCTGTTAAACAGGGGCAGAAAAATTTGGCCTTAGGCACTGGTGCTGGTGCCACCACACTGCAACCTCTCCCATATACTCTTGTTTGATTGCAGGAATTAGCCCTGCTGCAAAGCATTGCATCAAAAATTGTACTTAAACGCCCCTGTTAAACAGGGGCAGAAAAATTGGGCTGATGGCATCACCCAGAACCAGAAATGTTCTTCCAACATATCAGCGGAGGAGGAAGAGGATAGACAATCAACATAACAGGACAGTCACTCAGCATCAGCATAGGCAGTCTTGAAGGGATGTGATATTTCAAAAAAAATTATTCGGTTACATCAGCTTCAGGTGTTTGGTAGCTGTGGGTTATCCAAGACTGATTTATCTTAATGAAGGTCAGTCGATCAACTGATTCGGTGGACAGGCGCACCCTGTGATCGGTAACAAAGCCACCAGCAGCACTGAAGGTGCGTTCCGAAAGAACGCTGGATGCAGGACAGGCCAGTAGCTCAATTGCCTACTGTGCAAGCTCTGGCCAGTGATCCATCCTCAAGACCCAGTAAGCCAGAGGATTTTCGGTGGGAAAGGTGTCCAAGTCTGACCTTGCCCCTAGGTATTCCTGCACCATGTAAATCAGACGCTGGCGATGGGTGCTGGAACCGATCATACCTTGGGGCTGCGGACTAAAAAATTGTCTGAAAGCATCAGTCAGACGGCCACCTTCTCCACCGCTCCTTCTGACTGATGCCTCAGCAACACGTTGTCCAGGACCAGGAGTTTGTGACCTCCCAGTCTCTGGGAACGCGTTGCACAGACCTTTCTGCAAGGCCTCCCGGAGATGTCTCATCCTCTGCTCCCTCTGCGATGGCAAGATAAGGTCGGCAACCTTACCCTTGTACCGTGGATCAAGGAGAGTGGCCAGCCAGTAATGGTCCCTCTCCTTGATCCGAAGAATACGAGGATCCTTCCGCAGGCTTTGCAGGATCAGGGAGGCCATGCAGCGTAGGTTAGCTGAGGCATTCGGTCCGAAGTCCTCTGGGTCACTAAGGACAACATGATCCGCAGCTACCTCCTCCCAGCCACGTACAAGTCCACGTGTTTCTTGGGACTGTAAATCATCCCTACAAGACTGCTGCTGCTGCTGCTGCTGCTGATGCTGAGTGCCAGCCTCCACCTCCATGCTGACACAATCATCCTCCTCCTCCTCTTCCTCCTCCTCCTCCTCTTCCTGTGTGATGGGTGGCACAGCAGGAACACTGTCTGGATAAAGGGGGCCTTGAGAGGCAAGGAAGTCCTCCTCTTCCTGCCTCTGTTCTGCCTCAAGTGCCCTGTCCATTATTCCACGCAGCGTATGCTCCAAGAGGTGGACAAGAGGTACAGTGTCACTGATGCATGCACTGTCACTGCTCACCATCCTTGTGGCCTCCTCAAACGGTGACAGGACAGTGCATGCATCCCTGATCATGCCCCACTGGTGTGGTGAGAAAAAACCGAGCTCCCCTGACCCTGTCCTGGTGCCGTAGTCACACAGGTACTCATTGATGGCCCTCTGCTGCGTGTACAGCCGCTGCAGCATGGCCAACGTTGAGTTCCACCTGGTGGGCATGTCACATATAAGGCGGTTCTTGGGCAGGTTCAACTCCTTTTGGAGCTCAGCCAGCCGAGCACAGGCATTAAATGATCGGCAGAAATGCACACAGACTTTCCTGGCCTGCTTCAGGACATCCTGTAAGCCGGGGTACCTGCCCAAGAACCGCTGCACCACCAGGTTAAGGACGTGAGCTACACAGGGCACATGGGTCAGTTGTCCCTGTCGGAGGGCGGAGAGGAGGTTGGTGCCATTGTCACAAACTACCATTCCTGGCTTAAGCTGGCATGGCGTCAACCAGCTCTCGGCCTGCCCCTGCAGAGCTGACAAAACATCCGCCCCAGTGTGGCTCCTGTCCCCCAAACAAACCAGCGCAAGCACGGCATGGCATCGTTTTGCTTGCGTACTTGCGTAGCCCCTGGAACGCCTACGGAGCACCGCTGGTTCTGAGGACAGAGCACTGGAAGAGGCCATGGAGGAAGAAGAAGAGGAGGGGGTGGAGGAGAGAGGTGTGTCACAACCAATAGTAGCATTTTGGAGGCGTGGTGGCAGGACAACCTCCAACACTACTGCACCTTGTCCTGCATCCTTCCCAGCTGCCAGAAGAGTGACCCAATGGGCCGTGAAAGACAGGTAACGTCCCTGTCCATGCCTGCTGGACCATGAGTCAGCAGTAATATGCACCTTACCGCTGACCGCCCTGTCCAGCGAGGCAAGGACATTGCCTTCCACATGCCGGTAGAGAGCCGGAATCGCCTTCCGTGAGAAAAAGTGGCGTTTGGGGACCTGCCACTGAGGAACCGCACATTGTACAAACTCACGGAAGGGGGCTGAGTCTACCAACTGAAAAGGCAGCAGTTGAAGTGATAGCAATTTAGCCAAGCTAGCATTCAACCGCTGGGCATGTGGATGGCTGGGAGTGACCTTCTTTCGCCGGTCCAGCAGCTGGGGCAGGGACATTTGCCTGCTATAATCGGACGTGGGTGTACCGCTAGCAGAGTTCCCGGAAGCACTTGGCTGTGACACACCTAATTCTACACCTTCATTCCTCTCAGAGCAGGTTTTAGAGAGGACTGAAGGTCTAGTGGGGTTGGAGATGCCAGCTGATGAGGAGCAAGGAGAGGTCCGCTTTGTTCTTTGGTGTGGGTCTTTGAGGTACGCTTGCCAACGAGCTGCATGGCAGGTCAACATATGTCTGGTCAAGCATGTGGTGCCCAAGCGGCTGATGTTTTGGCCACGCGAGATACGCTTGAGACATATGTTGCAAATAGCAGCGGTGCGATCTGATGCACTCGTCTCAAAAAAGGCCCACACCAAAGAACTTTTAGAATAACGCGCAGAGGCAGCGCCCTGCACAGGCGGAGCTCTGCGGTGTGATTCAGTCGGTGTGCTGCCCCTAAGCTGGCCCCCGGAGGGCATCCTGCCTCGTTGGACATGTGCCTCCTCCTCCTCCTCTCTCCTTCCAGGCACCCACGTGGAGTCAGTGCCCTCATCATCCCCTCCCTCTTCATCGCTGTAGCAAACCTGGCAGTATGCTGCAGCTTGTGGAACATGACTGCCAGATTGCTGTCCTTCTTGAGCATCCCCTCTCTCTGCGCTCACGCTACTGCCTTCCTCTAGCTGAGTGTCATCATCAGAGCCCACAAAACACTGGGCATCCTCCTGGAGCATGTACCCAACACTGTGCTCAAAGAGTTCAGGAGACTCCTCAGGAGGACGTGGTGGGTCTAGGGAAGGAGTCACTGATGATGACATTGAGAGGAGGGAAGACGATGCGTTGGCAGCTGCTTTGCTAGTACCCTGAGACTGGGTGAGAGAGGATGAGGAGGATGAAGAGGGCTTGGTCATCCACTCTACCAAGTCGTTGGCATGTTGCGGTTCAACATGTCCAGCTGCCGAAAAGGACAAGCGTGTCCCATGGCCACGTGCTGATGACAATGCACCGCGTCCACGACCAGCACTGTTGTCTCTAGACACAGAGCCTGCTTGCCCTCTTTTATCGGCTCGCGCCTGTCTGCCTCTCCTTGCTGGCCTTCCAGACATGGTAATGGCCTGAAGGGAGTTGGGTAAAAAAGCAGTTGGGTAGTGTATATTGTGCTAGAGGCACACAACACCCACTAACTCCTGCAGATGCCTTAGAACACCAGAGATAAAGGGGTATATACAGATGCATACTGTGCTGTGCTGGAGGCACACACAACTTCCAATAACTCCTGCAGATGGCAAGTGGGCTCAAATAGAGAACAGCTATGTAGGTGGATATAGCGGTATGTACTGGGTACAGAGCACGTAGACAGCACGCACTATCTCCTAACACTACTGACTGCAAGCTCTATTATAAAAGATAGATCACTAGCTATATAGGTGAGGTGAATATAGTGGTGTATACTGCGGTCAGGGCACAGACAATAACCACTACACAACAGCAAGATCGAAAATCGGCCGAAAACGATCGGTGTGTACTGTGTTGAAGGTACACAGAACACCCACTGCTTCAGACGCCAACACACTACACAAGGCCGCCGCGCTGGCGGCCTTATATAGTGTGGGGCGTGCACTACACAGCCTGAGCTATGATTGGCCACAGGCATACTGTCTGTGGCCAATCATGGCTCTCCTCGCTGCTGGCGCTGCGATTGGCCAAGCATGCGGGGTCACAGTGCATGCTTGGCCAATCATGAGCCAGCAATGCACTGCGCCATCGCAGTGCATTGTGGGCCGTGAGCGCCACACGAATTTGGTGCGAACGGACCAAAATGTTCGGACTACGCCGAACGGACGAACAGCCGATGTTCGAGTCGAACGTATGTTCGACTCGAACACGAAGCTCATCCCTACTCTTCGCCATGACAGCTGTTATATAGCTGAGGACGGGGCCACCCGGTGACATAAACGGGTGACCCGGCCCCCTTCTGACGTTATGTAACATCAGAGGGGGCGGGGTCACCCATTTACTATATAACAGCTGTCATCGCGAAGAGGCTTCAGTCAGCGGGAGCCTCCCATGGAGGTGGGGTTTCTTCCGTTTTTTTATCGGGTTGCGGATGCTGTGATCGTAGATGAATGGACATGGCGGGACAGTTTTTTGTTTGTTTTGTTTTAATAAAGGATTGTCCCAAATTGTCTATTGTAATTTTTAACATTTTGACACTTTTTTTTGTGAAGTTGTAGGGGTACAATGTACCCGATACCTATTCATATAGGGGGGAGGCCAGAATCTGGGGACCCCCTTGTTAAAGGGGGCTTCCAAATTCCGATAAGCCCGCCACCTGCAGACCCTCACAACCACCGGGCAAGGGCTGTGGGGATGAGGAAAAAACAAAGAAAAAATCGCGCTACAAACTATAAATGCAGGAAAGCTTTAAATCCTGTGAGAATGCTGCAGTTCTGTTATATACCGTATTTTTCGGACTATAAGGCGCACGTAAAAGCCTAAATTTTCTCACAAACACGACCGTGCGCCTTATAATCCGGTGCGCCTTATATATGACCTGTTGACATCGCTGGAGTTCTTTGGTTAATGCACCCAGAATGATGGCAAGCACTCACTTGGGCTTTAACAGTATCTGTCAGATGGGCGCGCATGGAGTCACAGATCAATAGGGATGGAGATTCGTGGAAAAAGCCACCCGGTCTCTTGACGTAAACCTTCGGACTATAAGGCGCACGTAAAAGCCTAAATTTTCTCACAAAAACGACCGTGCGCCTTATAATCCGGTGCGCCTTATATATGACCTGTTGACATCGCTGGAGTTCTTTGGTTAATGCACCCGGAATGATGGCAAGCACTCACTTGGGCTTTAACAGTATCTGTCAGATGGGCGCGCATGGAGTCACAGATCAATAGGGATGGAGATTCGTGGAAAAAGCCACCCGGTCTCTTGACGTAAACCTTCGGACTATAAGGCGCACGTAAAAGCCTAAATTTTCTCACAAAATCGACCGTGCGCCTTATAGTCCGATGCGCCTTATATATGGAAATATCCATTTTATCAGCCGGTCGTTGCTAGTGCGCCTTATAATCCGGTGCGCCTTATAGTCCGAAAAATACGGTAACCCAAAAATTATATATAAAAGAATTTTTAAAAACCAAAGAAGAACCGCGCTCTTAAACTACTCAAACTTCCCACGTGATCCCAATGTTCAAACAAATGGACCGTGTTGGATAAAAGTAAAAATATATAGAAATAAAGTGCACAAAGTGTTGTTAAATAGTCATAGTGAACGGGATTATCATCCACCAAACAATAATAATATGAATTACATTTTAAGCTTGCATATTAATAATCCCAAAAAATGCATGAAAGGTTGATCAAAAAAAATGTCCTCCTTAATTGCTAAATATATCCTTGTGTGGTAGTCCTCAAAAAAACTTGTGAAATCAATTATAAGCAGAAAAAACACCACGTGTCAGTAATAGTGTCCAAAGTATTCTGAATTCTTGCTTCATAAATCGTGGAACAAAGCGTAGTGCACCACCACCAAACATCAAAATTGGCTCCTTACCAGATGTCAAACAAATATTCGCACATCAAAAGTATTAGATCCTGCTATACATGCTCCTCAGTCCTGCAGAACTCCACCCTCTTCCAAGATGGTATAGAGAGGCTCCCCATATGTACAGATTTCCAAATTCACCATAAAAAGGGAGAAAAAGGTGCTCCAATAGTGTAAAATTGCTTTTTTTATTATAAAACTCAAACTAAAAAGGCACACTTACAATACAGCAGTGAGATTAGGCATGAACGAGTGGAAAGCGTCGGCCGTACGCTGATGTCCACGGGTCTCTCCTTCTCCAACTGATACAATTTCTCTAGGCAGTAAACAGCGTGTCACACCGACCGACGCGTTTCGTGAAACTTAACTGAAACTGTGGGGATGAGGCCCTTGTCCCCATCAACATGGGGACAAAGTGTTTTAGGTGGGACCCCAAAGCATCCTCCCCATGCTTAGGACATGTGGCCTGGTACAGTTCAGGAGGGGGGGGTGCTTTCTCGTGGCCCCCTTTTCCTGCAGCCTGTCAGGTTGCATGTTCGGATAAGGGTCTGGTATGGATTTTGGGGGGATCCCAACGTAATTTTATTTTTTTTACATTTTGGTGCGGGGATCCCCTTAACATCCATACCAGACCTGAAGGGCTGCCGGATGCTGTGATTGAAGATGAATGGACATGGTCCCAAATTGTCTACTGTCATTTTTTAAATTTTGACACTTTTACAATGTCTCCGATACCCATTCACATGGGGGGGGAGCGGGAACTGCGGGTCCCCTTGGTAAAGGAGGCTTCTTAATTTCCGATAAACCCCCTGCCTGCAGACCCCCACAACCACCGGGAAAGGGTTGTGGGGATGAGGCCCTTGTCCTCATCAACATGAGGACGAGGTGTTTTGGGGGGACCCTGTTTTTGGGGTGTTTTGGGGGTGGCCTGGTATGGTTCAGGAGAGGGGGAGGCGCTCTCTCATCCCCCCTCCCTTTTCCTGCAGCCTGCCAGATTGTGTGCTCGGATAAGGGTCTGGTATGGATTTTGTGGGGGTGAGGGGGGCCATGCCATTTTTTAAAAAGTTTTGGCTCTGGGTTCCCCTTAAAATCCATACCAGACCTGAAGGGCCTGTCAGGGCCATCATTAATGCGGGGCAAAAGGGGCAGCTGCCCATCATTGTTGGGGGGGCCCTGCGCTGCCCGCCCCGCCCCGCTTGGTGGAGTTCGGCCACCTCCTGTACTGGTCGCATGCTGGCGTGCTCGCTACTGACACTTGGAAATACAGAAGAACTGCACTGCATCCAAAGAGCCTGGTAATGGACTGGGGGGGAGAGGAAACCCATGCCGTTTTTTTCAATGATTTTTTATCTATATTGCCGGGATCCGGCAATTCATTACAGCCGGGACCAGTTTTAAATGACCTTTTTTTCCTTTAGAAATGTCATTTTGCTGTGGTATTGTTCTAAACACGGGAAAACTGCGCCAATTTACAGGCATACTATAGACACCCCCCCCTGCCAGATTGTGTGCTCGGATAAGGGTCTAGTATGGATTTTGGGGGGGGGGAGGGGGGCCATGCCATTTTTTTAAAAGTTTTGGCTCAGGGTTCCCCTTAAAATCCATACCAGACCTGAAGGGCCTGTCAGGGCCATCATTAATGCAGGGCAAAAGGGGCAGCTGCCCATCATTGTTGGGGGGGCCCTGCTCTGCCCGCCCCGCCCCGCTTGGTGGAGTTCGGCCACTTCCTGTACTGGTCGCATGCTGGCTTGCTCGCTACTGACACTTGGAAATACAGAAGAACTGCACTGCATACAAAGGGCCTAGTAATGGACTGGGGGGAGGGGAAACCCATGCCGTTTTTTTCAATGATTTTTATCTATATTGCCGGGATCTGGCAATTCATTACAGCCGGGATCAGTTTTAAATGACCTTTTTTTCCTTTAGAAATGTCATTTTGCTGTGGTATTGTTCTAAACAGGGGAAAACTGCGCCACTTTACAGGCATACTATAGACACCCCCCAGGTACGAAATTTCCCTAATGGTCAGGTGTCCACAGACGCTTGGACATCGAGTGTATCAGAAACCTTCTACTGGTTCTACCCCATTGGTTTCCACAAGAAAATGTTAATCTTTGTTGAACCAACTTTTTTTAAACAACCTTTTTTTTTTTATTGCCGCTGTCTACCTACAAGCTGCAATAATATGAAAAGACAATCCAGAGGAAGGAAGATAGGGGTAGAAAATTACAGACAAAACAATGATGTACCATATCATCGGAGACTAAAACAACACAAAGTGCCGAGAAATCATTTCCAGATAGTTTTAGGTATAAGTGGGTAATTCCTGGGAAAAAAAATAAAAATTGTATTTTTTAGAGGAACGTATTTCTGTGTTTCAAAGAATTAACCGGGAGCCGCAATCAAAGGAGAGGCTTTCACACGCGAAACATTCATCGGCTTTTATCGGCTGTAATGAATGTTGTATCGCTGCGGCTTTTATTATTGCTACATTACAGCTCCGGAGTGAGAGATGTGTTGCTGTTCTGTGTGAGTCTAGCACGGAACGGTGAAGTGCCGGAACGAGCCGCAGCCGGGAACTCCATCCAGACTTGAGGCTTCCTAAAGCCTAACTTTGTCCGCACTCGGCCACTCCCATTGTGGGGTGCTTCTCACAACATTTTACTTTCAGGGGAAGTCTGGTGGGTCACATCCTGGCTTTTTGCTTTTATCTCTTGGGATTGTTCTGTGGTATTTTTATGTATATTTTTCTGTGTTGTACCACATCCGGTTACCATTGGCCTATACCAGGGGCCTCCAATCAGTGGCGTCGCTAGGGGGTGGCTTTTGGGGCTATAGCCCCGAATCTGGGGCCCATAGCCTCGCGTCTCTGCAGGGGTCCCCAAGGGGAGGGGAGGCTCTCTGGGGATCCTGATTTTAAGGGGGGGGGGGCTCTGGGGACCATAATGTAAGGGAGGCTCTCTGGGAACCCAGGTTTAAGTGGGGGGCTCTTTGGGGACCCTGATTTCATGGGGGAGGCTCTCTGAGGACCCTGATGAAAGGGGAGGCTTTCTGGGGACCCTGATAAAAGGGGGAGGCTCTCTGGGGACCCTGATGAAAGGGGGAGGCTCTCTGGGGACCCTGATGCAAGGGGGAGGCTCTCTGGGGACCCTGATGCAAGGGGGGGGCTTTCTGGGGACCCTGATGAAAGGGGGAGGCTCTCTGGGGACCCTGATGCAAGGGGGAGGCTCTCTGGGGACCCTGATTTCATGGGGGAGGCTCTCTGAGGACCCTGATGAAAGGGGGAGGCTTTCTGGGGACCCTGATGAAAGGGAGAGGCTCTCTGGGGACCCTGATGAAAGGGGGAGGCTCTCTGGGGACCCTGATGCAAGGGGGAGGCTCTCGGGGGACCCTGATTTCATGGGGGAGGCTCTCTGAGGACCCTGATGAAAGGGGGAGGCTTTCTGGGGACCCTGATAAAAGGGGGAGGCTCTCTGGGGACCCTGATGAAAGGGAGAGGCTCTCTGGGGACCCTGATGAAAGGGGGAGGCTCTCTGGGGACCCTGATGCAAGGGGGAGGCTCTCTGGGGACCCTGATTTCATGGGGGAGGCTCTCTGAGGACCCTGATGAAAGGGGGAGGCTTTCTGGGGACCCTGATGAAAGGGGGATGCTCTCTGGGGACCCAGTTGCAAGCGGGAGGCTCTCTGGGAGTCTGATGTAAGGAGGAGGCTCTCTGGGGATATATACACACACACACGTATATTGCTGTATATACATGTGTATGCCCGGCCAAGCGTATGACTTTCTTTACTACGCTGCTATGGGCTCTAGCCCCAGATCTTTTTTAGACCTAGCAACACCCCGACTCCAATCTTTCTAAACAAAGGGCCAGTTTACTGTTCTTCATACTTTATGGGGGCCGGACTGTGGCCATCAGGAGTAGAAAATGTCCCAGCATCAGTGGGAGTAAACGATACCCCATCTTTGGTGTCAGTTAGAGGAATAGTGCCCCATTGTTGGTGTCATTGAGAGGAATTGTGCTCCATTGTTGGTGTCATTGGTAGAAACTGTGCCCCATTGTTGGTGTCATTGAGAGCAATTGTGCTCTATTGGATGAGATGTGGTGAGTGTGGAGGCCATTGGAGGACAGGGACCTCATTGTCCAGTGGTGAGATGATTGGAGCTTTGTGACCTGGTGCATTATCCTGCTGGGAGGAGCCATCAGAAGATGGGGACACTGTAGTCATAAAGGGAGGGACATGGTCAGGAAAAATATTCAGGTAGGTCGTTGTGATTAAACCCCATCCCCCACACCATTACACCCCCACAACCAGCCTGAACCGGTGATACCCCATCCTCCACACCATTACACCCCCACCACCAGCCTGAACCAGTGATACCCCATCCCCCACACAATTACACCCCCATCACCAGCCTGAACCGGTGATGCCCCATCCCCCACACCATTACACCCCCATCACCAGCCTGAACCGGTGATGCCCCATCCCCCACACCATTACACCCCCACCACCAGCCTGAACCGGTGATACCCCATCCCCCACACCATTACACCCCCACCACCAGCCTGAACCGGTGATACCCCATCCCCCGCACCATTACACCCCCACCACCAGCCTGAACCAGTGATACCCCATCCCCCACACCATTACACCCCCACCACCAGCCTGAACTGGTGATACCCCATCCCCCACACCATTACACCCCCGCCACCAGCCTGAACCGGTGATACCCCATCCCCCACACCATTACACCCCCACCACCAGCCTGAACCGGTGATACCCTATCCCCCACACCATTACACCCCCACCACCAGCCTGAACCGGTGATACCCCATCCCCCACACCATTACACCCCCACCACCAGCCTGAACCGGTAATACCCCATCCCCCACACCATTACACCCCCACCACCAGCCTGAACCGGTGATACCCCATCCCCCACATCATTACACCCCCACCACCAGCCTGAACCGGTGATACCCCATCCCCCACACCATTACACCCCCACCACCAGCCTGAACCAGTGATACCCCATCCCCCACACCATTACACCCCCACCACCAGCCTGAACCGGTGATACCCCATCCCCCACACCATTACACCCCCACCACCAGCCTGAACCGGTGATACCCCATCCCCCACACCATTACACCCCCACCACCAGCCTGAACCGGTGATACCCCATCCCCCACACCATTACACCCCCACCACCAGCCTGAACCGGTGATACCCCATCCCCCACACCATTACACCCCCACCACCAGCCTGAACCGGTGATATCCCATCCCCCACACAATTACACCCCCACCACCAGCCTGAACCGGTGATACCCCATCCCCCACACCATTACACCCCCACCACCAGCCTGAACCGGTGATACCCCATCCCCCACACCATTACACCCCCACCACCAGCCTGAACCGGTGATACCCCATCCCCCACACCATTACACCCCCACCACCAGCCTGAACCAGTGATACCCCATCCCCCACACAATTACACCCCCACCACCAGCCTGAACCGGTGATATCCCATCCCCCACACCATTACACCCCCACCACCAGCCTGAACCGGTGATACCCCATTCCCCACACCATTACACCCCCACCATCAGCCTGAACCGGTGATACCCCATCCCCCACACCATTACACCCCCACCACCAACCTGAACCGGTGATACCCCATCCCCCACACCATTACACCCCCACCACCAGCCTGAACCGGTGATATCCCATCCCCCACACCATTACACCCCCACCAACAACCTGAACCTGTGATATCCCATCCCCCACACCATTACACCCCCACCACCAGCCTGAACCAGTGATACCCCATCCCCCACACAATTACACCCCCACCACCAGCCTGAAATGGTGATACCCCATCCCCCACACCTTTACATCCCCACCACCAGCCTGAACCGGTGATACCCCATGCCCCACACCATTACACCCCCACCACCAGCCTGAACCAGTGATACCCCATCCCCCACACCATTACACCCCCACCACCAGCCTGAACCGGTGATACCCCATCCCCCACACCATTACACCCCCACCACCAGCCTGAACCGGTGATACCCCATCCCCCACACCATTACACCCCCACCACCAGCCTGAACCTGTGATACCCCATCCCCCACACCATTACACTCCCACCACCAGCCTGAACCGGTGATATCCCATCCCCCACACCATTACACTCCCACCACCAGCCTGAACCGGTGATACCCCATCCCCCACACCATTACACCCCCACCACCAGCCTGAACCAGTGATATCCCATCCCCTACACCATTACACCCCCACCACCAGCCTGAACCCGTGATATCCCATCCCCCACACCATTACACCCCCACCACCAGCCTGAACCGGTGATACCCCATCCCCCACACCATTACACCCCCACCACCAGCCTGAACCAGTGATATCCCATCCCCTACACCATTACACCCCCACCACCAGCCTGAACCCGTGATATCCCATCCCCCACACCATTACACCCCCACCACCAGCCTGAACCGGTGATACCCCATCCCCCACACCATTACACTCCCACCACCAGCCTGAACCGGTGATACCCCATCCCCCACACCATTACACCCCCACCACCAGCCTGAACCAGTGATATCCCATCCCCTACACCATTACACCCCCACCACCAGCCTGAACCCGTGATATCCCATCCCCCACACCATTACACCCCCACCACCAGCCTGAACCCGTGATATCCCATCCCCCACACCATTACACCTCCACCACCAGCCTGAACCCGTGATACAAGGCAGAAATGGATCCATGCACTCAATTATGACCCCAGCATCTGCATGCTGCAGATGAAATCCAGACTCATCAGACCAGACAACGTTTTTCCAATCTTCTGTTGGCCAATTTTGGTGATTCTGTGCCAATTGTAGCCTCAGTTTCCTGTTCTTATCTGACAGGAGTGGCACCCGGTGTGGTCTTCTGCTGCTGTAGCCCATCTGCTTCAAGGTTGGATGTGTTGTGTGTTCAGAGATGGTATTCTGCATACCTTGGGTGTAACGAGAGGATATTGGAGTTACTGTTACATAGTTACATAGTAAGTGAGTTTGAAAAAAGACACAAGTCCATCAAGTCCAACCTATGAGTGTGATTATACTGTATGTCAGTATTACATTGTATATCCTGTATGTTGCGGTCGTTCAGGTACTTATCTAATAGTTTCTTGAAAAACGATCGTTGCCCCCTGCTGACACCACCGCCTGCGGAAGGGAATTCCACATCCTTGCCGCTGTTACAGTAAAGAACCCTCTACATAGTTTAAGGTTAAACCTCTTTTCTTCTAATTTTAATGAGTGGCCACGAGTCTTATTAAACTCCCTTCCGCAAAAAAGTTTTCTCCCTATTGTGGGGTCACCAGTCCGGTATTTATATATTGTGGGGTCACCAGTCCGGTATTTATATATTGTGGGGTCACCAGTCCGGCATTTATATATTGTGGGGTCACCAGTCCGGTATTTATATATTGTGGGGTCACCAGTCCGGTATTTATATATTGTGGGGTCACCAGTCCAGTATTTATATATTGTGGGGTCACCAGTCTGGTATTTATATATTGTGGGGTCACCAGTCCGGTATTTCTATATTGTGGGGTCACCAGTCCGGTATTTATATATTGTGGGGTCACCAGTCTGGTATTTATATATTGTGGGGTCGCCAGTCCGGTATTTATATATTGTGGGGTCACCAGTCCGGTATTTGTATATTGTGGGGTCACCAGTCCGGTATTTATATATTGTGGGGTCACCAGTCCGGTATTTATATATTGTGGGGTCACCAGTCCGGGATTTATATATTGTGGGGTCACCAGTCCAGTATTTATATATTGTGGGGTCACCAGTCCGGTATTTATATAATGAAATCATATCCCCTCTCAGGCGTCTCTTCTCCAGAGAGAATAAGTTCAGAGCTCACAACCTTTCCTCATATCTAATATCCTCCAGACCCTTTATTAGCTTTGTTCCCCTTCTTTGTAGTCGCTCCATTTCCAGTACATCCTTCCTGAGGACCGGTGCCCAGAACTGGACAGTATACTCCAGGTGCGGCCGGACCAGAGTCTTGTAGAGGGGAGAATTATCGTTTTATCTGTGGAGTTGATCCCTTTTTAATGCCAATATTCAGTTTGCTTTGTTAGGAGCAGCTTGGCATTGCTGAGCCCATCATCTACTAGGACCCCCCGGGTCCTTCTCCATCCTACATCCCCCCAGAGGTTCTCCCCCCAGTCTATAGATTGCATTTAGATTTTTGCCACCCAAATGCATTATTTTACATTTTTCTACATTGAACTTCATTTGCCATGTAGTTGCCCCTCCCCCCATTCATTTGTTCAGATCTTCTTGCAAGGTTTCCACATCCTGCGGAGAAGTTATTGCCCTGCTTAGCTTAGTATCGTCCGCAAATACAGAGATTGAGCTGTTTCCCCCATCCCCCTCCTCCAGGTCATTTATGAACAAATTAAATAGGATTGGTCCCAGCACAGAACCCTGGGGGACCCCACTACCCACCCCCGACCATTCCGAGTGCTCCCCATTTATCACCCCCCTCTGAACTCGCCCTTGTAGCCAGTTTTCAATCCATGTACTCACCCTATGGTCCATGCCAATGGACCTTACTTTGTACAGTAAATGTTTATGGGGAACTGTGTCAAATGCTTTTGAAAAATCCAGATACACCACGTCTACGGACCTTTCTTTATCCAGATACACCACGTCTACAGGCCTTCCTTTATCTAGATACACCACATCTACGGGCCTTCCTTTATCCAGATACACCACGTCTACGGGCCTTCCTTTATCTAGATACACCACGTCTACGGGCCTTCCTTTATCTAGATACACCACATCTACGGGCCTTCCGTTATCCAGATACACCACGTCTACGGGCCTTCCTTTATCTAGATACACCACGTCTACGGGCCTTCCTTTATCTAGATACACCACGTCTACGGGCCTTCCTTTATCTAGATACACCACGTCTACGGGCCTTCCTTTATCTAGATACACCACATCTACGGGCCTTCCTTTATCTAGATACACCACGTCTACGGGCCTTCCTTTATCTAGATACACCACGTCTAGGGGCCTTCCTTTATCTAGATACACCACGTCTACGGGCCTTCCTTTATCTAGATACACCATGTCTATGAGCCTTCCTTTATCCAGATACACCACGTCTATGGGCCTTCCTTTATCTAGATACACCACGTCTACAGGCCTTCCTTTATCTAGATACACCACGTCTACGGGCCTTCCTTTATCTAGATACACCACGTCTACAGGCCTTCCTTTATCTAGATACACCACGTCTACGGGCCTTCCTTTATCTAGATACACCACGTCTACGGGCCTTCCTTTATCCAGATGCACCACGTCTACAGGCCTTCCTTTATCTAGATACATCACGTCTACAGGCCTTCCTTTATCTAGATACACCACGTCTACGGGCCTTCCTTTATCCAGATACACCACGTCTACGGGCCTTCCTTTATCCAATAAACACCACGTCTACGGGCCTTCCTTTATCTAGATACACCACGTCTACGGGCCTTTCTTTATCCAGATACACCAAGTCTACGGGCCTTCCTTTATCTAGATACACCATGTCTACGGGCCTTCCTTTATCTAGATGCACCATGTCTATGGGCCTTTCTTTATCCAGATACACCACATCTACGGACCTTCCTTTATCTAGATACACCACGTCTACGGGCCTTCCTTTATCCAGATACACCACGTCTACGGGCCTTAATTTATCTAGATACACGTCTACGGGCCTTCCTTTATCTAGATACACCACGTCTACGGGCCTTCCTTTATCTAGATACACCACGTCTACGGGCCTTCCTTTATCCAGATGCACCACGTCTACAGGCCTTCCTTTATCTAGATACATCACGTCTACAGGCCTTCCTTTATCTAGATACACCACGTCTACGGGCCTTCCTTTATCCAGATACACCACGTCTACGGGCCTTCCTTTATCCAGATACACCACGTCTACGGGCCTTCCTTTATCTAGATACACCACGTCTACGGGCCTTTCTTTATCCAGATACACCAAGTCTACGGGCCTTCCTTTATCTAGATACACCATGTCTACGGGCCTTCCTTTATCTAGATGCACCATGTCTATGGGCCTTTCTTTATCCAGATACACCACATCTACGGACCTTCCTTTATCTAGATACACCACGTCTACGGGCCTTCCTTTATCCAGATACACCACGTCTACGGGCCTTAATTTATCTAGATACACGTCTATGGGCCTTCCTTTATCTAGATACACCACGTCTACGGGCCTTCCTTTATCTAGATACACCACGTCTACGGGCCTTCCTTTATCTAGATACACCACGTCTAGGGGCCTTCCTTTATCCAGATACACCACGTCTACGGGCCTTCCTTTATCTAGATACACCACGTCTACGGGCCTTCCTTTATCTAGATACACCACGTCTACGGGCCTTCCTTTATCTAGATACACCACGTCTACGGGCCTTCCTTTATCTAGATACACCACGTCTACGGGCCTTCCTTTATCTAGATACACCACGTCTACGGGCCTTCCTTTATCTAGATACACCACATCTACGGGCCTTCCTTTATCTAGATACACCACGTCTACGGGCCTTCCTTTATCTAGATACACCACGTCTACGGGCCTTCCTTTATCTAGATACACCACGTCTACGGGCCTTCCTTTATCTAGATACATCACGTCTACGGGCCTTCCTTTATCTAGATACACCACGTCTACGGGCCTTCCTTTATCTAGATACATCACGTCTACGGACCTTCCTTTATCTAGATACACCACGTCTACGCGCCTTCCTTTATCTAGATACACCACGTCTACGGGCCTTCCTTTATCTAGATACATCATGTCTATGGACCTTCCTTTATCTAGATACACCACGTCTACGCGCCTTCCTTTATCCAGATAGACCACGTCTAAGGGCCTTCCTTTATCTAGATACACGTCTACGGGCCTTCCTTTATCTAGATACACCACGTCTACGGGCCTTCCTTTATCTAGATACACCACGTCTACGGGCCTTCCTTTATCTAGATACACCACGTCTAGGGGCTTTCCTTTATCTAGATACACCACGTCTACGGGCCTTCCTTTATCTAGATACACCACGTCTAGGGGCCTTCCTTTATCTAGATACACCACGTCTACGGGCCTTCCTTTATCTAGATACACCATGTCTATGAGCCTTCCTTTATCCAGATACACCACGTCTATGGGCCTTCCTTTATCTAGATACACCACGTCTACAGGCCTTCCTTTATCTAGATACACCACGTCTACGGGCCTTCCTTTATCTAGATACATCACGTCTATGGGCCATCCTTTATCTAGATACACCACGTCTACAGGCCTTCCTTTATCAAGATACACCACGTCTACGGGCCTTCCTTTATCTAGATACATCACGTCTACGGACCTTCCTTTATCCAGATGCACCACGTCTACAGGCCTTCCTTTATCTAGATGCATCACGTCTACAGGCCTTCCTTTATCTAGATACACCACATCTACGGGCCTTCCTTTATCTAGATACACCATGTCTACGGGCCTTCCTTTATCTAGATACACCATGTCTACGGGCCTTTCTTTATCCAGATACACCACATCTACGGACCTTCCTTTATCTAGATACACCACGTCTACGGGCCTTCCTTTATCTAGATACATCACGTCTACGGACCTTCCTTTATCTAGATACACCACGTCTACGCGCCTTCCTTTATCCAGATAAACCACGTCTAAGGGCCTTCCTTTATCTAGATACACCAAGTCTATGGGTCTTCCTTTATCTAGATACACCACGCTTACGGACCTTCCTTTATCCAGATACACCACGTCTACGGGCCTTCCTTTATCTAGATACACCACGCTTACGGACCTTCCTTTATCCAGATACATCACATCTACGGGCCTTCCTTTATCTAGATACATCACGTCTACGGACCTTCCTTTATCCAGATACATCACATCTACGGGCCTTCCTTTATCTAGATACATCACGTCTACGGGCCTTCCTTTATCTAGATACACCACGTCTAAGGGCCTTCCTTTATCTAGATACACCATATCTACAGGCTTTCCTTTATCTAGATACACCACGTCTACGGGCCTTCCTTTATCCAGATACACCATGTCTACGGGCCTTCCTTTATCAAGATACACCACGTCTACGGGCCTTCCTTTATCTAGATACACCATGTCTACGGGCCTTTCTTTATCCAGATACACCACATCTACGGGCCTTCCTTTATCTAGATACACCACGTCTACGGGCCTTCCTTTATCTAGATACACCACATCTACGGGCCTTCCTTTATCTAGATACACCACGTCTACGGGCCTTCCTTTATCTAGATACACCACGTCTACGGGCCTTCCTTTATCCAGATACACCACGTCTACGGGCCTTCCTTTATCTAGATACACCACGTCTACGGGCCTTCCTTTATCTAGATACACCACGTCTACGGGCCTTCCTTTATCCAGATACACCACGTCTACGGGCCTTCCTTTATCTAGATACACCATGTCTACGGGCCTTTCTTTATCTAGATACATCACGTCTACGGGCCTTCCTTTATCTAGATACACCACGTCTAGGGGCCTTCCTTTATCTAGATACACCACGTCTACGGGCCTTCCTTTATCTAGATACACCATGTCTATGAGCCTTCCTTTATCCAGATACACCACGTCTACGGGCCTTCCTTTATCTAGATACACCACGTCTACGGGCCTTCCTTTATCTAGATACATCACGTCTACGGGCCTTCCTTTATCCAGATGCACCACGTCTACAGGCCTTCCTTTATCTAGATACATCACGTCTACGGGCCTTCCTTTATCTAGATACATCACGTCTACGGACCTTCCTTTATCTAGATACACCACGTCTACGCGCCTTCCTTTATCCAGATAAACCACGTCTAAGGGCCTTCCTTTATCTAGATACACCATATCTACAGGCCTTCCTTTATCTAGATACACCAAGTCTATGGGTCTTCCTTTATCTAGATACACCACGCTTACGGACCTTCCTTTATCCAGATATACCACGTCTACGGGCCTTCCTTTATCTAGACACACCACGCTTACGGACCTTCCTTTATCCAGATACATCACGTCTACGGGCCTTCCTTTATCTAGATACACCACGTCTACGGGCCTTCCTTTATCTAGATACATCACGTCTACGGACCTTCCTTTATCTAGATACACCATGTCTACGCGCCTTCCTTTATCCAGATACACCACGTCTACGAGCCTTCCTTTATCTAGATACATCACGTCTACGGGCCTTCCTTTATCTAGATACATCACGTCTACGGGCCTTCCTTTATCTAGATACATCACGTCTACGCGCCTTCCTTTATCCAGATACACCACGTCTACGGGCCTTCCTTTATCTAGATACATCACGTCTACGGGCCTTCCTTTATCTAGATACACCATGTCTAAGGGCCTTCCTTTATCTAGATACACCATATCTACAGGCCTTCCTTTATCTAGATACACCACGTCTACGGGCCTTCCTTTATCCAGATACACCATGTCTACGGGCCTTCCTTTATCAAAATGCACCACGTCTACGGGCCTTCCTTTATCTAGATACACCATGTCTACGGGCCTTTCTTTATCCAGATACACCACATCTACGGGCCTTTCTTTATCCAGATACACCACATCTACGGGCCTTCCTTTATCTAGATACACCGCGTCTACGGGCCTTCCTTTATCTAGATACACCACATCTACGGACCTTCCTTTATCTAGATACACCACGTCTACGGGCCTTCCTTTATCTAGATACACCACGTCTACGGGCCTTCCTTTATCTAGATACACGTCTACGGGCCTTCCTTTATCTAGATACACCACGTCTACGGGCCTTCCTTTATCTAGATAAACCACGTCTACGGGCCTTCCTTTATCTAGATACATCACGTCTACGGGCCTTCCTTTATCTAGATACACCACGTCTACGGGCCTTCCTTTATCTAGATACATCACGTCTACGGACCTTCCTTTATCTAGATACACCACGTCTACGCGCCTTCCTTTATCTAGATACACCACGTCTACGGGCCTTCCTTTATCTAGATACATCACGTCTACGGACCTTCCTTTATCTAGATACACCACGTCTACGCGCCTTCCTTTATCCAGATAGACCACGTCTAAGGGCCTTCTTTTATCTAGATACACCATATCTACAGGCCTTCCTTTATCTAGATACACCAAGTCTATGGGTCTTCCTTTATCTAGATACACCACGCTTACGGACCTTCCTTTATCCAGATACACCACGTCTACGGGCCTTCCTTTATCTAGATACATCACGTCTACGGGCCTTCCTTTATCTAGATACACCACGTCTACGGGCCTTCCTTTATCTAGATACATCACGTCTACGGACCTTCCTTTATCTAAATACACCACGTCTACGCGCCTTCCTTTATCCAGATACACCACGTCTACGGGCCTTCCTTTATCTAGATACATCACGTCTACGGGCCTTCCTTTATCTAGATACACCACGTCTAAGGGCCTTCCTTTATCTAGATACACCATATCTACAGGCCTTCCTTTATCTAGATACACCACGTCTACGGGCCTTCCTTTATCCAGATACACCATGTCTACGGGCCTTCCTTTATCAAGATACACCACGTCTACGGGCCTTCCTTTATCCAGATACACCACATCTACGGGCCTTTCTTTATCCAGATACACCAAGTCTACGGGCCTTCCTTTATCTAGATACACCATGTCTACGGGCCTTCCTTTATCTAGATACACCACATCTACGGGCCTTCCTTTATCTAGATACACCACGTCTACGGGCCTTCCTTTATCTAGATACACCACGTCTAGGGGCCTTCCTTTATCTAGATACACCACGTCTACGGGCCTTCCTTTATCTAGATACACCATGTCTATGAGCCTTCCTTTATCCAGATACACCACGTCTATGGGCCTTCCTTTATCTAGATACACCACGTCTACAGGCCTTCCTTTATCTAGATACACCACGTCTACGGGCCTTCCTTTATCTAGATACATCACGTCTATGGGCCTTCCTTTATCTAGATACACCACGTCTACAGGCCTTCCTTTATCTAGATACACCACGTCTACGGGCCTTCCTTTATCTAGATACATCACGTCTACGGACCTTCCTTTATCCAGATGCACCACGTCTACAGGCCTTCCTTTATCTAGATACATCACGTCAACAGGCCTTCCTTTATCTAGATACACCACATCTACGGGCCTTCCTTTATCTAGATACACCATGTCTACGGGCCTTCCTTTATCTAGATACACCATGTCTACGGGCCTTTCTTTATCCAGATACACCACATCTACGGACCTTCCTTTATCTAGATACACCACGTCTACGGGCCTTCCTTTATCCAGATACACCACGTCTACGGGCCTTCCTTTATCTAGATACACGTCTACGGGCCTTCCTTTATCTAGATACACCACATCTACGGGCCTTCCTTTATCTAGATACACCACGTCTACGGGCCTTCCTTTATCTAGATACACCACGTCTAGGGGCCTTCCTTTATCTGGATACACCACGTCTACGGGCCTTCCTTTATCTAGATACACCACGTCTATGGGCCTTCCTTTATCCAGATACACCACGTCTATGGGCCTTCCTTTATCTAGATACACCACGTCTACGGGCCTTCCTTTATCTAGATACACCACGTCTACGGGCCTTCCTTTATCTAGATACATCACGTCTACGGGCCTTCCTTTATCCAGATGCACCACGTCTACAGGCCTTCCTTTATCTAGATACATCACGTCTACGGGCCTTCCTTTATCTAGATACATCACGTCTACGGGCCTTCCTTTATCTAGATACACCACGTCTACGCGCCTTCCTTTATCTAGATACACCACGTCTACGGGCCTTCCTTTATCTAGATACATCACGTCTACGGACCTTCCTTTATCTAGATACACCACGTCTACGCGCCTTCCTTTATCCAGATAAACCACGTCTAAGGGCCTTCCTTTATCTAGATACACCATATCTACAGGCCTTCCTTTATCTAGATACACCAAGTCTATGGGTCTTCCTTTATCTAGATACACCACGCTTACGGACCTTCCTTTATCCAGATACACCACGTCTACGGGCCTTCCTTTATCTAGATACACCACGCTTACGGACCTTCCTTTATCCAGATACATCACGTCTACGGGCCTTCCTTTATCTAGATACATCACGTCTACGGACCTTCCTTTATCTAGATACATCACGTCTACGGGCCTTCCTTTATCTAGATACATCACGTCTAAGGGCCTTCCTTTATCTAGATACATCACGTCTACGGGCCTTCCTTTATCTAGATACACCACGTCTAAGGGCCTTCCTTTATCTAGATACACCATATCTACAGGCCTTCCTTTATCTAGATACACCACGTCTACGGGCCTTCCTTTATCCAGATACACCATGTCTACGGGCCTTCCTTTATCAAGATACACCACGTCTACGGGCCTTCCTTTATCTAGATACACCATGTCTACGGGCCTTTCTTTATCCAGATACACCACATCTACGGGCCTTCCTTTATCTAGATACACCATGTCTACGGGCCTTCCTTTATCTAGATACACCACATCTACGGGCCTTCCTTTATCTAGATACACCACGTCTACGGGCCTTCCTTTATCTAGATACACCACGTCTACGGGCCTTCCTTTATCCAGATACACCACGTCTACGGGCCTTCCTTTATCTAGATACACCACGTCTACGGTCCTTCCTTTATCTAGATACACCACGTCTACGGGCCTTCCTTTATCCAGATACACCACGTCTATGGGCCTTCCTTTATCTAGATACACCATGTCTACGGGCCTTTCTTTATCTAGATACACCACGTCTACGCGCCTTCCTTTATCTAGATACACCACGTCTACGGGCCTTCCTTTATCTAGATACATCACGTCTACGGGCCTTCCTTTATCTAGATACACCACGTCTACGCGCCTTCCTTTATCTAGATACACCACGTCTACGGGCCTTCCTTTATCTAGATACATCACGTCTACGGACCTTCCTTTATCTAGATACACCACGTCTACGCGCCTTCCTTTATCCAGATAAACCACGTCTAAGGGCCTTCCTTTATCTAGATACACCATATCTACAGGCCTTCCTTTATCTAGATACAGCAAGTCTATGGGTCTTCCTTCATCTAGATACACCACGCTTACGGACCTTCCTTTATCCAGATATACCACGTCTACGGGCCTTCCTTTATCTAGATACACCACGCTTATGGACCTTCCTTTATCCAGATACATCACGTCTACGGGCCTTCCTTTATCTAGATACACCACGTCTACGGGCCTTCCTTTATCTAGATACATCACGTCTACGGACCTTCCTTTATCTAGATTCACCACGTCTACGCGCCTTCCTTTATCCAGATACACCACGTCTACGGGCCTTCCTTTATCTAGATACATCACGTCTACGGGCCTTCCTTTATCTAGATACATCACGTCTACGGGCCTTCCTTTATCTAGATACATCACGTCTACGCGCCTTCCTTTATCTAGATACACCATATCTACAGGCCTTCCTTTATCTAGATACACCACGTCTACGGGCCTTCCTTTATCCAGATACACCATGTCTACGGGCCTTCCTTTATCAAAATACACCACGTCTACGGGCCTTCCTTTATCTAGATACACCATGTCTACGGGCCTTTCTTTATCCAGATACACCACATCTACGGGCCTTCCTTAATATAGATACACCACGTCTACGGGCCTTCCTTTATCTAGATACACCACGTCTACGGGCCTTCCTTTATCCAGATACACCACGTCTACGGGCCTTCCTTTATCTAGATACACCATGTCTATGGGCCTTTCTTTATCTAGATACATCACGTCTACGGGCCTTCCTTTATCTAGATACACCACGTCTAGGGGCCTTCCTTTATCTAGATACACCACGTCTACGGGCCTTCCTTTATCTAGATACACCACGTCTATGGGCCTTCCTTTATCTAGATACACCACGTCTACAGGCCTTCCTTTATCTAGATACATCACGTCTACAGGCCTTCCTTTATCTAGATACACCACGTCTACGGGCCTTCCTTTATCCAGATACACCACGTCTACGGGCCTTACTTTATCTAGATACACCATGTCTATGAGCCTTCCTTTATCTAGATACACCACGTCTATGGGCCTTCCTTTATCTAGATACACCACGTCTACGGGCCTTCCTTTATCTAGATACATCACGTCTACGGGCCTTCCTTTATCCAGATGCACCACGTCTACAGGCCTTCCTTTATCTAGATACATCACGTCTACAGGCCTTCCTTTATCTAGATACACCACGTCTACGGGCCTTCCTTTATCCAGATACACCACGTCTACGGGCCTTCCTTTATCTAGATACACCATGTCTACGGGCCTATCTTTATCCAGATACACCACATCTATGGACCTTCCTTTATCTAGATACACCACGTCTACGGGCCTTCCTTTATCTAGATACACCACGTCTATGGGCCTTCCTTTATCTAGATACACCACGTCTACGGGCCTCCCTTTATCTAGATACACCACGTCTACGGGCCTTCCTTTATCTAGATACATCACGTCTACGCGCCTTCCTTTATCTAGATACACCACGTCTAAGGGCCTTCCTTTATCTAGATACACCATATCTACAGGCCTTCCTTTATCTAGATACACCACGTCTACGGGCCTTACTTTATCCAGATACACCATGTCTACGGGCCTTCCTTTATCAAAATACACCACGTCTACGGGCCTTCCTTTGTCCAGATACACCACGTCTACGGGCCTTCCTTTATCTAGATACACCATGTCTACGGGCCTTTCTTTATCCAGATACACCAAGTCTACCGGCCTTCCTTTATCTAGATACACCATGTCTACGGGCCTTCCTTTATCTAGATACACCATGTCTACGGGCCTTCCTTTATCCAGATACACCACGTCTACGGGCCTTCCTTTATCCAGATACACCACGTCTACGGGCCTTCCTTTATCTAGATACACCACTTCTACGGGCCTTCCTTTATCTAAATACACCATGTCTACGGGCCTTTCTTTATCCAGATACACCACATCTACGGACCTTCCTTTATCTAGATACACCACGTCTACGGGCCTTCCTTTATCCAGATACACCACGTCTTCGGGCCTTCCTTTATCTAGATACATCACATCTACGGGCCTTCCTTTATCTAGATACATCACGTCTACGGGCCTTCCTTTATACAGATACACCACATCTACGGGCCTTCCTTTATCTAGATACACCACATCTACGGGCCTTCCTTTATCTAGATATACCACGTCTACGGGCCTTCCTTTATCTAGATACACCACGTCTACGGGCCTTCCTTTATCCAGATACACCACGTCTACGGGCCTTCCTTTATCTAGATACACCATGTCTACGGGCCTTTCTTTATCTAGATACATCACGTCTACGGGCCTTCCTTTATCTAGATACACCACGTCTAGGGGCCTTCCTTTATCTAGATACACCATGTCTACGGGCCTTTCTTTATCCAGATACACCACATCTACGGGACTTCCTTTATCTAGATACACCACGTCTACGGGCCTTCCTTTATCTAGATACACCACTTCTACGGGCCTTCCTTTATCTAGATACACCATGTCTACAGGCCTTTCTTTATCCAGATACACCACATCTACGGACCTTCCTTTATCTAGATACACCACGTCTACGGGCCTTCCTTTATCCAGATACACCACGTCTTCGGGCCTTCCTTTATCTAGATACATCACATCTACGGGCCTTCCTTTATCTAGATACATCACGTCTACGGGCCTTCCTTTATCCAGATACACCACATCTACGGGCCTTCCTTTATCTAGATACACCACATCTACGGGCCTTCCTTTATCTAGATATACCACGTCTACGGGCCTTCCTTTATCTAGATACACCACGTCTAGGGGCCTTCCTTTATCTAGATACACCATGTCTACGGGCCTTTCTTTATCCAGATACACCACATCTACGGGACTTCCTTTATCTAGATACACCACGTCTACGGGCCTTCCTTTATCTAGATACACCACTTCTACGGGCCTTCCTTTATCTAGATACACCACGTCTACGGGCCTTCCTTTATCCAGATACACCATGTCTACGGGCCTTCCTTTATCAAAATACACCACGTCTACGGGCCTTCCTTTATCTAGATACACCATGTCTACGGGCCTTTCTTTATCCAGATACACCACATCTACGGGCCTTCCTTTATTTAGATACACCACGTCTACGGGCCTTCCTTTATCTAGATACACCACGTCTACGGGCCTTCCTTTATCCAGATACACCACGTCTACGGGCCTTCCTTTATCTAGATACACCATGTCTATGGGCCTTTCTTTATCTAGATACATCACGTCTACGGGCCTTCCTTTATCTAGATACACCACGTCTAGGGGCCTTCCTTTATCTAGATACACCACGTCTACGGGCCTTCCTTTATCTAGATACACCACGTCTATGGGCCTTCCTTTATCTAGATACACCACGTCTACAGGCCTTCCTTTATCTAGATACATCACGTCTACAGGCCTTCCTTTATCTAGATACACCACGTCTACGGGCCTTCCTTTATCCAGATACACCACGTCTACGGGCCTTCCTTTATCTAGATACACCATGTCTATGAGCCTTCCTTTATCTAGATACACCACGTCTATGGGCCTTCCTTTATCTAGATACACCACGTCTACGGGCCTTCCTTTATCTAGATACATCACGTCTACGGGCCTTCCTTTATCCAGATGCACCACGTCTACAGGCCTTCCTTTATCTAGATACATCACGTCTACAGGCCTTCCTTTATCTAGATACACCACGTCTACGGGCCTTCCTTTATCCAGATACACCACGTCTACGGGCCTTCCTTTATCTAGATACACCATGTCTACGGGCCTATCTTTATCCAGATACACCACATCTATGGACCTTCCTTTATCTAGATACACCACGTCTACGGGCCTTCCTTTATCCAGATACACCACGTCTATGGGCCTTCCTTTATCTAGATACATCACGTCTACGGGCCTTCCTTTATCTAGATACATCATGTCTACGGGCCTTCCTTTATCTAGATACACCACGTCTACGGGCCTTCCTTTATCTAGATACACCACGTCTATGGGCCTTCCTTTATCTAGATACACCACGTCTACGGGCCTCCCTTTATCTAGATACACCACGTCTACGGGCCTTCCTTTATCTAGATACATCACGTCTACGCGCCTTCCTTTATCTAGATACACCACGTCTAAGGGCCTTCCTTTATCTAGATACACCATATCTACAGGCCTTCCTTTATCTAGATACACCACGTCTACGGGCCTTACTTTATCCAGATACACCATGTCTACGGGCCTTCCTTTATCAAAATACACCACGTCTACGGGCCTTCCTTTGTCCAGATACACCACGTCTACGGGCCTTCCTTTATCTAGATACACCATGTCTACGGGCCTTTCTTTATCCAGATACACCAAGTCTACCGGCCTTCCTTTATCTAGATACACCATGTCTACGGGCCTTCCTTTATCTAGATACACCATGTCTACGGGCCTTCCTTTATCCAGATACACCACGTCTACGGGCCTTCCTTTATCCAGATACACCACGTCTACGGGCCTTCCTTTATCTAGATACACCACTTCTACGGGCCTTCCTTTATCTAGATACACCATGTCTACGGGCCTTTCTTTATCCAGATACACCACATCTACGGACCTTCCTTTATCTAGATACACCACGTCTACGGGCCTTCCTTTATCCAGATACACCACGTCTTCGGGCCTTCCTTTATCTAGATACATCACATCTACGGGCCTTCCTTTATCTAGATACATCACGTCTACGGGCCTTCCTTTATCCAGATACACCACATCTACGGGCCTTCCTTTATCTAGATACACCACATCTACGGGCCTTCCTTTATCTAGATATACCACGTCTACGGGCCTTCCTTTATCTAGATACACCACGTCTACGGGCCTTCCTTTATCCAGATACACCACGTCTACGGGCCTTCCTTTATCTAGATACACCATGTCTACGGGCCTTTCTTTATCTAGATACATCACGTCTACGGGCCTTCCTTTATCTAGATACACCACGTCTAGGGGCCTTCCTTTATCTAGATACACCATGTCTACGGGCCTTTCTTTATCCAGATACACCACATCTACGGGACTTCCTTTATCTAGATACACCACGTCTACGGGCCTTCCTTTATCTAGATACACCACTTCTACGGGCCTTCCTTTATCTAGATACACCATGTCTACAGGCCTTTCTTTATCCAGATACACCACATCTACGGACCTTCCTTTATCTAGATACACCACGTCTACGGGCCTTCCTTTATCCAGATACACCACGTCTTCGGGCCTTCCTTTATCTAGATACATCACATCTACGGGCCTTCCTTTATCTAGATACATCACGTCTACGGGCCTTCCTTTATCCAGATACACCACATCTACGGGCCTTCCTTTATCTAGATACACCACATCTACGGGCCTTCCTTTATCTAGATATACCACGTCTACGGGCCTTCCTTTATCTAGATACACCACGTCTACGGGCCTTCCTTTATCCAGATGCACCACGTCTACAGGCCTTCCTTTATCTAGATACATCACGTCTACAGGCCTTCCTTTATCTAGATACACCACGTCTACGGGCCTTCCTTTATCCAGATACACCACGTCTACGGGCCTTCCTTTATCTAGATACACAATGTCTACGGGCCTATCTTTATCCAGATACACCACATCTATGGACCTTCCTTTATCTAGATACACCACGTCTACGGGCCTTCCTTTATCCAGATACACCACGTCTATGGGCCGTCCTTTATCTAGATACATCACGTCTACGGGCCTTCCTTTATCTAGATACATCATGTCTACGGGCCTTCCTTTATCTAGATACACCACGTCTACGGGCCTTCCTTTATCTAGATACACCAAGTCTACGGGCCTTCCTTTATCTAGATACACCACGTCTACGGGCCTCCCTTTATCTAGATACACCACGTCTACGGGCCTTCCTTTATCTAGATACATCACGTCTACGCGCTTCCTTTAGATAGATACACCACGTCTAAGGGCCTTCCTTTATCTAGATACACCATATCTACAGGCCTTCCTTTATCTAGATACACCACGTCTACGGGCCTTACTTTATCCAGATACACCATGTCTACGGGCCTTCCTTTATCAAAATACACCACGTCTACGGGCCTTCCTTTGTCCAGATACACCACGTCTACGGGCCTTCCTTTATCTAGATACACCATGTCTACGGGCCTTTCTTTATCCAGATACACCAAGTCTACCGGCCTTCCTTTATCTAGATACACCATGTCTACGGGCCTTCCTTTATCTAGATACAACATGTCTACGGGCCTTCCTTTATCCAGATACACCACGTCTACGGGCCTTCCTTTATCCAGATACACCACGTCTACGGGCCTTCCTTTATCTAGATACACCACTTCTACGGGCCTTCCTTTATCTAGATACACCATGTCTACGGGCCTTTCTTTATCCAGATACACCACATCTACGGACCTTCCTTTATCTAGATACACCACGTCTACGGGCCTTCCTTTATCCAGATACACCACGTCTTCGGGCCTTCCTTTATCTAGATACATCACATCTACGGGCCTTCCTTTATCTAGATACATCACGTCTACGGGCCTTCCTTTATACAGATACACCACATCTACGGGCCTTCCTTTATCTAGATACACCACATCTACGGGCCTTCCTTTATCTAGATATACCACGTCTACGGGCCTTCCTTTATCTAGATACACCACGTCTACGGGCCTTCCTTTATCCAGATACACCACGTCTACGGGCCTTCCTTTATCTAGATACACCATGTCTACGGGCCTTTCTTTATCTAGATACATCACGTCTACGGGCCTTCCTTTATCTAGATACACCATGTCTAGGGGCCTTCCTTTATCTAGATACACCACGTCTACGGGCCTTCCTTTATCTAGATACACCACGTCTACGGGCCTTCCTTTATCCAGATACACCACGTCTACGGACCTTCCTTTATCTAGATACACCACGTCTACGGGCCTTCCTTTATCTAGATACACCACATCTACGGACCTTCCTTTATCTAGATACACCACGTCTACGGGTCTTCCTTTATCTAGATACACCATGTCTACAGGCCTTCCTTTCTATGTTGTCTTTCTGTCATCTGGAACCAGTCTGCCCATTCTCCTCTGACCTCAACAATGCATTTTCCTCCACACAACTGCCGCTCTCTGGATATTTTCTCTTTTTCCCACCATTCTCTGTAATCCTAAAAGATGGTTGTGTGTGAAAATCCCAGAAATCCTCAGCCCAGCCCGTTGGCCAGCAACAACCCATGCCGCGTTCAAAGTCACTTCAATCCTCTTTCTTGCCCATTCTGACGCTTGCTGTGAACATCAGAAAGTCGTCTTCCACACGTCTAGATGCCTAAATGCATTGAGTTGCTGCCATGTAATTGGCTGATTAGCAATTTGTGTTGCCAAGCAATTGAACAGCTGTACCTAATAAAACACCTGGAATATGCTTGTGCCAAGGCTCACGTGCCTAATAAAACCCTCAGATGTTGTTTGTTTTTTCTCGCGGAGTGGCTTCAATTATTTTTATCGTATTTATTTTTTTTTTTCTTTAAACCTCATTGCCAGGGGCGTAACTATAGGGGGTGCAGCAGTCGCGACCGCAACTGGGCCCTGTGATGCAGGGGGCCCATGCAACCCCCTCTACATATGGCAGGCAGCAGCATAGGCAGCTAGCACACACTATTACATACCCCCTCCATATCCCCCTGGGGACAGGGACCCCTTCTCACCTGGGGGCAGTAACTTCATCTGCCCTGGAGAAAAGGACCTCATCTCTTCTGGGGACAGGGTCCCAATCTTACCTAGGGACAGTCCCCCAATAGGGGAACCTAAAAATTTCAAAAAAATAAATAAATAAAAACTACTGATACCAGTGGTGGAACTACAGGGCTCACAAAGGTCATACCTGTGACCACGCCCTGGAGTTCCACCGCCGGACTCGGAGCGAAGGGCCCTGGCTGGGGTTCAGGGGGGCCCTTCATGGTTTCTTGCATCGGGGCCCTGAAGGTTCTAGTTACGCCACTGCTCATTGCATTTCACTTTTATGGCCTTTTATTTTATTTCTTGCGCTTTTCCTTTTGTCTCCTCTTTAATTAAAAAGCTTAAGCAAGAGACGGCTCGCCGTTAACACGCCTCCCGAAATCCGGGTGCAGCTGACTAATAGCCGATAGTATTTCTGCCGAGTCTCCTTGTCATTGAAAACTTGCTAAAGACTTGATGCTAAATGTTCCCCCTCTCGCCGGGATGGCGGGACACAAATGAACTGTATCGCGCGGTGTGATGGGGAATTGATTTCGAGTTAATATGTGTTTCGTATTTCTGTTCAAACGCCTGTAAGTGGATTTTCCTAGTGAAGATTGATGGCCAAAAACCAGCGCCGGTGACTATTGGCATTTAACTGATGGTCATCGAGGTCCCCGGCTCCGCAGTCCATTGAATGGTCCTTTGTTATACTCGCACGCACTTAGCAATGCCGGGTTGGTTGCTGGCACTTAATTTGACAAAATCACTGAATCGGCTTCCCAAGACAAGTACAATGCCGGCCAACGCCGCTAAGACGTTAAAGCCCAGATGAAGGCACACAAATAGATCTGTAGTCAGATAGACGTTGTGCTAACAAATTCCAATTTAACAGTCTGCAACCTCGATGTTCCTGTTATAGCAATTGAGTTGTCTATCGATGGCTGTGCGGTCCAACAGGCACCGGAGTTAGTCCTGGGGCACTCATTAATCAGCGCTCAGTAAAGCCCCCCTGGTAAGACACGCCCCCTCTCTTCCTCTGCAATGCAAGTTTTTTTTTTTTTCAAATATAAATTTTTATTAAACACCACATAAAGGGAGGTATCCCGACAGTACAATCAATAAAGAGGTACATACATAGGAAGCGCTTGCATAACTTAAAAACAGTACTAGCAAAATCACAGGGCCAGGCGTCTCACAGTGAACCGCCAGTAAACCGGGATAATGCGCTAAGCCACTCATCATCCCACCGTAATTACTCATGTCCAAGACGGGAACCTCCCTTCCATTTTCCATATACTCTTCAGGGAAGGGGGGGGGGGGAGAAAAGAGAGAGTGAAAAGAAGGGGGGGGGGCATCAGCCAGGGAGATGGTCATCCCTATCCGCGGGCCCGCACCATCGCAAGGCCACTACGAACCCAGGAGGGCAGTCCCCTCCTCCGAATATATAAAGGCAATCCATATTGCCCACGTCGCCGTAAATATGCAATGCAAGTTTTGGGTGAGAACACGCATGTTGAGGAGTCTCCCCCACCACTTCATATGGCAGTGCAATCCCTTGCAAATATTGTAGGGCGGGGTTTCTGGAATGCGCGCTGATTGGGTGAGAGAGGAGCGGTGGGGCTGTTTTTGAGATTACAGCTTGGTGCTTTTTACATGTGGGTGGATTGCTTGTGGTAAGTACATTTGAGGCTAGGTTGAGGTTCACATCTATGCAGGTTGCAGTGAATGCATGTACTGCCGCGTTTTATGTTTTTCCACTGCCTTTTTCAGTGTTTTTTGTTTTTTTAACCACTTACAGACCGGACCATTTTGCTGGTCAAAGACCAGACCACTTTTTGCGATTCGGCACTGCGTCGCTTTAACTGACAATTGCGCGGTCGTGCGACGTGGCTCCCAAACAAAATTGACGTCCTTTTTTTCCCACAAATAGAGCTTTCTTTTGGTGGTATTTTATCACCCCTGCGGTTTTTATTTTTTGCGCTATAAACAAAAATAGAGCGACAATTTTGAAAAAAACGCATTATTTTTTACTTTTTGTTATAATAAATACCCCCCAAAAATATATAAAAAAACATTTTTTCCCTCAGTTTAGGCCGATACGTATTCTTCTACATATTTTTGGTAAAAAAAAATCGCAATAAGCGATTATTGATTGGTTTGCGCAAAAGTTATAGCATTTACAAAATAGGGGATAGTTTTATAGCATTTTTATTAATAATTTTTTATTATTTTTTTTTTTACTAGTAATGGCGGCGATCAGCGATTTTTATTGTGACTGCAACATTATGGCGGACACATCGGACATTTTTGACACATTTTTGGGACCATTGTCATTTGTACAGCAATCACTGCTATATAAATGCAGTGATTCATGTGTAAATGACACTGGCAGTGAAAGGGTTAACCAGTGGGTGGCAGTGTAGGGGTTAAGTGTTCCTAGGGATGTGTTACTAACTGTGGGGGGGTTGGGCTTTCATTTAGTGAACACTGATCTCTGCTCCAATCACATGGAGCAGAGATCAGCGTCACTAGTTGCTAGGCAGAATGGAGAAATGCTGTTTACACGGCATCTCTCCATTCAGCCGTCCCGTGAGACGATCGCGGGTATGCCCGCAGCGATCGAGTCCGCGGGACCCGCAACCGGACTCACGGGGGTCCCGACCAGCGCGGGAGCGCGCCACCGGCGGCGCGCTCCCGATGGCAGAGCGGCATTGAAGATTGGACGTACCTGTACGCCAATATGCCTGCCCGTGCCATTCTGTCGATGTACATCGGCGTACGCTGGTCGGGAACCGGTTAATGCGTTTTGCTTCTTTATTTTTTCTTCGGCTAATAGGAAAGTATGACAGCTCTGTTCATGTAGTACGACTTTGATGCAGCTCTACACTCTCTGGCACCTAAGTAGCATCAAAATCGCATCAAAGTAGTTTAGGAACCTTTATGGCTCCAAAGTCGGTTAGGGTTGGAGTTAGAGTTTGGGTTAAAAGTTAGGGTTCAAGATACGGTTGCAGTTGACGGTAATCGTTAAGGTTAGGGTTTGTGATAATTGTTAGGGTTAATGTTCTAACCCAAACCATTTACACTAATACTAACCCTAACAATTACTGCTAACCCTAACTCCAACTCCAACTCAAGTCTAATGCTAACCCTAAACTTAAGCCTGACCCTGACTCTAACCCTAACCCTAACCCTAACTCTAACAATAAATCTAACTCCAACCCTAACCCTAACCTCATCCCTAACGCTATCTCTAACCCTGACTCTGACTCTAACTCTAAACCTAATGCTAAATCTAACTCTAACCCTAACCCTAACCTTAACCCTAACCCCATCTCTAATCCTAAACCCTAACTCTGACTCTAACTCTAACCCTAACGCTAACCCTAACTCTAACCGTAACTCTAACCCTAAGTCTAATGCTAACTCTAAATGTAACCCTAATTCTAACTAACTCTAGCCCTGACTCTAACTCTAACCCTAAATCTAACTCTAACCTTAACCCTAACCACAACCTTAACCCTAACTCTAACACTAACCCTAACTCTAACAATAAATCTAACTCCAACCCTAACCCTAACCTTATCCCTAACACTAACTCTAACACTAACTCTAACCCTAACTCTAACCCTAACCCTATCTCTAACCCTAACTCTGACTCTGACTCTAACTTTAAACCTAACCTTATCCCTAACCCTAACTCTAGCCCGAACTCTAATCCTAACCCCTAACCCTAACTCTAACCTTAACCCGAAATCTAACCCCAGCCTTAACCGTAACTCTAGCCCTAACTCTAACCCTAACCCCATCTCTAACCCTAAACCCTAACTCTGACTCTAACCCTAAATCTAACCCTAATTTTAACCCTAACACTAAGTCTAACACTAATGCTAACTCTAAACTTAACTCTAATTCTAACCCTGACTCTGACTCTAACTCTAACCCTAAATCTAACCCTAACCTTAACGCTAACCCTAACCCCAACCTTAACCCTAACTCTAACCCTAACCCCTACCCTAACTCTAACAATAAATCAAACTCCAACCCTAACCCTAACCTTATCCCTAACCCTAACTCTAACACTAACGCTATCCCTAACACTAAGTCTAATGCTAACTCTAAACTTAACCCTAATTCTAACTCTAACTCTAACCCTGACTCTGACTCTAACTCTAACCCTAAATCTAACTCTAACCCTTACCCTAACTCTAACAATAAATCTAACTCCAACCTTATCCCTAACCCTAACACTAACTCTAACCCTAACTCTATCTCTAACCCCAACTCTGACTCTAACCCTAACTCTAATCCCAGCCTTAACCCTAACCCTAACTCTAAACCTAACGCTAAATTTAACTCTAACCCTAACCTTAACCCTAACCCCATCTCTAGCCCAAACTCTAACCCTTACTCTAACCCTAACTCTAACCCCTAACCCTAACTCCAACTCCAACTCTAACCTTAACCCGACATCTAACCCCAGCCTTAGCCCTAACTCTAACTCTAATCCTAACCCTAACCTTATCTCTAACCCTAACCCTAACTCTAACCCTAACCCTATCTCTAACCCTAACTCTGACTTTAATGCTAACCCTAACTCTAACCCCAATCCTAACTTTAACTATAAACCTAACTCTAAATCTAACTCTAACCCTAAACCCTAACTCTAACCCTAACTATAACCTTTACTCTAACTCTAAATCAAACCCTAACCTTTACCCTAACTCTAACTCTAACCCTTACCCTAACTCGAAATCTAATCCTTACCCTTACCCTAACGCTAACTCTAAACTTAACTCTAACTCTAACCCTAACCCCATCTCCAACCCTAAACCCCAACCCTAACTCTAACCCTAATTATAACCCCAACCCTAATTCTAACCCTAATTCTAACCCCAACCCTAATTCTAACCCTAACTCCAGCCCTAGCCTTAACCCTAACTCTAACTTTTAACCCTAACCCTAGCCATTAAACCTAACATTTATCCCTAACCCTATCCCTCAACCCTAATATGTGACTTTGTGTTTCCACCCGGAAAAAAACAACAGCTGGATATTCAATAGATGGACCAAAACTTGGTGCAATTGTATGTCCTCTTCATCCCGAAGCATTTCAGACACACTGGGTGTCCTTCATCGGGGTACATTTAAGGGCAGTGCCATTCTTTTGAATACCTTTGAGAAAGCAAAACATCACAACCGTGGCATGCAAACACACTCATTCCTTGCCATCACGGCGTAAAGAGGAGGGGTGCTAAAAACTCTGCTCAGCCCCTCGTTTTTACCGACCCCCCCCCAGATGCTAGTCTAATCAAGGCCCTTAATTCAATAGGAAATTACACGGGCTATAAAAATTTGCAAACAAACAATGTCTTGCAACAAACGATTTATTTTATGTGACTGTGTGATTAAACTCTATACCTGCAGTTGAGCTCGTAGCGATTAATCCCCTCCATCGACCTGACCGCAATAAAACAATTAATCATGATTTTTTTTCCATTTCAAGCACATTGCTAGGTGTGTGCACAGTGCTATAATCAGCTGAGATTAATTCTGTGAATGCTACTTGTCTTATGGGAGCCCACCACCAAAGAATTAGCGATCGATGCGACAGCCCTTCCATTTGTAGCCTTGACATTAATATAACACCCCCCCCCCCCCCTGACATTATTCTCAGGAGACAAATCTCTCAATCACTCTACAATCCCTGCAGCAGCACAAATGAGAGATTGTTGTGAAACAATTACACGTGCAGCTCTTTACAAGGATACCCCTCAAGGGCACAATCCTATGCCCACTTCTCTAGAATATGCTAAGTATTGCAGTGAGTGCCCTAGGTCTACCAGGGAATGTGCCAGGCCTTCCAATGAGTGTGCCAACTGCCAGGTCTTCCATTGAATGTGCCCCGTCCCTGTCACTGAGTATGCCAGGTCTTCTACTGAGCGTGCAAAATCTTTCAATGAGTGTGCAAGGTCTACTGAATGTTCCATGTCTTCCATTGAGTATGCCAGGTCTTCCAATGAATACACCAGGTCCTCCAATAAGTGTGTCAGGTCTTCTATTGAATGTGCCAGATCTTTTACTGAGAGTGCAACGTCCTCCAATGAGTGTGTCAGGTCTTCTATCGAATGTGCCAGGTCTTTTATTGAATGTGCCAGGTCTTTTACTGAGTGTGTAAAGTCCTCCAATGAGTGTGCCAGGTCTTCCATTGCATGTGCCTGGTTTTCTATCTAGTGTGTGAGGTCTTCCATTGATGTGCCTGGTCTTCTACCTAGAATGCCAGGTCTTCCAATGAGTATGTCTGGCCTTCTACCTAATGTGTCAGTCAGTCTTCCACTGAGTGTGCCAGCTCTTCCATTGAGTCTGCCAGGTCTTCCAATGAGTGTGTGAGGTCTTCCAGAGAATGTGCCAGGTCCTCTATTGAGTGCGGCAGGTCTATTACTACCTGTGCCAATTTTTCCAATGAATGTGCCTAATCTTCTACTTAGGTTGCCAGGTCTATTATTAAGTGTGCCAATTCTTGTGTCTAGTCTTTTATTTAGTGTGTCAAGTCTTCCAATGAATATTCCAGGTTTTCTACTGAGTTTACCAGGTCTTCCATTGAGTATGCCAGATCTTCCAATGAATACACCAGGTCTTCTAATAAGTGTGTCAGGTCTTCTATTGAATGTGCCAGGACTTTTACTGAGTGTGCAATGTCCTCCAATGAGTGTGCCAGGTCTTCTATTGAACGTGCCAGATCTTTTACTGAGTGTGCAAAGTCCTCCAATGAGTGTGCCAGGTCTTCCATTGCATGTGCCTGGTCTTCTACCTAGAATGCCACGTCTTCCAATGAGTATGCCTGGCCTTCTACCTAGTGTGCCAGGTCTTCCATTGAGTGTGCCTGGTCTTCTACCTAGTGCCAAGTCTTCCATTGAGTGTGCCAGGTCTTCCATTGAGTGTGCCAGGTCTTCCATTGAATGTGCGAGGTCTTCCATTGAGTGTGCCAAGTCTTCCACTGCATGCGCCAGGTCTTCCATTGAATGTGCCAGGTCTTCCAATGAGAGTGCTAGATCTTCCAGTGAATGTATCAGGTCTTTCATTGAGTGTGACAGGTCTTTTACTACGTGTGCCAATTCTTCCAATGAATATGCCTAGTCTTCTACTTAGTGTGCCAGGTCTTCTACTTAGTGTGCCAATTCTTGTGTCTAGTCTTTTACTTAGTGTGCCAAGTCTTCCAATGAGTATTCCAGGTTTTCTACTGCATTTACCAGCTCTTCTATGGAATCTGCCAGGCCTTCTTCCAAGTATGCCAGTTTTTTTAATGAGTTTTCCCAGTCTTTTACTAAGTGTGCCAGGTATTTTGCAAAGTGTGTCAAATCTTCCAATAAGTATGCCAGGTTTTCTACTGAGTGTCAAAACCACCCCCCCCCCCCCCCCAAAAAAAAATTCCCAGCTCAAGTTAGCAACCAGCCTTCATCCAACCAAATTGTCCTGTCTAACAGTTTGCGTTAAAAACAGGGGTTTAGTTTGCGCTCATTTGCAAACACATGCGTAGGCTGCAGAGCCACTTCACGGCACCCCAGTATTATCCGCAATCCTAACTCTATAAATTTCGGAGAGCCTTCATAGTAGAAGCACATGCATAATGTTTATACTGAGTGTGTCTTCCGCGGAGTGTGCCAGGTCTTTTGCTAAGTGTCTCAAGTGTACCAATGAGTGTGCCAGGTCTTCTATTGAATGTGCCAGGTCTTGCAAAGCTTGTGCTTGATTTTCCAATGGGTGTGCCTGGTCTTCTGCTGAGTGTATTTTTTCTTCCATTGTGTGCCAGTTTTTTTTTTTTTTTCATGAGTGTACCAGATTTTCTATTGAGTGTGGCAGGTCTTTTCCTGAGTGTACATGGTCTTGTACTGATTCTGAGAGGTCTGAGTGGAGTAGGTGTTTCCTTAGTGTGTCAGGTCCTTCATTGAGTAACCTGAATCTCCTTTGTATTAACTGTTACCATCAGCCTTAGTGAAATGAGTGTATTTGATCACACCATATTGGTCAAACCATGTCTTTATGGAGCTGGCTTTGTACACAGGGGCACAATCATGGTGGAACATATAATGGTCTTCACCAAACTGTTATCACAAGGTTGGCAAAGCACAACTGTCTACAATGTTCTTGTATGATGTAGTATTAACAGTACCTTTTCTTGGAGACACCTGAACCTGAGGTCACAAATTGACGTTGGGTGAGAAGACCTAGCTTACCATTGGTGTTCCAATTCATCCCAAAGATTTTCAGAAGGGTAAGGTCGGGTTCCTCCACCCCAAACTGGTCCATGTCTTTATGATATTGGCTTTTTACACGGGGGAAGGGGGAGTAACAGTCATGCTGGAACAGAAAAGGTCTTCACCAAACTGTTACCACAAGGTTGGAAGAGCACAATTGTCTACAATTTCTTTGTATGATGTCGTATTAACAATACCCTTCACTGGACACACCTGAACAAAATAATTTGGAGGAAAGTTCAAATCCTTAGGGCCATATAGCATACCTGTTTGGAGTGGGTTATCATCATTATTAATAGAGTTCTTTAATCCTGAACCTCTAAGAACAAGAAGATCTGGCTCACCATCAGCATTTCATTCCCAACTGTGTTCAGTAGGGTTGAGGTCGGGCTTCTGTGCAGGACACTTGAGTTCCTTTCCATCAAACTGATCACTCCATGTATTTATGGAGCTGGCTTTGCAAACAGCCACAGTCATGCTAAAGCAGAAAAGGGTCTTCATCAAACCACAATATCTTTGTATGATGGAGTGTTACCAGGACCCTTCACTTGAGACACCTGAACATTATCATTTGCCAGAGTGTTTGGAGTGGCATGACCCCATTACCATTATTGATAGAGTTCTTGAATCATGAGCTTCCAAGGACAGGCCTTATGTTATATGGGAAGACCTGGCTCACCATCAACATTCCAATTCATCCCAAAGGTGTTCAGTAGGGTGGAGGCTAGGGCTCTGTGCAGGACATTTGAGTTCCTTTACACCAAACTAGTCTTTATGGAGAAAAAAAAAAACTGACCTCAACGATTTGGAAGGGTGTCCACATACTGTAGCTTTAGCCATGTGTAGGTGTCACTGTGATGGTCAGGTGTCCACATTGCAGTCATAGCCATCTGTATCAACAATCCATTCATGAATCCAAATTGCCACAGGTGGGTTTTCAGTTTCACATTCATGTGCTGCAAATTCTGTGCAAATTTGTGAGGGGAGTGGCCACATCTGCAATTTTATTTCTAGAAAATCTAGGCAAAAATAAAAATAAAAAATGTACCGTAGCTGAGATTCACACCGCACCGCACTAAGCTCGCACAGGACCTTTTTTTTCAAGCGGATCAAATTAGCACCACATATATGTGAACAGCCTTCATTGGAAATAATGCTTTTTTAAATGACATGCAAATCTATGCTTTTCAGAATTTTTCGGATGATGTCGGCTTTTTACCATGTGATCAGCGGTGTCCAAATTAGCAAGTGCCAGTTATCGCCATTCCTCTATTCACGCTGACAGCTCTCCTGACAGGAGGGGGTCTGCGCTGATAATTAGTGCAATGATTATCAGTGCAGCCCCTTCAGCGATGCCCGCCAATGCCCACCAGTGATGGCCACCAGTACCCACCAGTGAAGTCCACCAGTGCCCATTAGCATTGCCTTTCAGGGCCCACTAGTGATGCCCACCAGTACCCACCAGTGATGCCCACCAGTGCCCATTAGCGCTGCCTTTCAGGGCCCACTAGTGATGCCCACCAGTACCTACCAGTGATGCCCACCAGTGCCCATTAGCGCTGCCTTTCAGTGCCCATCAGTGATGCCTGTCAGTGCCTCCTCATCAGTGCCGCCTATCAGTGTCCATCATTGCCGCCTATCAGTGTTCATAAAGGTTGCCCATCAGTGCCAATCAGTAGCGCCCATCAGTGCTGCCTATCAGTGCCACCTCTCAGGGCCCACTAGTGATGCCCACCAGTACCCACCAGTGATTCCCACCAGTGCCCATTAGCGCTGCCTTTCAGGGCCCACTAGTTATGCCCACCAGTACCCACCAGTGATGCTCACCAGTGCCCATTAGTGCTGCCTTTCAGTGCCCATCAGTGATGCCTGTCAGTGCCTCCTCATCAGTGCCGCCTATCAGTGTCCATCATTGCCGCCTATCAGTGTTCATAAAGGCTGCCCATCAGTGCCAATCAGTGGCGCCCATCAGTGCCGCCTATCAGTGCCACCTCTCAGGGACCACTAGTGATGCCCACCAGTACCCACCAGTGATGCCCACCAGTGCCCATTAGCGCTGCCTTTCAGGGCCCACTAGTGATGCCCACCAGTACCTACCAGTGATACCCACCAGTGCCCATTAGCGCTGCCTTTCAGTGCCCATCAGTGATGCCTGTCAGTGCCTCCTCATCAGTGCCGCCTATCAGTGTCCATCATTGCCGCCTATCAGTGTTCATAAAGGCTGTCCATCAGTGCCAATCAGTGGCGCCCATCAGTGCCGCCTATCAGTGCCACCTCTCAGGGACCACTAGTGATGCCCACCAGTACCCACCAGTGATGCCCACCAGTGCCCATTAGCGCTGCCTTTCAGGGCCCACTAGTTATGCCCACCAGTACCCACCAGTGATGCTCACCAGTGCCAATTAGCGCTGCCTTTCAGTGCCCATCAGTGATGCCTGTCAGTGCCTCCTCATCAGTGCCGCCTATCAGTGTCCATCATTGCCGCCTATCAGTGTTCATAAAGGCTGTCCATCAGTGCCAATCAGTGGCACCCATCAGTGCTGCCTATCAGTGCCACCTCTCAGGGCCCACTGGTGATGCCCACCAGTACCCACCAGTGATTCCCACCAGTGCCCATTAGCGCTGCCTTTCAGGGCCCACTAGTTATGCCCACCAGTACCCACCAGCGATGCTCACCAGTGCCAATTAGTGCTGCCTTTCAGTGCCCATCAGTGATGCCTGTCAGTGCCTCCTCATCAGTGCCGCCTATCAGTGTCCATTATTGCCGCCTATCAGTGTTCATAAAGGCGGCCCATCAGTGCCAATCAGTGGCGCCTATCAGTGCCACCTATCAGTGTCCATCATTGCCGCCTATCAGTGTTCATAAAGGCTGCCCATCAGTGCCAATCAGTGGCACCCATCAGTGCCACCTATCAGTGTCCATCATTGCCGCCTATCAGTGTTCATAAAGGCTGCCCATCAGTGCCAATCAGTGGCGCCCATCAGTGCCGCCTATCAGTACTCATCAGTGTTGCATATCAGTGCCGCTTATCATTGCCCATCAGTGCCGCCTCATCAGCACACACCAGGGAAGGAGAAAAATTACTTATTTACAAAATTTTCTAACAGAAACTAAGAAAAAACTTTTTTTTTCATTATTTTCCCATTTGTTTAGCAAAAAATAAAAAACTTGGTGAATAAATACCACCAAAAGAAAGCTCTATCTGTCTCAAAAAAGCTAAAAATATCATATGAGTACAATGTTGTATGACCGCGCAATTGTCATTCAAAATGCAACATCTCTGAAAGCTGAAAACTGGCCTGTGGGGGGGGGGGGGGGGGGGTAAAAACCAGCCGACATTAAAGTGGTTAAACAAGAAACACAGACGCAGGTAAATAAGGACTCATCCGGCAGTTTTGGATTTGTATTTGTTGAGATTTCTTTTGAACTTGTCAAAAAACTAGTTTTCAAAGTATTCTATAAATAATATACAAAAAAGAGGAAAAACTTTTTGCTTCGTCCCCTGGAGAAATTTTGCGGGCGCATTCGCTGACATCAAACCGCCGGTAATGCCTTTGGTCACATAGTCAGAAATGATGGAGGTAGGAAAACTTTTATCCGGCCTGTTTGATCCGTGGCACGGGCGCCCATGTAAACTCCAAAGCGACGAGGAGACAAAAAGAACGAGGCTGCTTTGAATGAATCATATTGTGACATTGTAGCCGGTGTTCTAACAAGATGCCTAATCCAGACAACCGGTGCAAATGTCACTCCCTTTTCTGTACTATTTTACTGCCGAAAAAAAAAAAAAACCCCACAAGAGGAAGCAATGAGTGGAGGAAGTGGAATGCTCAACGAAGGATGATGAATAATTTATATGTGTGCCGTGCAAAGACTGACCTTGGAAAATTAGGGTTTTGCTTACCTAATTTTTCACATAAACCATCAGAAATGGTAAATGAGAAGAAAGGAAAGATCCACCAAGGTTTGGTGGGTTCACATACGAGTTATTCTTGTTATATTTACCCAAAGGGTTTGACGTGACTTCCTCACCGGTATTTTTCTGCTTTTGTATAAAGTGAGGGAAAAAAGTATTTGATCGGCTGCTGATTTTGTACGTTTGCCCCACTGACAAAGAAAACGATCGGTCTATAATTTTACTGGTCGGTTTATTATAACAATGAGAGACAGAAAAACAACAAAAATACCCAGAAAAACTCATTTAAAAAAAAAGTTATAAATTGATTTGCATTTTAACCACTTCCAGACCGGACCATTTTGCTGGTCAAAGACCAGACCACTTTTTGCAATTCGGCACTGCGTCGCTTTAACTGACAATTGCTCCCAAACAAAATTGACGTCCTTTTTTCCCCACAAATAGAGCTTTCTTTTGGTGGTATTTGATCACCCCTGCGATTTTTATTTTTTGCGCTATAAAGAAAAATAGAGCGACAATTTTGAAAAAAACACATTATTTTTTACTTTTTGTTATAATAAATATCCCCCAAAAATATATAAAAAAAACATTTTTTCCCCTCAGTTTAGGCCGATACGTATTCTTCCACATATTTTTGGTAAAAAAAATCGCAATAAGCGATTATTGATTGGTTTGCGCAAAAGTTATAGCGTTTACAAAATAGGGATAGTTTTATGGCATTTTTATTAATAATTTTTTATTATTTTTTTTTTTACTAGTAATGGCGGCGATCAGCGATTTTTATTGTGACTGCGACATTGCGGTGGACACATCGGACATTTTTGACACATTTTTGGGACCATTGTCATTTATACAGTAATCACTGCTATATAAATGCAGTGATTCCTGTGTAAATGACACTGGCAGTGAAGGGGTTAACCAGTGGGTGGCAGTGTAGGGGTTAAGTGTTCCTAGGGGTGTGTTACTAACTGTGGGGGGGTTGGGCTTTCATTTAGTGAACACTGATCTCTGCTCCAATCACATAGAGCAGAGATCAGCGTCACTAGTTGCTAGGTAGAATGGAGAAATGCTGTTTACAACGGCATTTCCTCCATTCAGCCGTCCCGTGAGACGATTACGGGTATGCCCGCGGCAATCGAGTCCGCGGGACCCGCGACCGGACTCACGGGGGTCCCGACCGGCACGCGAGCGCACCGCCAGCGGCGCGCTCGCGATGGCAGGGCGGCATTGAAGATTGAACGTACCTGTACGCCAATATGCCTGCCCGTGCCATTCTGCCGACGTACATCGGTGTGCGCCGGTCAGGAACCGGTTAATGAGCGAAATAAGTATTTTATTCCCTATCAATCAGCAAGATTTCTGGCTCCCAGGTGTCTTCTATACAAGTAACGAGCTGAGATTAGGAGCACTCTCTTAAGAGCCGGTTCACACAGGGGTGACGCAGATCCGACTTCAGGTCGCCCCTAGTCGCCTCAGGTCGGACAACATGTAAAAATCAATGTAAGTGAATGAGAGGCGTCTTGATGCACACTACTCAAGTCGCTCCGACTTCAGAAAAGGTTCCTGTACTACTTCAATCTGACTTGTAGGCGACTGGTACCCATTGATTTCAATGGAGGTCGCCTACAAGTCGGATCTCCGTCTATACGGAGGCGACTCTCACAGAATTATCAGCTCTCAAGAAGGAACTCAACGCCAAATTTCTGAAAAAAATTTGGCCTGGGTTCCCCCTCCGAGAGCATACCAGGCCTTTAGGTCTGGTATGGATTCTAAGGGGAACCCCCTACGCCAAAAAAATGGCTTGGGGGTCCCCCCCAGATCCATACCAGACCCTTATCCGAGCACGCTACCCGGCCGGCCAGGAAAGGGGGTGGGGACGAGCGAGAGCCCCCCCTCCTGACTCGTACCAGGCCGCGTGCCCTCAACATGGGGGGTGCCTTGGGGAAGGGGGGGCCGCATGGCCCCCCCACCCCAAAGCACCTTGTCCCCATGTTGATGAGGACAAGGGCCTCTTACCGGCAACCCTGGCCGTTGGTTGTCGGGGTCTGCGGGCGGGGGGCTTATCGGAATCCAGGAGCCCCCTTTAATAAGGGGGCCCCCAGATCCCGGCCCCCCGCCTATGTGAATGAGTATGCGGTACAATGTACCCCTACCCATTCACCTGTGAAAAAAAATGTACAAAAAAAACACAACACACAAGGGTTAAAATAGTTTATTGCACAGCTCTGGGGGTCTCCTCGCCGGACTCCTCCGCTATCTTCTGCTAGCTCTTTTACTAGCGGAGGAGCCCGGCATTCTTCTTCGCCACCGCCGCCCTCTTCTTCCGACTTCAGGGGTCTTGTCCTCCTCTTTGGTTCTTCTTGCCGGGCCACCACGCCTTCTTCTAGCTCTTTTACAAGCGGGCGCTCGCTCGTCCCCACCCCCTTTCCTGGCCGGCCGGGTAGCGTGCTCGGATAAGGGTCTGGTATGGATCCATAGAATCCCTACCAGACCTAAGGGCCTGGTATGCTCTCGGAGGGGGAACCCACGCCATTTTTTTTTTTTTAATTTGCCGTGGAGTTCCCCCTTCAGAGCTCATTCTCTGATTGGCCACGGCAAAAGTCACCTGGCCTGGGGCGACTTAAAGTCGCGTTGTAAGTCGCCGCAAGTCGTGTTGAAGTCGTGTCCAAGTTGCCTCCAAAAGTCGTGTTGAAAGTCGTGTTGCCCCTGTGTGAACCGACCCTAAACGTGTGCATTTGCCTGGGCTTGTCAATGAAGGCCGCCACAGCTGATGTGTTTGCTATGTCCGCATGCTTAACTCTCTGGGGCCACATGCGACCCATGGCTTGGACACCCCTGATGTAGTGCACGGGTCTGCCTAGGTGGGTCCTCCCATTACACAGTTTTGGTAAATCAGATTTTTACTCACTTACAATTAACTAGTTTTGCTTAGATATGTGCAGTTCACTTCGTTCCGAACTGAAATAGTACCAAATTTAAACAAATCCAAAATAACAATAAAAATAATATAAAAAATTTGGACAAAATTCTAATTTGAATTGATTCAAATATGAAGTCGAACCGTTTTTAAATTAGAATTCTAAAATAGTTTTCGATTTGTTTTCCAATTTCCAAAGAGAATAAAATAGAATAGAAAATAAAAAAAACGGAATAGAAAAAAATATATAGAATAGAAAAGAATATAACAGAAAGTAAAAGACAAAATAAAATAAAAGAATAGCATGTAACAGAATAGAATAGAATAAAATAGTAAGGATATAACCATCTTCTGAAATTCGAAATTGAAAAGAATAGAACAGAGAAGATTAAAATTTTTCGAATTTGAAAACTATTCTAAATTGATTCAAAAAATATTTAAATTGTTTTAGAATATGAATAAATGAAATAAATTCCAAAAAACGAATGAAATGGATTAAACTGATTTAACTAAACAGATTTATGTAAATTAACGAATCAAAACTAAACAAATTTTTTCGTTTTGCTAGTTTTGCGTTTAGTGCCATTGATTGTTAATGGTGCAGCAAACCCGCATTTTTCCACATGAAAATACGGGTGACGTGCCTGCATTCTCCACCAAAAAAATAAATAAATATATATTGGTGACAAATGGGGCAAAACGCACAGTAAAAAATGTGCAATTCACACCACACCAAAAACGCCAAAAACAACACCTGGGCGAGCATTTTCTTGGGCTCTCCTGAATCCACTTGACAACCAATTGTGGGTAGTGCAGGTTCAAGGGGCAGCTGCTTTGGACACCACAATAATGACTAGGCCTGGGGCAGCTGCCCCTTTTGCCCTGTGTTAAAGATGGCCCTGATTACCAGTTTTGGAAAGGGGTCAATGGTGGTACATGGCGTATCGGAAAAACAGGGCCTGTAAAGCACATGGGGTATGAAGCAAGGGGACTACAAAAAGGTTAACTCAGCAGGAGAATTTTAGCGGTGGAGTAGTTAGTTGCCATGGTTAACCAAGAACTGGTTAGGAAGCAGACAGCAGCCGGTGATGAAATGCAGTACCTGGCGTAGGTGACAGGTCCTTCGATAGCGAGAGGGGGTAATTTTTCTGACTCCTGCCTTAGCAGAGGGTTTCCCCAAAAATAACTAGGACCGAACCTATGGTATGGAGACCCCATGTACCTAGCCGCATGATACGGGAGAGAGAAGGAGTTCATTTTGAACACATATGAGGTCCGCACTAGTGCTCAGTGAGACCCCAGACTGTCAAAGGGAGTGAGGGGGCAGAAGTATGCTGAACTGGTGGAGAGGGCATGGGCTCAGCAGCGTTCCTCAAAAAAGTAATTCAGCAAGCATGGTGTGTACTAACAATGGACATCACGTTTTACAGGGGGACTCCGTACATTTTGCTACTGCATACATGGCTCATCTCTAAGTCATAGTGTTGACTTTCACATGAACGTGGCCTCGCCTGGTCCCAGACATTGATAAGCAAGCAGAGGGCAGGGCAATTAGGCCCCACCCACATATTTGTTGCGTTTTCTGATCCCTGAAATGTCATTCACTAAATATGGTCAATGGAGAACATACCCTTTGGTTTAAACTTAGGGACCAGTAGCTGTCCTTTGTAGGACTGTTGGGGTCAGCTAGGCTATTTATTGTGGTTGACGAGGCATTATTTATTGTGGTTGACGAGGCATTATTTTTTTGTGGTTGACGAGGCATTATTTATTGTGGTTGACGAGGCATTATTTATTGTGGTTGACAAGAAATTGTATTGCAGGACATGATTGATGATGGCAAGATACTCCTCTCACATGTTGAGGGTATATGGCTTGGTAAGGTTAGGAGAGTCTGGTATAGATGTAAGGGGGGACCTCATGCAAAAACCATGAAAAAAAGCATGGATTCCCCCCCCCCTCAAAAATTAATCTTATCTGAGCCTACAGCCTGGTAGCACAGGTAACGGGTATGAGCAGGACGTCCCCCCACCCCCCTTGAACCATACCAGGCCGCTTGTGGATGGGGTGTCTTGCAACTCCTTGGCAAAGCACCTTATCCCCATGTTGATCAGAACAAGGACCTCTTCCCATCAACCCTGGCTTGGTAGTTGTGGGGGTCTGCAAAAAAATGGGGGAGGGGGCATATAAGAATGTCGAAAGGTCCCTCTAACAATAAGTGGACACAGATACCCCTCACCCACGTTAAAACGTAAGGGGTGCATAGTACCCTTACTCAACCACAACATAGTTTTTGACAATTCCTTTCTTTAAAAAAAAAAGATGTAACTCCACCGCCAATCACATCGTCCAGTGTTGTTGATCTACGTAATTGTAAAGCCCACTGCTAACCAACCAGCGGAAAGAAAACAAACCCTGTCCCCCAACATGTCTGGTCCTGCCGCTTCACTCCATCAGATTGTCCATCAGATGATAGCTTATATATATATATATATATATATATATATATATATAAATAAGGGATGGAGTCTCCGAGTTACGTAATGGACCGAAAATAGACATAGTTCATCTCTACTGTTGATAATTCAAGAAAGTTCTAACAAAAAAAAGTAAAGGGTGCAACTGCCCAGGATTGGTGCATCAGCACTATTACCCCCACCCCCACCCGAACACGCGTTCTGCGTGGCTGCTGATGTGAACAAACCGAACCGTTAAATGTTAGTTTTTATGATCGTTTATTTAATCCGTCGCACTTTGTTTGATGGCATATGAAATGAAAACGTCTGTCATCTATTTGCAATCTCGGCGATTATCGATCTGTACAGACAAGAAAAGAGTCGCATGCTTTAGGCGGGATGAAGCGTGCGCACTGCTCGGCTCCATGCGGCTTTGTTTTATTCTCTGGATGGTAATTTGATATATAGGATCAAAGGGGAGGTGAAGTCCCCGCGGATCACGCACTGTGGTCTACTTAGCAGAGCAGAAGTGTACCGTCGTGGGAGGAAATCCGGAAACCAGCTTCATACATAAATGGAACAAATGGTGACCTATTGGAAGAGCAGCAGGTGAGCGTCTGATAGAGGTGCCAAGAACCGGTTCAACCATGAATGATATTTACAGATGGATCATGGAGGACTGAGCCAACCCATGGCTTTATAAAGGCCTAAATATTCCCTGATTTGACTCCCATTTCATAATGGGCACAGCGGGTGTACAGAACAGGGAACCCAGTGTAGGGATTGTGAAAACCCTTCATAATGGGCACAGCGGGTGTACAGACCAGGGAATCCAGTGTAGGGATTGTGAAAACCCTTCATAATGGGTACAGCGGGTGTACAGACCCAGGAACTTAGCACAAGGATGGTGGGAACCCCTCACAATGGGCACAGCAGCTGTACAGACCCGGAAACTCAGCACAGGGTTTGTGGGAAGCCATCATAATGGGCACAGCGGGTGTATAGACCTGGAAACCCAGTACAGGGATGATGGAAATCCTTCATAATGGGCACAGCGGGTGTACAGACCCGGAAACTCAGCACAAGGATGGTGGGAACCCCTCATAATGGGCACAGTGGGTGTACAGACCCGGGAACTCAGCACAAGGATGGTGGGAACCTCTCACAATGGACACAGCAGCTGTACAGACCTGGAAACTCAGCACAGGGATGGTGGGAAGCCATCATAATGGGCACAGCAGGTGTATAGACCTGGAAACCCAGTACAGGGATGATGGAAACCCTTCAAAATGGGCACAGTGGGTGTACAGACCTGGGAACTCAGCACAAGGATGGTGGGAACCCCTCATAATGGGCACAGCGGGTGTACAGACCCGGGAACTCAGCACAGGGATGGTGGGAACCCCTCATAATGGGCACAGCGGGTATACAGACCCGGGAACTCGGCACAGGGTTTGTGGGAACCCCTCATAATGGGCACAGCGGGTGTACAGACCTGGGAACTCAGCACAGGGATGATGGAAACCCTTCATAATGGGCGCAGTGGGTGTACAGACCCAGGAACTGAGCATAAGGATATTGGGAACCCCTCCTAATTCACACAGCGGGTGTACAGACCCAGAAACCAAGTGCAGGCATGATGGAAACCCTTCATAATGGGCACAGAAGGTGTACAGACCTAGGGAACCCAGTGTAGGGATGGTGGGAACCCTTCATAATGGGCACAGCAGGTGTACAGACTTGGTAACTGTCCAATGATGCCCCTGTGCTCCTTCATCCAATGTCTAATACAGGAGGTGTGTTACTGGCCAGATCAACGGGTGAAAAGAGAGGGGGGAAAAAGCCTAAAAAAAAAGAAAACAAATGCAGCCGCCACATCTAGTAATTGGTGAGCTGCAACATATGACATTTTTGGTTTTGGGTTTAACACCTCTTTAGGGGAGGACATGCTCTGTGCTGATTGCACAAGTGTGGTCTTGGTGTTGGTCATGTGACCTATGACCACTTCTAATAGGAGTTCAGGCCAAGCTACTGGTTGGCCAATACTGACAAAATGCCCTTGCCTCTGTAGCTTGCAGGTTGATTTCCAAACAAGCCTCCTGCATCCCCCTAGTGATTGCCTGTCATACAGTGAAACAAGAGTACGCGAGGAACTGTAGGCAGGAACATTGGGCACACTGGGCGTTTAGCCCCCATGGGTCAAATCTTGGAGTTTTTTTATGTGCCTACAGCCTTTAAAGCCTATAACAGGCTAAAATGTGCTCTGCCTGAATGCGGTTGGATGCTTTACTTAGCGGTGTTTGGTCCGTAAGCATTCCGGGGCGTATGCCGACAGCACAGGTGTTCTGTGTAGCCCCCTTTTCCTAAACAGGGGCTATTGCCTAAATTTACTTTTTGGCTTGGTGGTAGTCAGCCCAGACTAATCGTGTAGTTCTATGCTTGGTCTTCCCTAAACTCAGTGGGGTTGTGATTTCTCACTGTCACCAATAGGTGTCACTGCTACCACTGGTCATAGTGAGATGAGATTTCATAAACAAGGCTGATTTATGAATATTCATGTTTCCTTCAGCCATACCAGTAGGGGGGTTGAGGCCACTGGTGCATGCTGGGGAAGGATATATACGTATTTGCCATAGGCCATGTGCTCACTAGACAAGTGCAATTTGTTTGTTTTTTTACAAAAATCTAAATTAGGGCAACATTTTTTATAATTACGAGATCTGAAATTTTATATGAATTTCTGAATCACAACAGTAACAAATTGCAACAAATCCTAAATAAATTATAAGGAAACATATTATCCAAATTTGAATTAAAAAATTTATTTGAATTTAAAATGGAAACATATTGGCATAAATACAGTATACAAGTGAAATAAGATGATGATTTCTATTTAGGCTGCTTTATAAAATAGTATAGAATAGTATAGAATAGAATAGAAAATAATAGACTTAAACAGAAAAGAATAAAAAAAAAAAAAAACAGAAAACGGAATAGAATAAAATAAAAAAAATAAAGGATAGAATAGAACTGAATAGAGTGGAAAAATAAAGAATAGAATATAAAATAAAGGAATAGAATATAAAATAATAGAATATAATTAAACAGAATAGAATAGAATAGAAAGAATATAGCAATCTTTGGAAATTTGAATTTCATATTGAATATAATAGATTAAAATAAAAAAATATAAAAAATTTAAGCGCTGCACTAATTTATATATGTTAATGCGAACTTGGTTTGTTTGTGTGCTAGCAGCTGGGCTGTGTTCCTCACAGAAATTTCGTAGTTTCACTACTTTTTGTCACTTTTTGTTTTACTTTTGAAATAGCGCGGTGTTTTTCCTTTTTTGTTCTAAAATAGACTATAGCCATCTTCCAATATTAGAATTTTTTATTAGAATAGGATACAATTAAAAGAATATAGCCGTCTTCCTGCAAAATTCAAATTTGAAATAGAATAAAATAAAATAGAATATGGCTGTCTTTCAAAATTTGAGTTTCAACTATAATAGGAATAGAACAGAAAGTGTATAGACGTCTTCCAAATTTTTTTTTGTTTCTTCTGAATTTCAAATTTTGAATAGAATAGAATAAAATAAAAAGGATATAGCTGTATTTTGAAATTCGAATTTCAAATAGAATAGAATCAAATAGAAAGAACATAGCCACCTTCTTAAATTTGAATTTTGAATAGAATAAAATTAATAGGATAAAATTTAAAGAATATAGCCGTCTTTTGAAATTTGAATTTAGAATAGAATAGTATAAAATTGAAAGAATATAGCCGTCTTTCAAAATTCCAATTTTGAACTTCAAAATTCTATTTTTGAAATTTAAAATTCGAATAGAATAGAGTTAAATAGAAAGAATATAGTCGTCTTCCAAAATTTGATTTTAAGACAAAATAAAATAGGTTATAGCCATCTTCTGAAATTCGAATTTTGAATAGAATACAATAAAATAAAAGGAATATAGCTGTCTTTCGAAATTAGAATTTCAAATAGAATAGAATCAAATAGAATATAGCCGTCTTTTGAAATTCGAATTTAAAATAGAATAGTATAAAATTGAAAGAATATAGCCACTTTCTGAAATTTGAATTTTGAATAGAATAGAATTTAAAAAAAAAAGAATATTGCTGTCTTTTTCGAAATTCGAGTTTCAAATATAATAGAAATAGAATAGAAAGAATATAGCTATCTTTTGAAAATTTTATTTAGAATAGGATAAAATAGAATATAGCTGTCTTTTGAAACTTTGAATTTAAAACAGAATATAGCCATCTTTTGAAATTCAAATTTAGAATAGAATAGTATAAAATTGAAAGAATATAGCTAGCTTTCAAAATTCCAATTTTGAATTTTAAAATTCGAATAGAATAGAGTTAAATAGAATATAGTCGTCTTCCAAAAGTTGAATTTCAAACAGAATAGAATAAAATAGAAAGATTATAGCCATCTTTTGAAATTGGAATTTTGAAAAGAATACAAAAAAATAAAAAAAATATAGCTGTCTTTAGAAATTGGAATTTCAAATAGAATAGAATCAAATAGAATATAGCCATCTTTCGAAATTCTAATTTTGAATAGAATAGAATAAAATAAAAAAAGAATATAGCCGTCTTTTGAAATTCGAATTTCGAATAGAGTTAAATAGAAACAATATAGTCATCTTCCAAAATTTGGAATTTCAAATAGGATAGAATAAAATATAGAATATAGCCAACTTCTGAAGTTCGAAGTTTGAATCAATTAGAAAATAAAGAATGGATGAAAGAAATCTGAATATACGAAATGAATTCTGAAAACGAATCCTTCTAACGTAACGAACGTGACAAAACCAAATTATTACCCTAACAAACCAATCCGAAACAAAACGAAACAAATGTTTCCATTGCGCACATCTCTAGCGCTCTCTCTCTTCTCCGGGGCTGAGGCCTAGGGAGGGGCTGCTGGGCGGAGCACTGCTGTTAGACCCAATAGTCTGGTTGGGGCTTAACACGTCCTGATAGTGGTCCTAAAGCTGTCCTGCCTGGTCTGGAGGAAGCTGTGCCAAGGAGGAGATCCAGGGGAAGGTCCCTTACTGGAGAGCACCAGGAAGAAATCTGTTCCTTCAGAAAGGCCTGGTGACTATTTTGGAGGATGCACAGGAAATTTAGTAATGTGGTTACAGTGTTGCCGGGTCAGCTTAAAGGTTCTAATACTTTGAAGGTGGACATTGATCTGGACATTGACACTGAAGGTGGACATTGATCTGGACATTGACACTGAAGGCGGACATTGATCTGGACATTGACACTGAAGGTGGACATTGATCTGGACATTGACACTGAAGGTGGACATTGATCTGGACATTGACACTGAAGGTGGACATTGACCTGGACATTGACACTGAAGGTGGACATTGATCTGTACATTGACACTGAAGGTGGACATTGATCTGGACATTGACACTGAAGGTGGACATTGACCTGGACATTGACACTGAAGGTGGACATTGATCTGTACATTGACACTGAAGGTGGACATTGATCTGGACATTGACACTGAAGGTGGACATTGATCTGGACATTGACACTGAAGGTGGACATTGACACTGAAGGTGGACATTGATCTGGACATTGACACTGAAGGCGGACATTGATCTGGACATTGACACTGAAGGTGGACATTGATCTGGACATTGACACTGAAGGTGGACATTGATCTGGACATTGACACTGAAGGTGGACATTAATCTGGACATTGACACTGAAGGTGGACATTGATCTGCACATTGACACTGAAGGTGGACATTGATCTGGACATTGACACTGAAGGTGGACATTCATCTGCACATTGACACTGAAGGTGGACATTCATCTGGACATTGACACTGAAGGTGGACATTCATCTGGACATTGACACTGAAGGTGGACATTCATTTGGACATTGACACTGAAGGTGGACATTGATCTGGACATTGACACTGAAGGCGGACATTGATCTGGACATTGACACTGAAGGCGGACATTGATCTGGACATGGACACTGAAGGTGGACTGTGACAGACCTAGCCGGGACAGAGGCTGTTGGAGGGGACAGAATGTGAGCCTCTTGCCCACTGATTATGGGCCCTGGCATTTGGGGGAACGGTGCTCTTTGTGAGCGGTATACCTGGGGACCCCTGAGGTGGTGTTACTTGGATTCAGATCCATGTCCCCCCCCCCCCCCCCAAGACACACAGACTCTGGATATGTATTTGCCATATTAGCAATAGACTGAATCACACTGTTGGGACACAAACTGTTAGATGCCAATGTTATCAACTCCAGCCACCTGTCTGTTGTGTAAATGAGTCTAGTCTGGCTTGTAAGAATATTCCACACATTGTTGGTTGTGCTAATTAACCCTGTGTTTATGTTTATGGTAATGTGTATTGAATAGTCAATCAGTGAGCTAGGAGACAAAGTCTTACCCTGAAAAGTCCTATCTCTCAGACAACTAGTCTGGGTCACTGATTAGATAATTAGCTCATGCTAATTAGGTTAGGTTTTAGTCTTCTACTGTATTATAAATACTTGTCTTTTTGGTTCTAATAAATCAGTCCACGTTGAGCAGCTAAGCAAGTGTCGTCTTGTTTTGTGCTTGTGAGCGGTTGGAATATCTGATATATATATATTCAGACTTAGGAAGCGGTATACTGACGGAAGCACTCGATAGGAGTGTGGGATCGGTTCCGTCACATGGACATTGATCTGGACATTGACACTGAAGGTGGACATTGAGTCTGCCAGTGATCTGCTATTGTATCTGGGGCCCCTGACCCTCACCTTCTTCACCACTCTGCAATAAAACTCTAAAGCCCCGTACACACGAGAGGACTTATGTCCGACAGACTTCCGAAGGAGTTCCGTCTGAGTTCTGCTGGAATTCCGACGGAGTTCTGACGGACTTTTCGGCTGAGCGGACTTGGCCACGCACGATCACACTAAACTCCGACGGATTCGAACGTGATGACGTACGACTCGGCTCGAATAAGGAAGTTCATAGCCAGTAGCCAATAGCTGCCCTAGCGTCGGTTTTAGTCCGTCGGAGTAGCATACACACGAGCGGATTTTTCGAAGGGGACCGGGTCCGGCGGAGTTCCTTCGGAAAAATTTGAAGCATGTTCCATATTCTAAAGTCCTTCGGACTTTGGCGAGTCAAAAGTCCGTTGCAGCCCACACACGATCGGATAGTCTGACGGACTCAGTCCTTCGGACTTTGGATGTTGAAAAGTCCGCTCGTGTGTACGCGGCATAAGCCCTTGTACACACAGGTCGGACATTCCGACAACCAAATCCGTCGGATTTTGTCCGATGGATTTTGTCCGAAACTTTTGCATACACACGGTCGGACAAAGTTGTCAGAAAATCCAATTGTACTTAAGGTGATGACGTTATTTCGTTACGACAGGACTACGTTCAGGCTAGTAGCCAATAGCTTTGGTCTAGGAATTTGATCTGAGCATGCGTGGCACGTTGTCCGATCGGAATTCTCTACACACGATCGGAGTATGTCCGATCGGATCATGTTGTCGGAAAATTTTATAGCCCAGCTGGAATACTTGGTCTGTCGGATACTGCGACGGAAACAGTCCAATGGAGCCCACACACACTGTCGGATTATCCAACAACACGGTCCTATCGGACATTGTCCATCGGAATGTCCGAACGTGTGTACAAGGGCTTATGCCGCGTACACAGGACTGGACTTTCCGGCAGAAAAGGTTCCGACGGTCTTCCCGACGGACTTTCAGCGGCGTTACGACGGACTTCCGAACGAACGGACAGTCCATTCGAAAGTCCGTTCGCTTTGAACGTGATGACCTACGACCGGACTAGAAAAATGAAGTTCAATAGCCAGTAGCCAATAGCTGCCCTTGCGTCGTATTTGATCTGTCGGACCAGCACACAGACGAACGGTTTTCCCCGATTAGGAATTGAGTCCGTCGGACAGATTTGAAACACGTTCTATTTCTAGGTCCGTCTGATTTTTTATTTTTTTTTAAAGGAAAAACGATCGGACTATGCAACGGAATGATTCCGTTGGTACCTTTACTTGCCGGAAAGTCCGGTCGTGTGTGTGCGGCATTAGAAGGACAAAAGTGATTGTCACCCCAAAATTCCTTCTCTGTCCCCCTTTTTTAGCTATGGACCCGGCCTGGGGTGGAAATGCTAGCCTGCCCCTGGCCTCTGGGGGTGTCCTACCTCTGTCCTTTTTTTCTTTGTGCTTTGGAAGCAGTGAAAAATTCTATCTAGGACATCTTGGTACCATCAACTTGGCACCGAAATATAAAAAATCTGATGGGTGGTTTAATTTATAGGAGCCTATCCAGAGATGAAATGTGAGTTTCGGGTGGACTGGATCTTTAATGCATGTACTCAATGGATGAATTATATATATATTTTAATCTCTCATGAAAAACAAGGTAATAAAATTTTACAGAAGAACAGTTTCACGCTGATGTGTAAGGCCGCGCGTCCTGCGGAGAATTCTAAGAATTCTTTCAAGGAGATGAATTCATCGCACTGCAAGACGCGGCCTGTTTTTAGTGCTCTGAACAATACATTTCCGGATATTCGCAACGAGAACTTGTAAGGAGCTTTTAAGAGGTAGTTTAAGGCAATTTGCTAATGATTTTCTTCCAGCCGTAAAATCGTCTTTCGGAATTATCTCTGTCTTGCAATAAAGTAAGAGAGGAGCACTTTCCGAAGTTGTAGTCAGCGCGGGGCAAAATGAGATTCATGTCCAGAATTCTAATCTCAAAGTTTAAATAAAGAAACTTTTAGAAAGCGGTTTTCCTTTTTATTTTTTTATTTTTTATATTTTTTTTTTTTATTTTGAGATGTAAACCTAAAAAGGAATGTGAATAAAGCCAGACGCAGACGGTTCAAATCTCAGCCGGTTTAGCAGGGACCAGCTGAGATGTGAACCATGTATGGGGAGGCTGAATGTACCCAAATTGATCAATTAATCAATCAACTGATCGATTTGACAATGCGATTATTGTTAGCGGCTATCATAGCCAATAACAGTAATCACTGTGTCCCCCCCCCCCCCCCTACAGCCTAGTAGACATGGGCGCCGTCAATAAATTCGTTTCGTTCTGTTCCGTTTCGATTCGTAATAAAATTAATTCGTACTTCGTATTTCGTGTCCGAAATTCCGTTCTTTTTCGTACGAAATACGAATTGTCGTTAGGTTCATTAACGTGAACGAACGTTCTTTACGATGAATTTAAAGGCAAAAATATACCTCAATATGACAGTCGATGCTGATGGAAGTTTGGTTTTTATCCGAAATACGAAATTCCGTTGAAGAATTTCCTATCCGAAATACGAAGTTTCATTAGATGAGAAAGAGAGAAGCGGATTGTCTGCCATGCACCGCTGGTCCAGTTTGCGCCTGCTCCTCCTGGGGCTGCTTATTATGAGGGGCTCCCACCATCCCTGTGCTATGCTGACTTCCTCCTGGGGCTGCTTATTATGAGGGGCTCCCACCATCCCTGTGCTGTGCTGACTTCCTCCTGGGGCTGCTTATTATGAGGGGCTCCCACCATCCATGTGCTGTGCTGACTTCCTCCTGGGGCTGCTTATTATGAGGGGCTCCCACCATCCCTGTGCTGTGCTGACTTCCTCCTGGGGCTGCTTATTATGAGGGGCTCCCACCATCCCTGTGCTGTGCTGACTTCCTCCTGGGGCTGCTTATTATGAGGGGCTCCCACCATCCCAGTGTTGTGCTGACTTCCTCCTGGGGCTGCTTATTATGAGGGGCTCCCACCATCCCTGTGCTGTGCCGACTTCCTCCTGGGGCTGTACCTCTGCTGTGCTCAGTATGAGGGGTTTCCACCATTCCTGTGCTGTACTGACATACTGAGCACAGCAGAGGTACAGCCCCAGGAGGAAGTCAGCACAGCACAGGGATGGTGGGAGCCCCTCATAATAAGCAGTCCCAGGAGGAAGTCAGCACAGCACAGGGATGGTGGGAGCCCCTCATAATGAACACAGCAGAGGTACAGCCCCAGGAGGAAGTCAGCATAGCACAGGGATGGTGGGAGCCCCTCATAATGAGCATAATGACTGAGTCGTCGTCGATTCGACGACAACTGATCCGAAATCCGAAATTCGTAAACAAAAGTTTGTATTCCGTACAGAATTCGGACGCACGGCAATTCGTATTTCGGATCCTCCCGAACTTACGAATTTTGGGAAATTCGTACGAATTTGAGATTCGTACGAAACGAATCGCACATGTCTACAGCCTAGAGAACACAATGGCTCCGCAGGAGGGAGTGCCGTGGGTTTCAGGAAAGAGAGTCTCTACATCTAGTGCCAGCTTAAGAGTGATTTTACATTTCTTGACCACCCTGTGCTTTGTGGATTGTTGGGAGGTCCCAATCTTGTGAACCTGTAAGCGACCTGGTTTTGCTGTTGTTTCCCGCCAAACTGGCCAAGACTCTGGTCCCAGTGCAGAGAAACAGAAATATATTGTAACCTGTGACGTAAGTAACACAGTTAAAATAAACAGAGTTACTTAACGAAGTTACTTTACAGGGTAACGAGTAATCTAACTGATTACACTTCCCCTCATGGTAACGCCGTTCCCCTTACTTGGGAGGCGCTACCGCAATTACATTTACTTCCCGGGACCAGGTAGACGGGACTAGCGAAGGAAGTAAATGTCGCCGCCTCCATCGGCAAGATTGACACCTTGCGAGCCCTGTCGCCTGGTATGGATTTAAAGGGAAACCCCTACGCCAAAAAAACTGTGCGGGGGTCCCCCCAAAGTCCATAGCAGATCCTTATCCAAGCACGCAGCCCGGCCGGTCAGGAAACGGGGTGGGGACGAGCGAACGCCCTCCCCTGGCCACGTGCCCTCAACATGGGGGGGTGCTTTGGGGAAGGGGGGCACCTGCTCCCCCCACCCCAAAGCACCTTGTCCCCATGTTGATAAGGACAAGGGCCTCTTCCCAACAACCCTGGCCGTTGGTTGTCGGGGTCTGCGGGCGGGGGGCTTATCAGAATCCGGGAGCCCCCTTTAGTAAGGGGGCCCCCAGATTCCGGCCCCCTACACTATGTGAATGAGTATGGGGTACGATGTACCCCTACCCATTCACCTGGGGAAAAAGTGTTAATAAAAAAATCACAAAACAGGTTTTTAACCACTTGCTTACTGGGCACTTAAACACCCTTCCTGCCCAGACCAATTTTCAGCTTTCGGTGCACTCACACTTTGAATGACAATTACTCAGTCATGCAACACTGTAACCAAATGAATTTTTGTGTCCTTTTTTTCCCACAAATAGAGCTTTCTTTTGGTGGTATTTGATCACCTCTGGGGTTTTTATTTTTTGCACTATAAATGAAAAAAGACCGAAAATTTTGAAAAAAAACGCATATTTCTTTGTTTCTGTGACAAAATTATGCAAATTATTAATTTTTCTTCATACATTTTGGCCACAATTTATACTGCTACATATCTTTGGTAAAATAACCCAAATTAGTGGATATTATTTGGTCTTTGTGAAAGTTAGAGAGTCTACAAGCTGTGGTGCGAATCATACAAAATTGATCACATCTGATGTACTGGTGGCCTCATTTCTTGCGACCTGAACAAGTCAGGAAAGTACAAATACCCCCCAAATGACCCCTTTTTGGAAAGTAGACATTCCAAGGTATTTAGTAAGAGGCATGGTGAGGTTTTTGAAATTGTCATTTTTTTCCCACAATTCTTTGCAAAATTAAGATTTTTTTTTTCCACAAAATTGTCATTGTAACAGGTTATTTCTCTCACGTGGCATGTGTATACCACAAATGACACCCCCAAAAAAAACTGCTACTCCTCCTGAGTATTACAATACCACATGTGTGGGACTTTTTCACAGTCTGGCCACATAGAGAGGCCCAACATGCAGGGAGCGCCATCAGGTGTTCTAGGAGCATAAATGACACATCTAACTTGTTGACTAACTATTACACTTTTGAAGGCCCTGGAGCACCAGGATAATGACACGTGACACTGATGACAGATGGCACTGATACATGGCACTGATGACACTTATATGTGGCACTGATGACACGTGGCACTGATGACAGATGGCACTAATATGTGGCACTGATGACAGATGGCACTTATACGTGGCACTGATGACAGATGGCACTTATACGTGGCACTGATGACACGTGGCACTAATACGTGGCACTGATGACAGATGGCACTAATACGTGGCACTAATATGTGGCACCGATGACAGATGGCACTAATACGTGGCACCGTTGATGCATGACACTGATGACAGATGGCACTGATAAGTGGCATTGATGACACGTGACACTGACAACAGATGGCACGTGACACTGACAGGTGGCACTGATGACAAATGTCACTGATACGTGGCACTGATGACAGATGGCACTAATATGTGGCACTGATGATAGATGGCACTTATACGTGGCACTGATGACAGGTGGCACTGGGGACAAATGGCACTGACAACAGGTGGCACTGGGGACAGATAGCACTAACAGGTGGCACTGGGGACAGATAGCACTAACAGGTGGCACTGGGGGCAGGTGGCACTGGGGAGGATGGCACTGGGGAGGATGGCACTGGGGGAGGATGGCACTGGGGGAGGATGGCACTGGGGCACTTTTTTTTACTTTTTTTTTAACTTACGGCCGCTGCAGCCGTTCATCTGTCCTTTCTCACACACTGTCTGTGTGAGGAGGGAGAGCGGCGCTGAGAGATGATCTCATATGTTTACATATGAGATCATCTCTCATTGGATAGGCCGATCGCGCTGTAAACGGCCGCTGTGATTGGCCGTTTACAGCGATCTGTGACTGGCTGTGTCCGAGGGACACGACCAGCACAGAACTTCCCCGATGCGCGCTCGCGGGAGCGTGCATTGCGGAAGTAAACAGGAGGCCATTCAGGAACGGCCTCCCGGCAGTTAGCGTCCGCTCTGTAGCCGTCTTTCGGCTATAGGGCGGGCGCGAAGTTGTTAAAGTACTTTATTAGACAGCTCCGGGGGTCTTCTTCCGACTTCGGGGGCCTTGTTGAGGGCATGCGACCTGGTACGGTTCAGGGGAGGGCGCTCGCTCGTCCCCACCCCCTTTCCTGACCGGCCGGGCTGCGTGCTCAGATAAGAGTCTGCTATGGACATTGGGGGGACCTCCACGCCGTTTTTTGGCTCCCCTTTAAATCCATACCAGGCAACGGGCTAGCAAGGTGTCAATCTCACCCATGGAGGTGGCGACATTCACTTCCTTCGCTAGTCCCGTCTATAGAATATAAAAAAAAAGTCACGGTTACTTTGCTGAGTAACTAATTACTTTTCCAATGTAGTAACTGAGTTACTAACGCAATTACTTTTTGGGAGAAGTAATTTGTAACTTAACTAATTACTTTTTTAAAGTAAGATGACCAACACTGATTGTAACTGAAGTCCAGCAATACAGAACAGGCCCGATGGGAAAGCACTGCAACCGGGAGAACTCACAGCCGATAACTGTGATGTATTAGTAGAAGTAAGCCTCAGGAGTGACGACAGCGTCTGTCTCATGGGGGTGGATTGCGGTCTGGCCCGGCCATACCCAAATATGGAGGCTTCCAGATAGGATGGGGTGCCCCTGCACTTTCCCTACTCCCCTAAACTAGATGCTAAGCACCAGGTAACCTGTGCCAACTCTAGCCACATGCGAAAAGCGATAATAAAGCCGCTGACTGTTTTTTTCCCCCGTACACCTGTAAGGGAAAAGGCATAATGAGCTAGTATGCACCGCATACTAGCTCATTATGAAATACTTACCTTAGAATGAGGCGCCGGTATCTCACCCGACCCACGCCGAGGGAGCTGACATTTTCCCTTGGCTCGTCTTCCGGGTATCGCGGCTCCGGCACTGTCACTCCCCTGCATGCCGAGAATCCCTGGAGCGCATGCGTCGCTGAAGTCAGCAGCTCATTTTAAGGGGAATATCTCCTAAACTGTACAGGTTTAAGAGATATTCTTTTTACAGGGGGACCCCGGGTTATGAACCCGTTAGGGTCTTTCCACCTGTTTGTAATCTGGAAATGTTCGTAAGTCGGCCGCAGCATGCGCAGAATGACAATTACGGACGTTTCCAATGTTCCGTCGTATGCCGCTCGGCTCATGCGTGGCAAATTACAGACTTTTCCAACATTTTTTCCGAGGCTCCGTCTGGCCGCGCATGCGCAGAACGACAGTTGGTCCGTGCAGAACAGCAGAGTGTCCCCGCAGCCCCCTGTTTGTAAGTAGGAGTAGTTTGTAAGTCGAGCGTTCGTAAGTCGGGGACCCCCTGTACCTACAGGTAAGCCTTATTACAGGCTTACCTGTAGGTAAAAGTTAAAAAATTGACTATACCCTGTTTCCCCTAAAATAAGACCTAGTGTGATTGTCGGTGATAGCTGCAATAAAAGCCCTACCCCCCCAAATAAGCCCTAGTTAAAGTCCTTGTAGGTCTTCTTTTCAGGGTAGGGCTTATTTTTGAGGAAACAGAGTAGGGCTTATTTGGGGGGTAGGGCTTATATTGCAGCCAACACCGACAATCACGCTAGGTCTTATTTTAGGGGAAACAGGGTACTACCACTTTAAATAGACACTAAAGCAGAAATATGTCACAGCAACAGATACCATAACATTAGCAGTGCTAAAATAATCCAAACGTTTTAGGATTTGTTAAAAGTTCACTAAAATAGTTAAGCATGAAGTCCACTTTATATATAAAATGAGGCAGATGTAAATGTAGGATTGTCCATCACAGAGAAAACGCTGCAGATAGTAATTCAAAACAATCCCCTCCTCCACACTGCATGTGTCACAATCCCCCTAGGAAATGCACTTACCAGATGATACTGGGTCATACGCTTATCTGTCAATGGATGTCTGCTCACTGCATACACTCCGTCAGATGATCCTGGGTTATACAATTGGCTTGCAATGGGTGTTGTCAGCTCTCTGCATGTAATCCATCTAGAGCAGGGGTGTCCAAACTTTTTTTCAAAGAGGGCCAGATTTGATGAAGTGAACATGCGCGAGGGCCGACCATTTTGCCCGACATTCTTTGAACCATTGAAAATTCGGTCTAAGTGTGTTCATCCGAGCGCCAATACACGGCCCAACAAGAATTCTCTTGCCTTTGTCACGCTCGTTCCCAACACACAGACGAATGCTCTGCACTTTAGGGGGCACCGTTAATTCTTAATGGTACCCCACACATTGGAAAATGTAGGGTGCTTTTGGTACAGTGCAATAAAAAAAAAAAAAATAAAAAAAAAAAGCTTGGGAACTTCTTTCCCTTCATTTTTGTGAGTAGGGAAGTCCATTGAAATTAATGGGCTACCCTACACACAGTACGCAGCCACACAGATGTTGCATTTACGGGCTTAAAACAGGTGGTGAGGAGGCAACATAATGCATCTTTACCGCCATTCAAATGCCTCTGAAAAGAGATCTGTGCATGGATTGCTTTTCAGAGGAGCAGCAGTCCTGGCTAATATCACACACAAGCCCTACAAAAGCAGTTTTGATGGTACAAGAATGGGGGGGGGGGTCCGGATTAAAAGTAACATACACACAGACACATGCACACACATGCAGACACACATACAGACAAATGCACGCCACACACACATACAGATACATGCATACACATACATACCCACACACACATACAGACATACATACAGACACATGCATACACATACTTACAGACACATACAGACATACATACAGACACATGTGCACACACATACAGATATACAGACACATGTGCACACACATACAGATATACAGACACAGGTGCACACACACGTACATACATACAGACATACATACAGACACATACATGCACACACACAGACATGCATACTGACACATGTGCACACCCATACATACAGACATAAATGCACACACATACAGACATACATACAGACACATGTGCACACACACACACACACACATACAGACACTTGTGCACACACACATACAGACACATGTGCACACACACATACATACAGACATATGTGCACACACACACACACATACAGACACATGTGCACACACACACGTACAGACACATGTGTGCACGCACATACATGCACATGTGCCATGTGCGCACACACATACATACAGACACATGTGCGCACACACACACACACACATACATACAGACACATGTGCACACACACATACAGACACATGTACACAAACACATACAGACACATGTACACACACATACACATACAGACACATGTGCAAACACATACATACAGACACATGTGCGCACACACACATAGACACATGTGCACACACACACACACACACACACACACACACACACATACAGACACATGTGCACACACACACACACATACAGACACATGTGCACACACACACACACATACAGACACATGTGCACACACACACACACACATACAGACACATGTGCACACACACATACAGACACATGTGCACACACACACACATACAGACACATGTGCACACACACACACACACATACACATGTGCGCACACACGCACATACAGACACATGTGCACACAGACACACACACACACACAGACACATGTGCACACACACACACAGACACATGTGCACACACACACACACACACACACACACACACACATACAGACACATGTGCACACACACACACATACAGACACATGTGCACACATACATACATACACACACACACACACACACGCATACATGAATAAAGCCCTTTTTAACACTAATCTAGCTTGTAGTACAGTACCTTTGCAGCTTCTTCATTCAGCCGGGTACTGAACTGTAGGGGGAAGCAGAGAGCACAGCACACTCCTCTGCACTTTACTTTCACTTTTGAAGCTCAAGGAGCTTCTCACAGTGCCAGGATAGGGCTCATCTGACAGCCCTGATCCCACAGCACAATAAATTGAGAAAGACCAGGCGGGCCGATCAAAACCGGACCGCGGGCCGCAATTGGCCTGCGGGCCGGACTTTGGACATGCCTGATCTAGAGCTTTACTCGTCACAAGCAAAGAACAAAGATACACATAGCGTAATCCCGTACTAAAACTTGTGATACATTGTTGTTACATGCTCTTTTAATTTGAATCACATTGTAAGTGTGCAATCTTAAGGAAACCTATAATACCATTTAGTACTGGATTACGCTATGTGTATCTTTGTTCTCTGCTTGTGACGAGCAAACCTCTAGATGGATTACATGCAGAGAGCTGACAACACCCATTGCAAGCCAATTGTATAACCCAGGATCATCTGACGGAGTGTATGCAGTGAGCAGACATCATCCATTGACAGATAAGCGTATGACCCAGTATCATCTGGTAAGTGCATTTCCTAGGGGGATTGTGACACATGCAGTGTGGAGGAGGCGATTGTTTTGAATTACTATCTGCAACGTTTTTTTTCTGTGATGGACAATCCTACATTTACATATACCTCATTTTATATATAAAGTGGGCTTCATACTTATTTAACTATTTTAGTGAACTTTTAAAAAATCCTAAATCGTTTGGATTATTTTAGTGCTGCTAATGTTTAGACATGTGCAGAGTAAAATATTTCGTTTCGGAATTTCGCTTTCGTCCGAAAAATTTATTTATTTAGTTACTCCCGAAATTCGTTTTTATTTATTTTGTTTTTCGTTCAAAAATTGCATTCATCCAAAAATCCACATGAATTACGGTCGAATCTGTCTTTGAAGGCTTATGGTGTCTGTCGAATGTATAAAGAAGATTCGACGGAGCTAGTATATAGCATACTTCGTGTGAACTTTAGAACCCTATTAAAGTCTATGGGACTCCAACGTTCACAATCTAAAGTGCTGATTTTAAAGGCTAATATGCAAGTTACTGTCCTAAAAAGTGTTTGGGGACCCGGGTCCTGCCCCAGGGGACATGTATCAATGCAAAAAAAAGTTTTAAAAACGGGCGTTTTTTCGGGAGCAGTGATTTTAATAAAAATCCAACAGATACAAGCCACAGCAAAAAAAAAAATGGGACAATCGAACTGACGCGTTTCACACTTATCAGTGCCTAATCATAGCTTTGGTAGCTATGAATAAGCACTGATAAGTGTGAAACGCGTCAGCACGATTGTCCCATTTTTATGCTATGGCTTGCATCTGTTGGATTTTTACAATAAAGGCTATATTCCGGAGTGCGACTGTCCAGAACTTCCTTTTTTGCTTCATTTTGGCATATGCTTAGCCTGCACCTGGTGCTTCAATTCCGAGGAAAGTCTCACATCCATATATCCACCTGGAGCAGTGATCCCCTTCCCTTCCCCAACTTCCTGGTACAGGATGAGTCATCACTGGGACCGGTGGCAGCTGGTGCGCAGTATTTTGTGGTGGGGGGGCCGAAAACTAACGCCACTCCCCCCTGTGGGAGACAGACGGGAAGTCGGCGATCCCCCCTGCCCCCCGCACGCGAAAAACAGGCGGGAAGACAGCGATCAGAGGTCTCCTTACCTTAGGAGGCAGATGACAAGGATCCAGGGGAGGGCTGCTGCTTCTCGCTCTGGGGACGTTGCTTCTACTCTCGGCTGAACAGAAAGTGGGTCCTAAGACTCCCTGGCCAATCGGATCTCAGGAACCCGCTTCCTGATCGGCTGGGGGTAGAGTCAGGAAAACAATAGTGAATATTAATTCATTAATGTCACACAACTGGATGGGCACTGCGCCCCAAGCCCACCCTTTTTTTTAAGCCAATTAGAGCCTCAGGCTCTAATTACTTGCTTCAAAACAAAAAAAAAAAAACATTGAAATCCATGCGTCCGGCATGTAGATTATGGCCCGGGTGCATGGATTAGGGGGGCGGCACCCCTGCCCCTCGTATAGACGGGCCGCCACTGACTGGAAACCCAAACAATCCAGCGCCTCCTCCGAAGGTAGCGCTACTCTCATTTAGAGCTAGTTAAAGCGGAGGTCCACCCTAAGGTGGAGCTTCCGCTCATTGGAACCCTCCGGCGCCACAATTGGCACCTTTCAGGGGGGAGGGGGGTGCAGGTACCTGTACAGTACAGGTATCTGCACCCACTTCCGGCGTAGATTCTGCAGAAGCTACGCCCCTTTCCGCAGAATCTACGCCCCTTTCCGAAGGTCCCCCGCTGCCTGCTGGGAAACACATGGATCCCAGAGACAGCGGGGACCATCCTTATTGCGCAGCGCGACTCGCGCATGCGCAGTAGGGAACCGGGAAATTAAGCCGCAAGGCTCCACTTCCTGATTCCCATACCCAAGATGGGGGCGGCAGCACCCGAGAGACGATCGAGAGATCGGCTTCGGGTGCCAACATTGCGGGCGCGCTGGGCGGGTAAGTGTCACTATTTTAAAAGTCAGCAGCTGCAGTATTTGTAGCAGCTGGCTTTAGAAAAAAAAAAAAAACGGCGGAACTCCCGCTTTAAGTATATGGAATACATTATATACGTTATAAGAATAATGCCTGTAACCCGGACACAGGTTCATTATATTAAATAAATTAATTTGCATACTTTAATATAATAGTAATCCCCGGATGGTATTAATAGTCCACGGACTGATTCTCCTTGTTGTCTGGAATTGCTCTTTAATCCTCATCGGCTTTCAGTTTTTATTCTGACACAATGTACAGCATGATTTTTTTTTTTATGTAGTTCTCTCGAATAAAGCAAGATTAGGAAATGGATTATCCTCACTTGTATTGCCACTTCGTGTCCCCATGACAACAAAGAAAAATAACTTTGCTCATTATCAAAAAGGATGTCACTGAATACCGTATGAATATCAGAATCACAAATAAACCCTCAAAGACCTAATTTAATTAGAACTATGGCCTCCCATTACAAAAAAAAATATGTGTAGCAGCTCTTAAATATAAGTACATCTGCTCTTATAAGTGTAGAACCCTCTAGTGTACTAAGCGTATATAGCTGTTAGTGCGGGAGACATTTTGGCCTGGCTCTCGAACCAGGCCTGTGTTGAATCTGGGTCAGGGCTGAGGACCTCAGGGAGGCTGGACGACTCAGCAAGCAGCATCACTGGTAACTCCCCCCTGCTCTCTGGAACCTTGAAGAAGCTTCCAGAATTGGACGGTGGCATCTAGGAGGAGCTGTTTGAGGTATTGAAGAGGGGTCCAGCCAATACCCAGCAAAATGGGCTGGCAGGGTGCAGGCACTTCATAAATACTCATGGGTCATGCCAGCAGGGGCAGTCGGGTGGAAGATGGAAAAGAAGTGCTGTGGCGGTGTCAGGGTTGGACTCAGCTCTTCCTTCTCTGGGCTGGCCGCTCAGCTGTCGGCTAATTGTCAGCTCCTATCTCTCTACAGTTACTCACCTGTTGATGATATCCTGCTCGTCAGTCCTGCCTACTTAAGCTATCCAGTCCAGAGGATCTCTTCTTTCGCCTTGGTCAATATCACAGAAACTTTCTCCTGCGATCCTGTTTAAGAAGTGCTTTGCTGATATCCCTTCTGGATCCAGATCCTGCTTGCTGTTCCACTACATTGATCCCTGACTTCTGGTTTGGCTGACTATCCGTTCCGGTTACTGAACTTTGGCTGTGTTTTGACTACGTTTGTTCTTTTTACTTTTATTATTAAACAAGTGATATTTTACTGTACTTCTGTCTCGGCCTGATTTCATGGCTTCTGACAGGCGGCTGTTGTTGGCCCTGGAGGGTGCCCCCAGTCTATGGGGGATAACCTTGGGCCTGGGGCTCGGGTGCTGGAGGGACCCTCTACAACAACATGGAGGCTCCGGTTCCTGGAGGCACGGGAGCAAGGAGAGGACAGCACATCCAGGAGTTTTCGAGGAGTCAGCCGTGTGGACTAGTGAGTGTACAGTCTGGGAGGACTGTGGAGAAGTAGCCAAGAGGGCTAGTGAAAGGGGCAGCTACAGCCAGGCGGGTTGGCAGTGCCTGAAGAGGTGGTGTCGGGGTCAGTAGCCACAGGTATGTAAGCTGGACACAGACTTTTGCTACACACCTAAAGAAGGAACGAGGATACCGGAAGTGACGTTCGCATACACGAGCGGATTGCTCGTCCGTTTTTAATGCTGTATTTTATCGTATGTTTGTGAGTACCTCTTTTTATATTTTGTTACAATAAATTTTACGAACGTACTTCACCATCCGAGTGTACCTCTATCTTTCCTATGAGACCTCTGGGAGCTATACTGAAGCTAAAGATCTATATGGAAACTATCTGAGAGGAAAAATACCTACCTGAGGGGACCAAGATCCACCTGCTAGGAATTGGGATAGAATCCCTGCACCCCTGTTTTTGCTGCTTGATTTGCTGTTTACCTTACAGCAGTAAGGTAAGGGGCCATTTCACCTAGTGTGCCGTGTATACTGGAGACACAGAAATTACAACACGATTGCTGGCACCTATTTTTCTTTTTTGAGAAGCACTGAACAAGTCACTGAGCACCTATTGCAGCTTTTATATAGACTGTCTTATATATATACTTAATAACTTTTTTACTTTCAAGAAGATTACGGAACTAATTATCACTGGCACTTTATCTAATTTCACTATAGACTGTATTTTATCATTTGTTCATGCATTACGAATTGCACGTTTTAACATTTGCACTTTATGGAATATTTTTTCCTTTTGCTTAGTTACTTATGTTGATATATAAACATATGATTTCTGGAATTCAAGTTTTAGAATACACTAGCACAAGACACCTTAACTCTTATTTTAGGTTAGTTGATTTATAGTTAGATTTTAATTTTTCCAGTACTAGGCTCTTTATATTTATATTTATATCTAGTTCAGGTAGCGCAACACCATCTGTTTGATTTACACCTAAAGAAGGCCTCGGGTTTCTGCCTATAACAGGAAGCAGAGGAGTGTATATAGACTGTATATATGAAAATTGTCCCTGAAGTTGACTAAGTCATCTGGGCATCCCATAATACCCCTATCTCCGTCCAAGTTTTAATCCCCTTAATAAAATAAAAAAACAAAGTGCTGGACTGTTTACTGACTCCAGGAGACTGTGACAATTTGGTGTGCCTGGCTGTGCAGGGTGGGGGATCCCATTTCACCTGCAGCTCCTTAGGGCTGCGCTACATAAGTATATCTACAAAGCCCTACAGATCCCTATTGATCCTGCCAGGAAAGTCCACCAGTTCCTGTGATGCGGAGACAACAATGCTGAACTGCTCCTGAATTCAGAGCAGTGTTGTCACTAGACATGTGCACTGACAAATAATTTGTCCATTTTTGTTTTCATTTGTTTTTTTGCTTTTTTTTTCGAAAATTCGGATTTTCACATTTCCGAATTTTTGAATTTCTGAATTTTCAGATTTCTGAATTTTCGAATTTCTAATTTCCTAATTTTCGAATTCTGAATTTCAGAATTTTCGAAATTCGAAAATTCAAACATTTAGAAAATTAAAAAATCTGAAAAATAGAAAGAAAACCAGTAAAATTTCGAAATAATAATAACTAACTATTAAATTATGAGTGTTGGAATTTCCTTTCAAATTTGGCTGTTTGTGAACGTAACGATTACACATTTATCTGAAGTTATGAATGATCCGAAATAACGAATGCCTCATCTAAACAAATGGAATGGAATAAATTAACAATAAATAATAATAAAAAGGTTTTATTATTATTTTTGTTATTTATTATTATTAGATCATTACGCTCTATTTGGCTTTTGTTATTTCAGATAATTTGTAACTTTGGATAAATTTGTACTTTGTTACATTCACTAACAGCTGATTTTGAAACAGATTCCAACACCTATAATTTTCTAGTTATTATTAGTTAGTTATTATTTGAGATTTTTGAAATTTTCGGATTTTCATTCTTTTGAATTCTCAGATTTTCATTCTTATTTTTGGATTTAAAAATTTCCACATTTTTTAATTTTAGAATTTCAGAAATTTAAAATTGAAAAATTTCAGAAATTTCGAATTTTAAAATTGCCAAAATTTCCTGAAATTTCTGAACTTCTGAATTTCCAAAATGTCGAATTATCGAATTCGATTTTTAAAAATTTAGATTTTTCCGAAATTTCGAATTTTCTAATTTTCTAAATTTAGAATTTCTGAATTCCCAAATTTCCGAAATTCCCAATTTCCGAAATTCCAAATTTTTGACAAATTCAAAAAATTCGGAAATTTGAAAATTTGAACTTTTGAAATTTGGAAATTGAAGAATTCGGAAATTAGAATTTTAGGAAATTTAAGAATTCGGAAATTTGAAAATTTGAACTTTTGAAATTTGGAAATTGAAGAATTCGGAAATTAGAAATTTCGAAAATTGAAGAATTCGGAAATTCTGAAATTTAGGAATTAATGAATTTGCCAAAATTTGTTAAAAGACGAATTTGGAACTAAACAAATTGCATGTCTAGTTGTCACCCCCATGTAAGGGGGTGTGACAGTGGGAGGAGAAGATGTTACAGGGGGAGTGTCATTGCTGATTCGCAGCCTGTAGCATTTAAGTCATGAATTGGTCAAACCTAGTGCTGCCCATTTGTAGGCAGGTGTAGTTAGCCAGTCTGCCAATAGGTGGCTCTGTGCCAGAATAGTGTCTGGTTACAGCAGACGGTGCCATCAGGTGTTAGGATCCTTTTAAGTAGAAAAAATGATTACTGTATCACAACAGAGTGGTACTGTGGACACTACATAGATACAAAGTGCCACGTCCCATTGAGATTGGAAGTAATTAGATAAAGAGAGTTTGGACTATTTAGGCACAACAAAACAAAAATTACAAAGATATAAATGTATTTACAAATAATGACAGAACATATATAAAACCACACTGATAAACTAAACCAATAAGGAAAGTATGAAGCTAAATATAACCGAGGTATAGCTACATGGAATCTGCCAACAGAAGCATTTGTTGTATAATAACGGTGAATCCCAGAGGGCGGTAATATTGCTTCTTCAGGAGAATTTGAACAATATATAAAGCATAAACTCACAGCGCAAAAGCAACATAAACAGATTGCTGGGCGGCTGATTCTACCTTTTGCAGAATATCAATCTGTCCCTCATGTTTTTTCCTGGAGAGAAGTGGCTTCTTTTCTGCCCCTCTTGACACCAGATCATCCTCCAAAAGTCTTCTCCTCGCTGTGGGTGCCGATGTCGTCACACCTGCCTGCTGCCATTCCTGAGCAAGCTCTGCACCGGTGGTGCCCCCCCGATCCCGCAGATGAATCACCTGTAGGAGATGCTCCTGGCGCTTGCTGGACTTTCTTGTACACCCTGAAGCCTTCTTCACAAATGCAGAGGAAATGTTTTTTTTTTTTTTGGGGGGGGTTTAAGTTCATTTTTATGGCAAAGAGGGACATCATAACATTCTGGAGTCTATGCAAATTGACATAAAAAAAAAAAAACAGAGGCAGCAAACTTTGTGAAAATTAATATTTGCGTCATTCTCAGAACTTTTGGCCATGGCTGTAATGCTCTATAACTCATAGTAGCCAATCACAAACCAGCTTGCCACGGCAGCAAAAATGATAACTAAATACTGAGTCATGTTAACAAGAGGTAATAAAACCAAGAACTATCAAAGCATAAGTCTCTTGCCAGACATCATCTACAGCAGTGATTCTCAACGAGGGTTCCGTGGAACACTAGGGTTCCTCCAAAGGTTGTAGGAGTTCCTTTTCTGCCTCTGACATAAGTTCCCACCGACATCATTAATATTTTTAGCTCTCTGTAAGGAGGTCATTCTTCCCAATGACCACAAGTGTAAGGACCATTCTTCCCAATGACCACAAGTGCAAGGGCCATTCTTCCCAATGACCACAAGTGCGAGGACCATTCTTCCCAATGACCACAAGTGCGAGGACCATTCTTCCCAATGACCACAAGTGCGAGGACCATTCTTCCCAATGACCACAAGTGTGAGGACCATTCTTCCCAATGACCACAAGTGTGAGGACTATTCTTCCCAATGACCACAAGTGTGAGGACCATTCTTCCCAATGACCACAAGTGTGAGGACCAATCTTCCCAATGACCACAAGTGTGAGGACCATTCTTCCCAATGACCACAAGTGTAAGGACCATTCTTCCCAATGACCACAAGTGTAAGGACCATTCTTCCCAATGACCACAAGTGTAAGGAGGTCATTCTTCCCAATGACCACAAGTGTAAGGACCATTCTTCCCAATGACCACAAGTGTAAGGACCGTTCTTCCCAATGACCACAAGTGTAAGGACCATTCTTCGCAATGACCACAAGTGTAAGGACCAATCTTCCCAATGACCACAAGTGTAAGGACCATTCTTCCCAATGACCACAAGTGTAAGGACCATTCTTCCCAATGACCACAAGTGTAAGGACCAATCTTCCCAATGACCACAAGTGTAAGGACCATTCTTCCCAATGACCACAAGTGTAAGGACCATTCTTCCCAATGACCACAAGTGTAAGGACCATTCTTCCCACTGACCACAAGTGTGAGGACCATTCTTCCCAATGACCACAAGTGTGAGGACCATTCTTCCCAATGACCACAAGTGTAAGGACCATTCTTCCCAATGACCACAAGTGTAAGGACCATTCTTCCCAATGACCACAAGTGTGAGGACCATTCTTCCCAATGACCACAAGTGGAAGGACCATTCTTCCCAATGACCACAAGTGTGAGGACCATTCTTCCCAATGACCACAAGTGTAAGGACCATTCTTCCCAATGACCACAAGTGTAAGGAGGTCATTCTTCCCAATGACCACAAGTGTAAGGACCATTCTTCCCAATGACCACAAGTGTAAGGACCATTCTTCCCAATGACCACAAGTGTAAGGACCATTCTTCCCAATGACCACAAGTGTGAGGACCATTCTTCTCAATGACCACAAGTGTGAGGACCATTCTTCCTAATGACCACAAGTGTGAGGACCATTCTTCCCAATGACCACAAGTGTAAGGACCATTCTTCCCAATGACCACAAGTGTGAGGACCATTCTTCCCAATGACCACAAGTGTGAGGACCATTCTTCCCAATGACCACAAGTGTGAGGACCATTCTTCTCAATGACCACAAGTGTGAGGACCATTCTTCCCAATGACCACAAGTGTGAGGACCATTCTTCCCACTGACCACAAGTGTGAGGACCATTCTTCCCAATGACCACAAGTGTAAGGACCATTCTTCCCACCGACCATCACACTAATGTATCATGAGTTGTAGATTTCAAATTTTTAGCAGGTGTTCCCGGACCGGAGACCGGTCCGGGAGAACTATTTCAAGGGTTCCCGTGTATTGAGAAGGGTTGAGAAAGGCTGATCTAGAGACTGAGCTGTGTAGGTTTATGACACTATCCGCAATAAAGACTAGTGAGTGATATTGAAATGATTGGATTTATTATTGGATCCAGGAGACGGACTTGACACATCTCCTGACCCACCAGGGGAGCATATCCATATATTCACACATATTTTGACCGTAATGATGAGGAACGTTAACCACTTCAGCTCCGGAAGGTTTGCCTCCCTTCCTTACTTTAATAGTATGCACAAACCATTGTGACTGATATGCTTTGATATGCTATGATATGTTCTGCCATTTCAGTATACAAGATGGCTTGAATCTCCAACTATAAAAGAACGTTTTGAAAAGCACGGTACTCTATATATCTGTTCTCTGTTCTTGAAGGCCATGGGACAGGATGCATGACTTATGACTCATAACCAGATGGCCTGTTGACTCTTGTAACCTCATGATAAATGTATTTTAGTGGTCATTGACTCGTATAACCATATGAGAAAATACAAGAACAGGGATAAGGGATCTAGTCCCCTGGGACTTTAAAGTTGCTGGTATATCGTAGTAGAAATAGTAGCTCAAAAAAAAGTATCATAAAAAGCACACAAATTTTTATTTCATAATCAGTACAAAATTATAAACACAAAGCCGAAAATTAAAAAAAAAAATATTATCCACATTGTTATTTTAAAGATTAAGCACAACCAAGTAGTATATTAAAAATGCTCATAGAATATACCACTCGACAAGTTTCGCTCCAAACGAGCTTCCTCAGGAGTAGTCGGTATATCTAGTAGATAAACTGTAAACAAATATAGATATAAATATACAATGTGTGGTGTGAAAGGGGTCTTAACCACTTGCCACCCGCCCTATTACAAATTGACGGCGGCAAAGTGGTTTCATAATCCTAACCGGACGTCATATGACGTGATTAGGATTATGAGTCGCTGCGCGCCCCCGGGGGCGCGCATCGCGGCGATCGTTGTTGCGGGGTGTCAGTCTGACACCCGGCAACTACGATCTCGGTAAAGAGTCTCCGACGGAGACTCTTTACCATGTGATCAGCCGTGTCCAATCACGGCTGATCACAGTGTAAATGGGAAGAGCCGGTGATCGGCTTTCCCTCACTCGCGTCTGTCAGACGCGAGTAGAGGAGAGCCGATCGGCTGCTCCTCTGACAGGGGGGGTCTGTGCTGATCGATTATCAGCACAGCCCCCCCGAGGATGCCCACACTGGACCACCAGGGACACCACTAGACCACCAGGGAAAAGGTAATAAAAATCCATAATCCTCCCTAGACCACCAGGGTGCCAGTCAGCACAATGGGTGCCAATCAGTGCCCATAATGGATGCCAATCAGTGGCCACAATGGGCATCACTGATTTGGCATGCTTTATTGTTTGGCACTGATTGGCATCCATTACTATAACACCGATGCCGCCTATGAGTGCCCACCTGTGCCGCCTATGAGTGCCCACCTGTGCCGCCTGAGTGCCCACCTGTGCCACCTATGAGTGCCCACCTGTGCCGCCTATCCATGCCCACCTGTGCCGCCTATCTATGCCCACCTGTGCCGCCTATGAGTGCCCACCTGTGCCGCCTATCCATGCCCACCTGTGCCGCCTATCCATGCCCATCCGTGCCGCCCATCCGTGCCGCCCATCTGTGCCAGCTATCAGTGCCAATTTGTGCCACCTATCAGTGTCCGTCCGTGTCGCCCATCCGTGTCGCCCATCAGTGCCGCCTATCAGTGCCACTTCATTGGTGCCACATTGGTGCCCATCAGTGCCACCTTATCAGTGCCCATCAGTGTAGCCCCATCAGTGCCCATCAGTGAAGGAGAAAACTTACTTATTTACAAAGTTTTGAAACTGAAACAAAAAAAAACATTTTTTTTTCAAAATTTTCGGTATTTTTTTATTTGTAGCGCAAAAAATAAAAACCGTAGAGGTGATCAAATACCACCAAAAGAAAGCTCTATTTGTGGGAAAAAAATTATAAAAATTTCATTTGGGTACAGTGTAGCACGACCGCGCAATTGTCATTCAAAGTGCGACAGCGCTGAAAGCTCAAAATTGGTCTGGGCAGGAAGGTGTTTAAGTGCCCTGTATTGAAGTGGTTAACTGACAATTTTGTCCTTGATGTCCTTTTTTCCCCCACAAATAGAGCTTTTTTTTGCTCTATAAACCAAAAAAACAACAATTTCTTAAAAAACAAAAAAAAAAAAAAAACAACAATATTTATTTTTGCTATACAGCAGGTAAAATAAGTATTGAACATGTCACCATTTTTCTAGGTAAATACAGTATATTGGTAAAGGTGCAGTTGACATGAAATCTTCCCCACATGTCGGTAACAACCCGTGCAATCCATACATACAAAGACACCACTACATATACTTTCAGAAATGAAGTTCTGTGCAATAAAATGGAAAGATACAGAGAAAAAGTATTGAACATATGAAGAAAGGGAGGTGCAAAAAAGGCAATGGAAAGCCAAGACACCGGCTGAAATCTATCAGCAATTATAAAGCAATCCTGCTCCTTGTCAGTTCAATATCAGCTGGTTCAGTCTCAACTGATGGCCTATAAAAAGGTGTCTCATTACCAAGGTGTCACTCAAGATGGGTAAAAGCAAAGAGTTCTCTCAAGACCTTTGAAACTTTATTGTTGCAAAACATACTGATTGCATTGGTTACATGAATTATAACTTTTGAATGTTCCAGTGAGCACTGTTGGGGCAATAATCCGGAAGTGGAAAGAACATAATTTCACCATAAATCGGCCAGGACCAGGTGCTCCTCACAAGATTTCTGATTTTAGAGGAATGAAACGAATTATCAGAAGAGTTCTCCAAGAGCCAAAGACCACTTGTGGAGAGCTTCAGAAAGAGCTGGGATTATCAGGTATTCAAATACCATGGCCTGTATGCACGCTCACCATGCAACACTCCACTGCTGGAGAAAAAGCATAATGAAGCTCGTTTTAAAGTTTGCTGCACAACATTTGTGTGGCAAGAACGATTCTTCATTAATCCATGCTGATTGCTGCTAATGATACCGTTCTCATTACTAAAATCTTGTATATATTCCCTTATCATCCCCTCCAAGAGTTTACATACTATTGATGTTAGGCTTACTGGCCTGTAATTCCCAGGGATGTATTTTGGGCCCTTTTTAAATATTGGTGCTACATTGGCTTTTCTCCAATCAGCTGGTATCATTCCAATCAGTAGACTGTCAGTAAAAATTAGGAACAATGGTCTGGCAATTACCAATTCTGGGCACCAGTCCTCAGGAAGGATGTACTGGAAATGGAGCGACTACAAAGAAGGGCAACAAAGCTAATAAAGGGTCTGGAGGATATTAGTTATGAGGAAAGGTTGTGAGCTCTGAACTTATTCTCTCTGGAGAAGAGACGCTTGAGAGGGGATATGATTTCATTATATAAATACCGGACTGGTGACCCCACAATATATAAATACCGGACTGGTGACCCCACAATATACAAATACCAGACTGGTGACCCCACAATATATAAATACTGGACTGGTGACCCCACAATATATAAATACCGGACTGGTGACCCCACAATATATAAATACCAGACAGGTGACCCCACAATATATAAATACTGGACTGGTGACCCCACAATATATAAATACCAGACTGGTGACCCCACGATATATAAATACCAGACTGGTGACCCCACAATAGGGAGAAAACTTTTCCGCAGAAGGGAGTTTAACAAGACTCGTGGCCATTCATTAAAATTAAAAGAAAAGCGGTTTAACCTTAAACTATGTAGAGGGTTCTTTACTGTAAGAGCGGCAAGGATGTGGAATTCCCTTCCACAGGTGGTGGTCTCAGCGGGGGGCATCGTCACCAACTGGGCACTTTCACCCCCTTCCTGCCCAGGCCAATTTTCAGCTTTCAGCACTGCAAACAGGTCATTTTCTCCTTCACTGATGTGCGCTGATGAGGCTGCACTGAGGCATCTAGGTTTTGTGAGGCCCTAGGCAACACTTAGCCCTTGTATACACGGTCGGACATTCCAACGGAAAATGTCCGATCGGACCGCGTTGTCGAATAATCCGACCATGTGTGTGGGCTCCCTCTGACTTTTTCCGTCGGAATGTCCGACCAACAAAGTTTGAGAGCTGGATATAAAATTTTACGACAACGTGATCCGATCGGACTTTGTCCGATCGTTTGTAGAGAATTCCGATCTGACAAAGTGCCACGCATGCTCAGATCAAATTACGAGACCAAAGCTATTGGCTACTAGCATGAATGTAGTTCGATCATAACGCACGAACGTCATCACGTTTCAAACGATCTGATTTTCCGACAACTTTCTCCCAACGTGTGTATGCAACACCATTTTTGGACAAAATCTGTCAGAAAAAATCCAACGGATTTTGTTGTCGGAATGTCCGACTTGTGTGTACAAGGGCTTAGACAAGAGGCCCCACTCACGCCCATAATGGAAAAAATAATTCAAGCACGTTATCAGTGGTGGATGAGACAACGGAGTCAGGGGTGAGTCTGGGCTAGGAAAGGAGTGTCACCACTACTGGGAGGCTTGACAGGCAGGAGAAAGATCAGGTATATGACAGGAGTCCCACCATTGCTGGGGAAGCTTGACAGGCAGGATAGGGATCCTCCTCCTGTCAGCTCCTTTTCCTGTCTATAGACATCAAAGCTGAGGAGTCAGCCAGCATCTCTCCCCGAGTTCAGATTTGAAGCACATTGGACACCAAATAGACCTCACAAGCTGAGGGCGGGTGTGCCCACGTTAGCGCCCACCTGCCGGGGAACTCATGGAGCCACTTGGCACTGCTCCAGCAGGATTTAGCCTGGATACACTGGCAAGGTCCTGGCAATGCAGCTAATTTACCAGAGCAGAGAGGATCTCTGCTTAAGGAGAGAGATATTCCCCAAAAAGTGATGCTCCATGTGCAGGTCAGGCAATTAGGCGGCCGCAAGGCCCTTGTGAGAACGAGGCCTTAGGCGACCACCTAATTAAAGAGCCGCCTCTGCTGATGGGCACCGATAGGCACTGATGAGGAGGCACTGATAGGTGGCACTGATGAAGCTGCACTGATGGACATTTATGAGGCAGCACTGATGGACACTGAGGCGGCACTGGTGGGCAATGATGCGTGGGCACTGATGAGGAGGCACTGATGAGGCTGCACTGCTAAGTTGCACTGATGGGCACTAATGGGCTCTTAAGGGCGGAACTGATGAGCACTGAGAGGTGGCACTGGTGGGCACTGATATGTGGCGCTAATGGGTACTGATAGGCTCTGGTAGGGAGGCACTGTTGGGCAGCACTGACAGGTGACACTGATGGTGAGGCACTGATTGGCACTGGTTGGCAGCACTGATGGACACTGATAGGCAGGGCCGCTGATAGAAATCATGGGGCCCCGTACAGCCTACCTGATGGGGCCCCCTTCAGCTCCACCCTGGCCCGCCCCTGGTCCCTCCTTCAGCCCCACCCCTGGCCCCACCCATTGCCCCTCCCCAGACCCTGCCTTGAAACAATTGGCGGGGTATGTATTGTAGAGTATTGGCGGGGTATGTATTGCAGAGTATTGGCGGGGTAAGTATTGCAGAGTATTGGTAGGGTAAGTATTGCAGAGTATTGGCAGGGTATTGGCAGGGTAAGTATTGCAGAGTATTGGCGGGGTATGTATTGCAGAGTATTGGCAGGGTATGTATTGCAGAGTATTGGCGGGGTATGTATTGCAGAGTATTGGCAGGGTATTAGCAGGGTAAGTATTGCAGAGTATTGGCAGGGTATTGGCAGGGTAAGTATTGCAGAGTATTGGCGGGGTAAGTATTGCAGAGTATTGGCAGGGTAAGTATTGCAGAGTATTGGCGGGATATGTATTGGCAGAGTATTGGCAGGGTAAGTATTACAGAGTATTGGCGGGGTATGTATTGCAGAGTATTGGCAGGGTATTGGCAGGGTAAGTATTACAGAGTATTGGCAGGGTATTGGCAGGGTAAGTATTGCAGAGTATTGGCAGGGTATTGACAGGGTATGTATTGCAGAGTATTGGCAGGGTATTGGCAGGGTATGTATTGCAGAGTATTGGCAGGGTATTGGCAGGGTATGTATTGCAGAGTATTGGCAGGGTATTGGCAGGGTATGTATTGCAGAGTATTGGGTATTGGCAGGGTATGTATTGCAGAACATTGGGTATTGGCAGGGTATGTATTGCAGAGTATTGGCCGGGTAAGTATTGCAGAGTATTGACAGGGTATTGGCAGGGTAAGTATTGCAGAGTATTGGCGGGGTATGTATTGCAGAGTATTGGCAGGGTAACTATTGCAGAGTATTGGCAGGGTATTTATTGCAGAGTATTGGCAGGGTAAGTATTGCAGAGTATTGGCGGGGTATGTATTGCAGAGTATTGGCAGGGTAACTATTGCAGAGTATTGGCAGGGTATTTATTGCAGAGTATTGGCAGGGTAAGTATTGCAGAGTATTGGCGGGGTATGTATTGCAGAGTATTGGCGGGGTATGTATTGCAGAGTATTGGCGGGGTAAGTATTGCAGAGTATTGGCAGGGTAAGTATTGCAGAGTATTGGCGGGGTAAGTATTGCAGAGTATTGGCGGGGTAAGTATTGCAGAGTATTGGCGGGGTAAGTATTGCAGAGTATTGGCGGGGTAAGTATTGCAGAGTATTGGCGGGGTAAGTATTGCAGAGTATTGGCGGGGTAAGTATTGCAGAGTATTGGCGGGGTAAGTATTGCAGAGTATTGGCAGGGTAAGTATTGCAGAGTATTGGCAGGGTAAGTATTGCAGAGTATTGGCGGGGTATGTATTGCAGAGTATTGGCAGGGTATTGGCAGGGTAAGTATTGCAGAGTATTGGCAGGGTATTGGCAGGGTATGTATTGCAGAGTATTGGCAGGGTATTGGCAGGGTATTGGCAGGGTATGTATTGGCAGAGTATTGGCAGAGTATTGGCAGAGTATTGGCAGGGTATTGGCAGGGTATGTATTGCAGAGTATTGGGTATTGGCAGGGTATGTATTGCAGAACATTGGGTATTGGCAGGGTATGTATTGCAGAGTATTGGGTGGGTATTGGCAGGGTATGTATTGCAGATGTTGAACTTCAAGCCCCCCTGCCCCCCCCCAAAGCAAGCATTCACCTCACCTTAAATTGTCCACAAGATCTCGACTCGATCGCCCGGCCCCTGCTCTCTCTGCTCGCCTGAGTCGCCTCTCACTCTGCTACTAAGTTCTTGTCACGCAGAGAGAGAGAGGATTGGGAATATCACTCCGCAACAGCATAACATTATATGCTGGCCGGGACTTGTGCGGTGTGCGGAGCATTAGGAGCGGGTGCAGAAGAAGTATTCTTCCGCGCCCGAAATACAGGAAAGAGTCCCTCCCCTGCAGCCGCATACTGCAACGAATACAGCACATCACACATTAAAAAAAAAAAAAAAAAAAGTTTACCGAACAGGGGGGCGGGGATGTGGTGGCGGACACTGATCGGTGGAGGAGGAACTTTTTTTTTTTTTTTTTTATACATAACATTTTGCAGTTCAGCTTGCCCGGGCCCCCCTGCTGGTCAGGCCCAGTACAGCAGGGCCAGTTGTACTGGCCTATCAGCGGCCCTGCTGATAGGCACTGATTGGCAGCACTTGTGGGCACTGATAGGTGGCACTGGTAAGCACTGATTGCTTGTACTGGTGGGCACTAATTGTTTGTACTGGTGGGCACTGATTAGCTACACTAAACTGATGCCCCTGTAACAGAAGCTGGTTACCGGCTTTCTGCTTCTCTCCTCACGCTGATCTTGAGGAGAAAAAAGCCGATAACCGACTTCTGCTTACTTCCGTGATCAGCTGTCAATGACTGACAGCTGATCACGTGGTAAAGGGGCCCACTGTGATTGGCCCTTTACCCTGTTCTGTGATCAGCCGAGTCGAATGGACTCGGCAGTCACAGAGCGCGCCGCCCTGCCTGCACCGGAAGCCTGCGCTGTAGCCATCATTCGGCTATAGCGCGGGCGGAAAGCGGTTAAATATGTCCGCGTATGCTCACTATCGTTGGGGGTTCCCCCAATAAATCTTAATTTTTTTTTTTTGGTGTATTTTCCTTAAAACTTGCAGCTCATAAATAGTTGCATGAATATTATGTGGTTATAAAAAAAAAAAAAAAAATTGCAACTGCCACCATTTTATTCTCCGGGGGTCTCTGCTTTCAGAAAATACACACTTTTTGAGGAGTTTATAGTCATTTCTATGCAGATTTTAAAAACGAACCCGGTGCTGTAGGCATGCGGTTGAAGCCGCCCGTTCCATTTACATGCAATGTAAATGTATTGTACTGATTCTCCCAGTTGGCCTATAGTTAGAATAAGTAATTATGTGAATTAAATATAACCAAATGGATATTCCATTTCCCTCTTTGCAAAAGTAATGACACATGCAATAAAGTATATAGCACACGGAGCAAAAAAAAAAACTGTACAGTGTGTGGTTCCATAAAAGGAATCCAAAGTATTTTTATCAGAAATCCAGTTTATGATGATGGACATGTGATGTCATACGATGACAGCTCCATGAGCAGATCTCAGCTGCACTTTGTGAATCAATAGCTAAAAATAACAAAAACTAAATATAAATAGCAAAAGCATGCATTGCGTATCAGCTACCATCCGGACTATTCAAGTTGTTTAAAAGAAAAAGTAAAAAAAAAAAAAAAAAAAGAAAAAAAAGTGCTTTAAATGTAACCTGTCATCTGAGAATTTCAAACTGAGTGCGTGATTAAAAATACATGAGGATTCCTTCAGTGAAAATCATACACTAGATTACCGAAAGTATTGGGACACCTGTCTTTACACGCCTTGACCTTTAGGCTGGGTTCAAACTGCTGTGGGGGGGAGATCCGGATGTGATTCGCACCGCACTGCAGTGCAAATCACATCCGATCTCCGTAGCGATGCGAGTTCAGCCATACAGATAGTATACAGATAGTATGGCTGAATTCGCATCGCTCCCGCAGCAAACTCGCACGGGACCCTTTTTTTGGTCCGCAGCAGAATCGGATCGCATGGGTGTTCACACCATGCGATACGATTCCTGTGCGAGTCTGCAGATCGCACTGCGATATGCGGACGGATCTGGGGGTGTTATTAACATTTCATTGACACTCCCAGCCATTCGCATAGGGCAGTGTGAACTGCCGGCGGGAGGCATGCGATGCGGGAAAACGCTGCGGATTCGCGGCGTTCCCGCATCGCTGTGGTGTGAACCCAGCCTTAATGGCATCCCACTCTTAGTCCGTAGAGTTCAATATTGAGTTGGCTCCGCCCTTTGCGGCTATAACAGCTTCAACTCTTCTGGGAAGGCCGTCCACAAGGTTTAGGAGATTTGTCTATGGGAAGGTTTGACCCTTCTTCCAGAAGCGCATTTGTTGACACTGATGTTGAATGAGAAGGCCTGCCTCGCAGTTTGTGCTCTAATTCATGCCAAAGGTATTCTACCAGGTTGAGGCCAGTCAAGTTCCTCCACCCCAAACTCGCTCATCCATGTCTTTATGGACCTTGCTTTGTCCACTGGTGTGCAGTCATGTTGGAACAGGAAGGGGCCGTCCCCAAATTGTTCCCACAAATTTGGGAGCATGAAATTGTCCAAAATGTCTTGGTATGCTGACGCCTTAAGGGTTCCCTTCACTGGAACTAAGGGGCCAAGTCCAATCCCTGAAAGACAACCCCCCCCACACAGTAATCCCCCCTCCACCAAATTATTTAGACCAGTAAACAAAGCAAGGTTGACATGGATGAGTGAGTTTGGGGTGGAGGAACTTGACTAGCCTGACCTCAACCCGATAGAACACCTTTGGAATAAATGAGAGCAGAGACTACGAGCCAGGCCTTCTGGTCCAACATCAGTGCCTGACCTCACAAATGCTCTTCTGGAAGAACGGTCAAACATTCCCATAGACACCACCCTCCTAAACCTTGTGGACGGCCTTCCCAGAAGAGTTGAAGCTGTTCCAGAGAGTGGGCTTCAGAAAGCTGTCAGTAGTAATATGTCAATCAAGTTATCCATTGTTAATCATGATGACCAATGACCCAACAACACAAACATGATGGCTCATGCCGACGATCCTCTTCTGCTGGACTCCTGCCTCAAATGACTCAACTCGTCATCCAGTAGCTGAATGGTAACAAAGTAGCCAGTAATATTGGCTGATGTCATTGACCAAATATGACCAAATATGATCATGACCATGTTTTGTCAATGATGTTACTCAGGATGCCCCCCCCCCCCCCCAGATTGTACAATGTTAAACAAGCCAGAGAGCGGGTGACAGGAAGCTGTCATTTATTGCCAATAGTAATAGGTCAATCATGTAATCCAGCCTTTCTCAACCTTTTCAACACAGAGGAACCCTTGACATAGTTCTCCGGTCTCGGGGAACCCCTGCTAAAAATTAGAAATCTACAACTCATGATACATTAGTGTGATGATCAGTGGGAAGAATGGTCCTTACACTTTTGATCATTGGGAAGAATTACCTCCTTACAGATAGCTAAAAAGATCAATGGTGTCGGTGGGAACTTATCTGAGAGGCAGAAATTGCTCAATGCTGAAGGAACCCCTAGCAACCCCTGAAGGAACCCTAGGGTTCCACGGAACCCTAATTGAGAATTACTGATGTAATCCATTGTCAAGCATGATGGCCAATAACCCAACAACACGAACATGATGACCCCTGCTGACGATCATTTCCTGCTGAACTTAAATGACTGCTCCTCATCCAGCAGCTGAACGTTAATAAAGTAGCCAGGAGTGTTGGCTAATGTCAATGACCAAATATGATCATGACCATATTTGGTCAGTGATGTCACCCAGGATGTCACAGCTTGTGTACAATTTAAATTGAGACAGAGACCGGACGACAGGAAGCTGTCATTTATTGGCAATAGTAATAGATCAATCATGATGATCAATGACCCAATGATACAAACATGATGAACCATGCCGATGATGCTCTCCTGCTGGACTCCTGCCTCAAATGACAGCTCCTCATCCAGCACCTGAATGTTAATAAAGTGGTCGGTAACGAGCCCGAGAGTGGTCTACAGAAAGCTGTCATGTATTGGCAGTGGAAATATGTAAATCAAGTTATCCATTGTTAATCATGATAACCAATGACCCAACAACACAAACATGGTGACTCAAGCCGAAGATCCTCTCCCGCTAGAATCCTGCCTCAAAGGACTCAACTCCTCATCCAGTAAGTGAATGTTAACAAAGTTGCCGGTAAAGTTGGCTGACACCATTGACCAAGTATGCTCATGACCATATTTGGTCAATGATGTAACTCAGGATGCCCCCCCCCCCCCCCCCAGCTTGTACAATTTAAAATGAGCCAAAGAGTGGGTGAGAGGGAGCTGTCATTTATAGCTAGTAATAACATGTCGATCACAATGTCCATTTTCAATCATGATGACCAATGACCCAACAACACAAACATGATGACCCGATCCTTTCCTGCAGGACACCTGCCTCAAATGACAACTCCCCAGGTGGCAGCTGAATGTAAATCAAGTGGCCGGTAATGTTGACTGACATCATTGACCTAATATGATCAGGACCATATTTGGTTAATGCTGTCACTCAGGTTGTCCCCTGACTTGTGTACAATTTGAAACGAGTCAGAGAGCATATAAGCAGGTACAGTTAGCTAGTCTACCACTAGGTGACTCTGTTCCAAAATAGTGTCTGGATACAGAAATCAGTGTCATCAGGTGCTAGGCCCCTTTTTGTTAGTCCTGTTGTTGAGTCCTCCTGTGGTGATGTGAGCCAGTACCTGCATCTAAGCCAGGCTTGGAGGAGCCCTAGTGCAGTTGGGGCATGGGAACCAGACACCCCACCACAAGGCAGATGTAGCCAGCAAGTGGAGGCCCTATGTAGGACCGAGGGGAGAGGTAGATCTGCACCCAGAAGAGCCAGCTGTAGACTTCCTGAAGCTTATGGAGGCGGGGGTTAGGGTTGGTTGCAAAAGGCTTTTTAGGCAAAACCGAGAGTTCCCAGAAGTGAGGTTATCCTTCTAGAGGGTCCAGGGAGAGGTGCTGTCAGGATGGGCAAGCCAGTAGACAAGATGGCTCCTCTGGGCAGACTTCTGTGCATCTTCACAGGCTAATTCACATTCCTTCTCGTGGACGTAGGGAATCTTACAAGTGGGCAGCTGGAAACTGTCATTTAATGTTAGTAGTAAAACTATCACAAAATGAATGACTTCCAGCTGAAGTAGCTTGAGATTCCGGTAGGTGAACGGGCCAAATCTAGCTGTGTTTAGTTCACCAGCTCAGCAAACTGTAAATGGGTCAATTTCATGGTCAGTCTGAGCCTGAAGCCCATCCCCAATGGCTCGGCGTCTACAAACCTTTGGCTATATAGTGTATTCGTTCTTCATAAGCTCAGGTTGAATTGTCTTGTATCATGGTTATTTGAAGCAGGCGCTTTCAGCCATGTTTGTCCCAAGTTATCCGAAATACAAGCATTACATATGCAAAACCTTGATCTGAACACAAACCCCCTTGTCAGGTAAACTATTTGTCAATTAGTTATTTTACGGGGATTAAATCATAATTTGTGAAGCTATAATGAACGTATTAGCGGGCAGGATTGCTTAGTGAATGCCAGGAAACTCAATGCAAGAAAGGATTTAATGGAGGCAGCTTATCCTGCGATTAGCAGGCTTCACTGTGCGTTAGCTTTACTTGTGGCAGGGGTGGATCTGGGGGGGGGGCAATGGGGCAATTGCCACCCCGACAAATTTGTTGCGGGCCGGGCGGAGGAGAGAGCGGGCGGCTCCACGAGTCCGCAAGAGGAGGAGAGAGTGGGTGACTCCGTGGGGCGGAGGAGAGAGCGGGCGGCTCGGTTTGTGGGCGTGTAGCTTAGTGTGTGGGCGGGTGAGCGCAGGCTAGGTGTGAGTGGGCAGCTGGCCAATCAATGGGCCGGCAGGCAGGGGAGCAGAGAGACCTGCAGTAACTTCCGCCCTCACTGTGCAGGCAGTGTGGGCAGCAGAGAGATTACATTATATCTCTGCTGCCTGACTCTGGGACAAAGAAGCAAAAGACAAACAAAACACCACCTTAGCAAGCACGTGATAATCTGCATCTTGTGGCAGGTGGCGTGGCAAGTGACAATCCGCAATGTGTAGCAGATGACGTGGCAAGTGACAATCCGCAATGTGTGGCAGGTGACGTGGCAGGTGGCAATCCGCAAAGGTGTGGCAGATGACGTGGCAAGTGACAATCCGCAATGTGTGGCAGGTGACGAGGCAGGTGGCAATCCGCAAAGGTGTGGCAGGTGGCGTGGCAGGTGATAATCCGCAAAGGTGTGGCAGGTGACGTGGCAAGTGACAATCCGCAATGTGTGGCAGGCGACAGTGGCAAGTGACGAGCTCAGGGCTCCCACTGATTCTGCATTATGGTGAGTTCAACCATTTCATTTCATATTACAATGTATTAATAGAAATAATGCGCTTCACTCATTCTGCCACCATAACAACCATGGTGCCAGGATGGTTGAAGCGCCAACACCAGCCATTTCTCTGATAAACTGCCTGCAAAAATATTTATTTTCTGGCAGTGCCCCTCCCAAGACTAGGCTCTGGATCCACCCCTGACTTGTGGTGACCCAATCACCAGGAAATACTAAACCGGCCACATCCGTCTCAGAGAACCCTGCAGCCTCACAGGCTCATCCTGCTGAAACGTTCTATTGGACATCACCACAAAAGACACCCAGCATCCCCTAAGTGGGTTAGTATGGTGAGCAGTGCCATGCGTGGGTTGGGGGACATGGGTTGAGGGGACGTGGGTTGGGAGACATGGGTTGGGGGGGACACCACCCAACCCTATTGTCCACCAACTTCTTATGAGCCAACTTGTACAGCAGGGGGTCTCAAACTGGCGGCCCTCCAGCTGTTGTGAAAGTACAAGTCCCATGAGCCTTTGCAAGGCTGACAGCTACAAGCGTGACTCCCACAGGCGTGATGGGACTTGTAGTTTCTCAACAGCTGGAGGGCCGCCAGTTTGAGACCCCTGTTAAACAGCATTTCCTACTTCCCAGAGGCACAGGCAGAAATAAAAAGCTTGTTAAATGTCTCAAGGCTGAATCCCTGGACTTCCAGATCTGTGCAGTAATCACGTGTGAGGCTTCCTGTAATAAAGACCACTCACTGCTGCTCTCTATCCTCGTGCAGGGGGACTGGTTATGGGTTCCTCCTGCAGCTCTTCTCTATCTCCTTGTTCAGAGTGACTGGTCTTGTCTCCACCCCCTTCTGTAGTGGCAACATACTGCTGCCCCCCACCCCGATCTGCTCCCTCTCCTTGTGCAGAGGAAATGGTCTTGCTCTGCCCTTCCTTTTTTTGTAGTGAGTGGAGACTGCAGCCCCCCCCCCCCCCAGTTCTGCCCTCTCTCTTTGTGCAGGGAGAATGGGCTTGTCTCTGCCCTTCCTGTAGTTTTCAGTAGGTGGGTGGAGACTGAGGCCCCCCAGATTTGCTCTCTCTCCTTGTGCAGGGTGACTGGTCTTGTCTCCGCCCCCTCCCGTAGTTTTCTGTAGGTGGGTGGAGACTGATGCCCCCCCCCCCCCCCCCCCACAGTTCTGCTCTCTCTCCTTGTGCAGGGTGACTGGTCTTGCTCCACTCCTCCTGTAGTTTGCTGTAGTGAATATAGTAGAAAACACCTGTAGTAATTCCCAGAGGTGGTGAGTGGTCAGTGCACTGGCTTGTAGTGTCCTCCTAGAACGCAAAAAAAATGTAGATAAAGGAAATCTGGCAGCTCAATCTTCTGCAATGAATACATTTATTAATCCAGGTGCGGTACACAATAATAGAAGGCTTACGCGTTTCGGCGTGTAACCTTTGTCATAGCCATGACTAAGGCTACAGAGATCACTGAGCCAGTCACATCAGTCTCTGCACCAGAGGAGCTTCTCTACCAGGTGGTTCTGTTTTGCAAGGTGCTGTAGGCTAACTCTGCTTTGCTCTCAGTTGGAGGAAACATCAAGCCTGGGCCTGTCCTGCAGGCATCTCTCCCAACCACCCTGCAGTGGGTGGGGGGAGACAAAGGTGGAGGCTCTCCAGAGGCACTGAGGCCTACTCCAGGTGCTCAAGCTGCAATGGATCCTGGGCCTAGGCCTATGCAAGGGGAATCCTTACCAGTCTTTCAGGATAAAGTGGTGAACAGACTTTGCCGCATTGCTAAGGAGGAACAGAAACTTGCTGTCATGAAAGAAGATCTCAGGAAAAATAAATCCCTGCGCAGTAAGTCTGGAAACAGTAAGAGGGAAGTCTCCAAGCGGAAGTCTCTGGAAGAGGCATTGAAAAAGCAGGAGAAGTTGAAGGAGAGCAGCGTTGTGTTCAGAGAAAAGTGTGAGAATGAGGTGAGATTCCAGCAGATGAAGGCAAGTGCCTGTGCCAGTACCAGCCAGAGGGTGGATGCCAGAGCAATGGCAACATTATGGATGGGGGTAAGGTAATGGCTTCACATGATGGCCCCAGTACTACCCCTGTCTCAGGATCTGTCATGTCTGAGTCAGTACCTGCCCCCCTCCCTCCCCAGCAGCCTGGGTCATTTCAGGAGGAGGTTGAGGAAAATGGTGGATTGCTGCAGGCTATTACAGAAATGGAATCTCCCTTGAGCAGCACCGACTCATCAGATGAGGATCATGATAAAGGAGTGCTTGCTGAAATTCTCTTAGTGTGTGGAGGACTTTCCTGAGATTGCACATGCCAACAGATCCTTGCAATCAGCAGGGAATGCAGTATTAGCGGGCTGCTATGAGTCCCACATGGACACTAATGCCGCGTACACGCGGTCGGATTTTCCGACGAAAAATGTTCGATGGGAGCTTGTTGTCAGAAATTCTGACCGTGTGTAGGCCCCATCACACATTTACCATCGGAATTTCTGACACACGAAATTTGAGATCTGGATCTCAAATTTTCCGACAACAAAATCAGTTGTCGGAAATTCCGATCGTGTGTACACAATTCCGATGCACAAAGTTCTACGCATGCTCAGAATCAAGTAGAAGAGCCGCACTGGCTATTGAACTGTAATTTTCTCGGCTCGTCGTACGTCACCGCGTTCTTGACGTTTGGAATTTCTGACATTGTGTGACCGTGTGTATGCAAGACAAGTTTGAGCCAACATCCATCGGAAAAAATCCCATGGATTTTGGTGTCGGAATGTCCGATCGTGTGTACGCAGCATAACAGTGCAGAGCAGGAATGTCGCATTAACATTGAAACTGCAGAGCAGGAGAGCCGTATGAACGCTGAAACAACTGGTGATTTTTCTAAACAGAAGACTTTACTTGATGACGGAACTGCTGGTATCTGTGGTAATTCTGGGACTATGGTGAGCGGGACTGTTGTGCTGGAGGGGAGGAGGGAGGATCAAGTGGTGGGTAATTTACCAAACCAGATTTCAGAGGTTCCTATGCAGCCAGTTAATATTCCTATGCAGCCAGTTAATGTGTCATCTGTCCCAGTTAGGAATTATGCTAAGGCTGTGTCGGGACAAAGTCAAGCTGCTGGTGGTGGAAGAGAGCCAGTTGTGCGACTTTCACTTAATGTACCTTCTTCCACTAAACACAGGAATGTGGTACAGCTCAGGTGGGAAGGAGGAGATATTCCATCTATCAGGAGTCTGGTTGTGGATAAGATCCTAGCCATGGGTTTTAAGGCGGAGGATATTTATCATCAGTCCGGTTGGAATATGATTTATCATTTGTGCATCCAGAACCGCTGGTTCTGTTTTGGGAACGGTATGAGCATGTATATGGGGACCAGCCAAACTGGAAGGGGCTTGTCCCTAAAGTTGTCTCAAGACAGCCCTTGATAAAAAATGTGACTATCCTAACAAGGAATGAGTCTATACCCCCCGAGGATTTATGGGTCTGGTTGAGGAGGTTTGGTGAAATGTTGTGTCCCCTAAAAAAGATTGTGGAATCTGAACGGATGGGTGGTCCACATCAATGAGGTTGAGTGTGTGTGTGGGAATGTGGTCCACCATTTGCCCCCCTCTGCCTTTATTGGTAGAGATAGAATTACCATTTTCTACCCTGGTCAACGTAAGCTGTGCCATAAATTTGGAGTCAGGGGACATTTCTCATCTAAATGTCCAGAATAGAACTGGGGCATCTGGCAAGGGACTGTAACATCATTAAATGTAACTATCATTAAATGTGATAAGGTTGGTAACCCTTATAGCTGGTGCCCTGAGGCTTTGCACTATAAGCCAGAGTTCGTGGAGGAATTCTTCCATCCGGATAGAGAGGAGTCTGGGTTGGCGGAGGTTGTACCAGGGGATCCTAGTGTCTCTGTCCCATCAGAATCTGTGTCTGTGAGGCCCTCTGTGGTGTCAGTGTCCTCCCCAGTCAGTGTCAGAAAGTATGGTTGTCAAGTCTGTGTCTGCACCTATTGTTTATCCTAGTGTAGTGAAGGCAGCGGAGGGTGCTGGACCAGAATGTATGGTGGTGCCAACCCCTCCTCCTCGGTGTGGCAGAAGTGCGGCTGGAGCGGACACCAAGGGGTGGAGTGAGGGATGGATTGGTGGAGGGGGAGGTGGGAAGGGAAAGGGAATGAGATTGGCCGGTGCAGAATGCAAGGTGAATGATGTGGGGGAGGGGTTTTGGAATCGCATCCTGGATGGCGATTAAATCTCAGAATGTTTCTTAGCCTGGATTGTGTTTAAGTTGAGGTTCGGGGGTTTGTAGTCTCTTTTTTGTTGTCATTAAAATATATGTTTCTTAATATGTTACCTTGTCAGGAAGCGTTTTTCTTTACTTGTTTTTGTTTAGTGGGTGTTTATTTTTATGTAAATATGTTTTTATTAATGAGCTGTATGTTTGTATGATTTTTCAATAGAAATAAAATGACACTCTAATGCAACCCCTTCCCCATACAATGTAAAAGCATTTGAAATATGTAAGTGAATAATGCAGACACCTTTACAATATGGTAGCATCAGTGTCATTGGAATCTCTGTATTGCCTTTTATGCTTTATAATGGTTTTTGTTTTAGTTTATAATCAATAAAATGCATCAACATATTACTGTGCAATTCAGATCATTTCTAGGAATCGATATCATATATGTTCTCTCAGACCTCCTGTCTGCTAAGAATTCTTTCCTGTTTCCCAATAGATAGAAATTAGATACTGTAGCTGGGCATGTAAAGCTAGATAGATAGATAGATAGATAGATAGATAGATAGATAGATAGATAGATAGATAGATAGATAGATAGATAGATAGATAGATAGATAGATAGATAGATAGAAACAAATAATTTATACATTTTTAAAAATTTGTTAAAGAAAAAGAACGTCACTTGAATTGTGTATATTATAGAAAATGAAACAAAGTAAAAAGAGTACAAAAAAAAACAGCTTTCACCACCTCCACGTCCCTCTTCCATTATGAATGACGCCCAGCGTGTTGGATTCTTACAAATAACATTCCCGGAGAATTGTTTCTTTCTCCTGATGTTTAGTATTATGTGTTTCCTTGAGGCGGAATAAGTTTCCATTTGTGGCGGGATCTATGCGGTTGACAGTATATAAGCACAATTATATGTTTTGTTTTTCAATAAAGCGTCTTACACTGTTGTATTATTTTTTAATATTTCTACTCACCACACATTGTTACTGACCTTGGCTTGTTCCTCCATTAGGCTTCTGCTTCATCCCTACCTGCTGCATCTGATACCAAACCCCGGCTTGCTCACTTCCTGGTGGGGCGATCCTGAGGACCATGACTTGGCACCAGAATGCAGCAAAACCTCCAGGTTTCCACCAGATCTCTCCTACAGGTTTCCAGATCCCCACCATCAGGAGCTCTGGTGCTTAGACCCCACACCTCAGATGAGCCCATGTCATTCACCAGGGTGATCTGCTTATGTTCTTATCCTGCTGGTTGGACTAGAAACCTCTCAACCGCTATAGCTACCTGTCTCCGAACCTGACCCCTGATCATGAGAACCCATCTGGGTCACCGTAACCTCACCAGATGTAAGTCTTTTTTAATTTTTATGTTCATTGATTCTCTTAATTGATAAAATAACTACATTTAGATACATTCCTTTCTTATAAGGGTTCTCCTGCCTCTCCCCTCTCTTTTTTACAGTGGATACCTCAAATCCTTTTTTTGGGTCTCCGATTTTCGGTCTGACCCCTTGGAACTTTGAGGACCAACACCCAGCCAACCACCTACTCTCCCCCCCTCAGCCAGGTACCAACCCCCACTCCTGGTACTCAATCAATCACCACTTCCCCCCACCCCCCATAGCTCGATTGATCAGCGCTTCATTTGACTGTCGCCTGCCAGGCCCCCCACCAACCCCACACTTAACCCATCTAGGTTGCGTCTCCCCCCCCCCCCCCCATGTCTCCTCCTGAGTCCTTTCGGTCGCTTCATCTCCCAGCCAATCGGGTCTCAGGACCCGCATCCTGATTGGCCTGGAGGAGAAACAGGAAGACATTAGCAAATATTAATTCTCTAATGTCACACAACTGGGTGGGCTCTGGAAGCAGTGCTCTGCCCCCCGAGCCTACCCTCTATGAAGCCAATTAGAGGTTAAGGCTTAAAAAAAAAGAAGAAAACTTAATTGAAATCCATGCGCCCGACATCCGGGCGCGCCCTGCATGTAGATTAGGGGCCAGGTGCATGGATTAGGGGAGCGGCATCCCTGTACCCTATATGAGTGGCCGCCACTGGACAAAAGGTCACCAGGCCAAATTGAGAGGATGAACTTACTCAGTGGGGACAACAGACAACGATACAACCCTGAGAGAGGTTTCAACATTTTAACACCCTATACCAGTTTTTTTCTCAAAACTTTTTTCCTCAAAGGAACCCCTTGAAGCAATATTTCAGGTCTCGGGGCAGCTCCTGGTAAAACCAATTCATTGATGTTCTGTGTGAAAAATATCCCTTACAATGGTGCCTACTGGAAATAAAGCCCCCCCTACAGTGGTTGTCAGAATTCCTACCTTTATTTCAATATTTCTTTATTGAATTTTCACATTTTCACATTTAAGAAAACAAGGTTGCACAATCATTATAGCAAGTCGGATGTTCCTACTGGAGCATATTGGATGAACAGTAGGGAAATACATGCAGGGCCGTCTTTAATATTGATTGGGCCCTGGGCAAAAATTTGCTTAGGGCCCCCCTCCCCCCATGAAATTTCACTCTCCACCTTCTCTGAGACATACAATAAATAGCAGCTAGACTTAAAATCAGTTTACTGTATCAGATCAGGCAGCGATTGCGATTGGTTGCCAGAGGTTACAGCATATCATTAATGCTTACTGACTGGTTGCTAGAGGTTACAGCACTCCTTAAGGCTCACTGATTAGTTGCTAGAGGTTGCAGCACATAATTTCGGCTTGTTGATTGGCTGCTAGAGATTACTGTACAGTAATACTGCTCACTGGTTGCTGTAGGTTACAGCACATCATCTCCTCACTGCAGGGGGCATGATATACATATGAATGCTGCCTTATTTACATATCAATGCTGCTGGCCTCAGCTATTTACATATGCATGTCACCGCTATTTACATATGAATGCTGGTTATTTACATGTAAACACAGGGTCTGCAGGTGAGTCGTCTGTACACAACAACAGGACTAAAACCTAAAGGGACAAGGGAATGTAAACTGGGATAGTTGGCAAGTATGAGGCAGCTTCTTTGGGCCCCACAACAATGACAGGGCCCAGGGCAGCTGCCCCTTTTGCCCTGCCTTAAAGACGGCCCTGAATACATGTCAATTATTAGTGTAACCAACTTAAACCAGAAGAAGTTAAACAAAACATAGAGAATCTATAAATGCCAACATTATTGACTCCAGATGGGGGGAAAGGGGTGGATGGGAGGGGATATAGGGTAGGGAAGGTAATGGGGTAGAGGAGAGAAGGGAGGAGCACCAGCAAGATGGTGCATTACCTGTATATCATAATAGACAAAGAAGGAAGTTAAGATAACAGATTAATCAGAAACATATGTTCGCAGTACATTTAGGATGTTTTAACTAAGAAGACCAGTTAGAAAGGAATTTTTCTAGCCACTAGTCTTTCCATCTCACATCGACGGTTGAGGTCCAATTGTATTGGAGATGTTGGGAGGTTCTGATGACTTCCAAAGCTTGGTCATTTTTCATTTTGCTGAAAGTAGTAGGTGTAGTGCTACAACCCTGGAGCTTGGAGGGAATTTCTCTATGCTGAGATGGAGTCATGCCAGCTGGGGGTTGAAGGGGGTTTGAGATATTGAAGAGATCAGGGAAAAAAAACACTTGTCCCCAGAAGGAGTTTATATATTTACAAAACCACAAGGTGTGTGCGGTGGTGCCAATACTTCCACAAGACCTCAAGCTGGTCGCAAGATGTCCCAGGTAGAATCTGATAGATGATAGGACATCAGGTACCATCAGTGTAAAGCTTTTTGATATTATTCCCAATGGTTGGAACAATGGGAGGCCGTACAGGTGACTCTGACTATATTTTGACTACATTTACTCTGTTTACCTTTTTTTACTATTATTAACCAGTTCCCGACCGGCGCACGCCGATGTACCTCGGCAGAATGGCACGGGCAGAATGGCACGGGCAGGCATATTGGCGTACAGGTACGTCCAATCTTCAATGCCGCCGTGCGCTCGCGTGCCGGTCGGGACCCCCGTGAGTCCGGTCGCGGGTCCCGCGGACTCGATCGCCGCAGGCATACCCGCGATCGTCTCACGGGACGGCTGAATGCAGGAAATGCCGTGTAAACAGCATTTTCCCCATTTTGCCTAGCAACTAGTGACGCTGCTCTCTGCTCCATGTGATTGGAGCAGAGATCAGTGTTCACTAAATGAAAGCCCAGCCCCCCCACAGTTAGTAACACACCCCTAGGAACACTTAACCCCTACACTGCCACCCACTGGTTAACCCCTTCACTGCCAGTGTCATTTACACAGGAATCACTGCATTTATATAGCACTGATTGCTGTATAAATGACAATGGTCCCAAAAATGTGTCAAAAATGTCCGATGTGTCCGCCGCAATGTCGCAGTCACAATAAAAATCTCTGATCGCCGCCATTACTAGTAAAAAAAAATAATCAAAAATTATTAATAAAAATGCCATAAAACTATCCCTATTTTGTAAACGCTATAACTTTTGCGCAAACCAATCAATAATCGCTTATTGCGATTTTTTTACCAAAAATATGTAGAAGAATACGTATCGGCCTAAACTGAGGGGAAAAAAATGTTTTTTATATATTTTTGGGGGATATTTATTATGACAAAAAGTAAAAAATAATGCGTTTTTTTCAAAATTGTCGCTCTATTTTTGTTTATAGCGCAAAAAATGAAAACCGCAGGGGTGATCAAATACCACCAAAAGAAAGCTCTATTTGTGGGGAAAAAAGGACGTAAATTTTGTTTGGGAGCCACGTCGCACGACCGCGCAATTGTCAGTTAAAGCGACGCAGTGCCGAATCGCAAAAAGTGGTCTGGTCTTTGACCAGCAAAATTGTCTGGTCTGTAAGTGGTTAAACAAGTGAAATTTAACTGTACTTCTGTGTGAGACTGATTCATGGTTTCTGAAATATCCTCTTTTTTTTTTTTACCTGCCCACTAGAAATGAACCACCCAGTTCCCTTGACCTGTTGTATTCTTTGGTTTATCTAGGTGATTACTTGTTGTTAGACATGCAATCGATACATATGTATCGACAATATTAGTCTTGTTCACCTTTCTTTATACCATTTGCTAATGTTTATGTATTTGTAAAATAATGATAAAAATCAGTGTGACCCCCCCCCCCCCCCGAGATATCACACATCTCATCTTTTGTTTTTTTGAACTCTTCAATAAATTCTATTGAAAAAAAAAATCCTCAAAAAAAAACCCTCATTAGTCTGATTAATTCATTTTTTTTTTCTACAGAAAAAAACAACAAAAAAAGTAAAATAAAAATGTAAAGCAACAGTACACAAAATAACAATCAAATATGCACACAAAAAAAAAACTAAAAAAAGATCAAAATTAAAAAAAAACCATGAAAACACAAAATGATTTCAATAAAATTATTTAATTACTACCTTTACTACAGCCACCTTCTAAAAACAAAAAAAAAAGAAGGATGGAGGATTTTGGTAAAATTTGGTGAAATAAAGCAAATCCAAGCTTTTGTGTAATGGACTTTACGTTGCTCCACAGGGTTATATAAGTTTTCAAGGAAATCCTCATTAGTATAGTTAATTTCGTTTTTTTTTTTTCACAGAAAAAAAAGATAGCAAAAAAGTAAAGTAAAAAATAAAAATGTAAAGTAATAGTACACAAAAAATCAATCAACTACACCCCAAAAAAGAACACAAATTAGAAAACACAAAATGATATCAAGGAAACTACCCATAATAAAACCACCCTCTAGAGAAAATCCTCTAAGGAAAAAAAAATTTGATTTTTTTTTTTTTCCCACACAAATTTGGTCTACGCTTCTCAATGAGTGAAATTGCGAGTTTATTATCTGACAAAATCATGTTTGCCAAAAATGACTCCACTCATCCCTATGCAGCTCCTTCTGTCCCAAGGATGGTCAACCATGACTGATGTTAGAAGAATGAATGGCTTTATCAGTAAGACCAGATCAGTATGGCCAGTGGCCACTAGACATGTGCAATTGGAAAAAATTTGTTTAGTTTAGTTTTAATTCGTTAATTCGTTAATTTCGTTTAGTTATATTCGTTAACTTCCTTAAATTCGTTTTCGGATTTCGTTTAGTTTTCTACCGAATTCGAAAAATCGGCCACATTCGAAAATATTTCAACCAAATTCGAAAATATTTCTACCGGATTCGAAATGATTTTAACATGATTCGACATTATTTCAACCGCATTCGAAAATATTTTGTGACCCGAATTTAGGGCCGTGTATCTCGGGGTCACTTGGTGCTAGAAACTTCAAATTTGGATATGTTGTAGTGCTAGTACTATTGTGTTGGCATACCAAATTTGGAGTTTCTAGCACCAAGGGATCCCGAGATACATGGCCCTAAAGTCGGGTCACAAAATGTCAAGCACTTTTCTGCAGCAGAGAATGACATTTTGCGACCCGAATTTGGGGTCACATATCTCGGGATCACTTATAGCTAGAAACCCCAAATTTGGTAAACAAACACAATTGTACTAGCACTACAACATATCCAAATTTGGAGTTTCTAGCACCGAGTAACCCCGAGATACATGGCCCGAAAGTTGGGTCACAAAATATTTTCGAATGCGGTCGAAATAATGTCGAATCATGTTGAAATCATTTCGAATCCGGTATTGAGTCGAATTTCGGCCGAATTAGGTTGAATTCGTTAGCATTGTAATTCGGTAATTTGGATGCATCCAAATGTCCAAATAATGAAAATTTTCCGAATTTCGAATCGGAACGAAACAAAATGCACATGTCTAGTGGCCACAACCACGATCTCTCCCCTGGCAGCTACAGCAATATATTGTATGCTCTCCATTGCTCTGTTTGAGTACCATATGGAGTCATTTATTTATGGACACTTCTCTTTTCATTATTTTTTAAACACCCAATATGCCTACTAAAAATTCCATAAATTACTTATCATCCTTTTTTAGTTAAAACTAGATTTGTCAGGAACGGGAAGTCTTTATCTCATCTCAGTCAATTGCCTCCAGAAATGGTGTCCCCCCTCTCTAGAGCCGGGGGTTGCTTGGATGTGCTGTGCCCCCCGCAGATTTTGGTCTTATCTCCCAGAACCAGTGGCATCAGCAACATGGACCATGAAGCCCAGCCCAGCCACCACAGTGCACATAAGCACAAGGGTGAAATGAAAGTGTTTGTACCTCCAGATGAGACATGCTAGATCCTGCCCTGCCCCCCCCCCACCACCACCACCACCACTGGTGACGAGTCTTCTCAGATTCCTAGCAGCCCCAAACCCTTCCTAGCTGAATGGGCCCTTGATGCAGGAGACATCTGTTTCCTTGCCCAACCCAGATTTTTAAGATTACCTTGTTGCGAACCTTTGTCTTGTATCTGGATTACGTTTTGGTTTGCTGCCTGAACCTGACCTTGTAAGGCCTACTGTACTACACTTGCTCTCTATCTGCCATGACCCTGGAACTGTGTATGGAATTTAGCCTGTTTGCAACCTGCCCTGACCTTGAAACTATTTTGAGCAGGGCCGTCTTTAATATTGATTTTTTTTCTTAGGGCCCCTCTCCCCCATGCAATTTCGCTCTCCACCTTCGCTGAGACATACAATAAATAGCAGCTAGACTTAAAATCAGTTTACTGTATCAGATCAGGCAGCGATTGTGATTGGTTGCCAGAGGTTACAGCATATCATTACTGCTTACTGACTGGTTGCTAGAGGTTACAGCAATCCTTACGGCTCACTGATTAGTTGCTAGAGGTTACAGCACATTTCTGCTTGTTGATTGGCTGCTAGAGATTGCTGTACAGTAATACTGCTCACTGGTTGCTATAGGTTACAGCACATCTTCTCCTCACTGCAGGAGTGCATGATATACCTATGAATGCTGCCTTTATTTACATATCAATGCAGTTGGCCTCAGCTATTTACATATGCATGTCACTGCTATTTACATATGAATACCAGTATTTACATGTAAACACAGGTCTGCAGGTGAGTCATCTGTACACAACAATAGGGCATTAGTAGCAGCACAGGACTAAAACTTCAAGGGACAAGGGAATGTAAACTGGGATGGTTGGCAAGAATGAGGGAGCTGGTTTGGGCCCCACAACAATGACAGGGCCCAGGGCAGCTGCCCCTTTTGCCCTGCCTTAAAGACGGCCCTGATTTTGAGAGTGTGCTTTCTCCCTAACTGCCTGGACCTTGGACCTTCCCAGGATTCCACTACTAGCCGTTGCCTCCTGCCTGGCCAACCTCGGGACTACAGGTTCTCTTTCTTGTCTCTGTTGCATAGTCCATGTGCCATCTAGCCACAAACTGTAGCATCATGTTCAATGACTTGGGGGCAACCAAGTAATGGTAGTCTCACTTTCCCTAAGGGAATGGGGGCTACTATAGGTAGAAGAAACGCCAGTCAGCTTCAGTTCCTGACCTAGGCATTGGACTGTGCATTACATCTACACTTGCTTTGGTGAAAACGTAGAAAAAAATAAATAAAAAATCTGCCAATTTCTGTCCCAATAGCAATAGCCAGAATTATAAATCACGAGAGTAGATTTTCGAAAGGGGCGGACACAGAAAACGATGAACAAAAAATACCCAAAGTTCTAACCCTTGCTCACTCACAATCCAAAACTCAACAGAAAGGTTTTCGGCTGGAGGTCCACTCTAAACTTAACATCTCACGGCTGTATGGACAGTGCGGGTCTGCCCTACATCAGATAAATCATATATTAAACATAAGAGAGCTTCATATAAGCAGCTCATGGCTTGTTTTGCATGTTCTTACTGCATGTTTCACAAGTGCTTCGGGGGAGAAAATGAGACATCGGGGAGCAGAACAACAAAAAGGCCGCAGAGAACATCAGAAGAATAAGAATAATTGAGCAGAAGAATGGAAAAAGACATGAACTTTGCCAAGATCAGAGGTAAAGATAGACTTCATCTTTATTAGGGCAGATATTATTAGTTCATAAGGAGCAAGCGATACAAAAGAATTGCCTCAGGTTATACACCCAGCGGCATGCTGTGCCCTTCTTTCAGGATAGTTGAAGGGAAGACGATTGATGGATATTTCTTTTTGTCCGAATATTGACAGGATAAAGATTTCTCAACAGCCTGGACAATTCTTTTGATCAATATCTTCAATTTCTTAATCATTGATCCGGCCAACAATGATTGCTTTTGTATCATGAGTTGTTGTTCGTATGCTGTGAATGTTATAATAAACACATAATTACGTTTGGTAAACCATTCTGTTTCCTTTTTAAAAATGTTTGCTTTTTCCTTTTTTAATTCCTTTTTACATCTCAATGCTGTAAATTCATTAATATTTTTGGCCAAACATTTGGAATTCACAAACCCCCTTAATTCTGGGTGGTGTCAGGACCTGGATCTTCACCTACATCCTTTGCTGCATCTGACAGTGGCTCTGCTGGACAGCTCCCTTTCTGATTTTTTTTTGGCTCTTTCTTGTTTTGTCTTTTGTTTCTGGCGAACTTTGAACTCTGTGCTCCTCCCATGAACTTCCTGATTCAAGCCACGTCTCTGCACTTTCTGTTTGCTAGATTATTGTGCTCTCTCCAGCTTACTGACCTTTGGCTTGTTCCTTGACTACCAACCTGCAACTACTTGTTACTGATCTTTGGCTTGTTTACTGACTACACTTCTGCTTGATTCCAACCTGCTATATCTGCTTCTGGACCCCGGTTTGTTCACCTCTTGGTGGGGTGGTCCTGATGACTGTGACCTGGTACTAACAACCAGTAAAACCCATCTCCACCATCAGAAGCTTCGGTGAACACTGGATAGTGCTTACACCTTGCACCTCGGGTGAGCCTGTGTCATCTGCCAGGATGACCTGTTTGTTTACTTATGCTGCTGGTTGGAGTCTTTCTACTGCTATAGCTACTGGTCTTGGAGCCTGACCCCTGACCGTAGCAGGCAGCATGCAAACCTCATCTTTACTTGAAGTCTACATTGGGTGACAACTGGGGTTGAGAAGGTGGTTCATTCTGAATCTAGGTTTTGTCCATTCATCAAGCATCATTTACTATGTGCCCCTTACTCATTCACATAAGAGGGATATCTGAGGTCCCCCTTATTTTGAAAGGGGCCTTCAGATTTTGATTAGCCTCTGCCCACAGACCCCCAAAACCACAAGGTCAGAAATGTGAAGAAGGACCATTGTTCCCATCAATATTGGAACAATGTGCTTTGCTGGGAAGGGTAATCTAGAAAGGCACTGCCCTATACTGAGAGTATGAGTCCTGGTATGTTTCAGGAGGAGGGGGATGCATACTCATCCCCTCACCTTTTCCTGGCCAGTCAGGCTGTATGCTCAGGTTAATGGTCCGTTATTGGTTTTATTTTTTAATTTTTTGGGTGGTGGGGGGGGGGGGGGGTTGTGCATGAGGATGCCCCTTAAAATCCATACCACCTTAAATGGTCTAACCACCAGGTCAGAAATGTGAAGAAGGACCATTGTTCCCATCGATATTGGAACAAGGTGCTTTGCTTTGAAGGGGGAAGGGTAATCTAGAAAGGCATTGCCCTATACTGAGAGTATGAGTCCTGGTATGTTTCAGGAGGAGGGGGATGCATACTCATTCCCCCACCTTTTCCTGGCCAGTCAGGCTGTATGCTCAGGTTAATGGTCTGTTATTGATTTTATTATTTGTTTTTGTTTTTTGAGGGGGGGGGGGTGCTCCTGAGGATGCCCCTCAAATCCATACTTAAAGGGTCTAATTTGAATTTCCTGGGGGGACCCTTCCACATTTTTCCCACAGCCTGGCAAGCATTTTGATGGGGGGAACTCTTTTTCATTCCTTCTGTAGGATGTGCCATTTGCAAAGAGAAAAAAAAGGATACAGTTCAATTTGTCGGAAAATAACATTTCATTGTTGGCTTCTTATATTTATTTTTTTTATATTTTAGGGGACCTTTGGAGTGAAAGGGAAATATAATTTGCAAGCATTTTGTAGGAGATTTTAGTCATTTGGTTTGCCTATTCTTAAAAAAAAAAAAACAAATGCATCAAAACAAAAACGATTGTGCTTAGAAGATCACTAAAGCAAATACTGGCATCTCAGCACAGGGCAGGTTTCCCCGCGGTCTGCACTCATTCGAGTTTGCATTGTATTATCTGTACACATGAGCCTTTACACCAATACTGATGAACATTCTGTTTGATGGCTTCGTATCAGATACACCTGCCCACAGTTTGTGAGTTCATTTGGTATTTATGTATTAGGCCCTCAGGTGTTATCATTAAAGATGAAGTGTGTGTTGGGGAGGGGGGGGGATTTACTGAAAAATCTGCCATGTGAAAATGGCATTTACCCAGATGTCTTTTTTATTTGGAGAGAATAATTAACATGCATTTCCCAATGAGTATTGCCTGAGTTCTCAACACCTGTACTTTGTATTCCATTGAAGTCAGTCCTGTAGCTCCTCAAATGCCAGCCAGAATCACCAAAAAAGCACTCTCCTAGGGTGGGATGCTAGGGAAATTTAGTTGTTGGCTTTCTCTATAATCAGAGGAGCTGAGATTGATTGCCTGGGTCTGTTCATAGCTCAAGAAAAAAAAAAGGGGTAGCCCCTGGAAGTCGCACATCTAGGGTGTCCTGGGAGAGGTGAATGGAGTGGCAACCTCAGCCTGGACTCCAACCAGGCCCAGAGATTAGTCATGGCTGAGGTTACCAGTCTATTCTCCTCTCTAGGACACCTTAGGTGTGTGACTTGTGACAGGGGCTACCGCTTTTTTTTTTCTTGAACCCTTGCAGGACAGGCTCTATCCCCTGTCAGCACTATAAGCCCTTGTACACACGGTCGGAGATTCCGACAACAAAATCCGTCGGATTTTGTCCGATGGATTTTGCCCGAAACTGTTGTATACACACGGTCGGACAAAGTTGTCGGAAAATCCGACGTGATGACTTTATTTCGTTACAACGGGACTACGTTCAGGCTAGTAGCCAATAGCTTTGGTGTAGGAATTTGATCTGAGCATGCGTGGCACTTTGTCTGATCGGAATTCTCTACACATGATCGGAGCATGTCCGATCGGAGCATTTTGTCTGAACATTTTACAAACAGTCCGATGGAGACCACACACAGTCGGAATATCCGACAAAACGGTCCGATCGGACACATTCCGTCGGAATCTCCGACCGTGTGTACAAGGGCTTAGCCCTTGTACACACGGTCGGACATTTCCGACAACAAAATCCGTCGGATAAATTCCAACGGATTTAGTCCGGAGTCCGGAGTGGTGTTGCATACACAAGGTCGGACAAAAAAATTTCCGGTTGCCAAGAACGCGGTGACGTAAGCCGCGTACGACAGGACTAGAAAAGGGAAGTTCAGCACCACGTCCGACACCCTTTGGGCTCCTTCTTCTGATCTCGTGTTTATCGCGTGTTAGTAGAAGTTTGGTTAGAGACGATTTGCGCTTCAGATTTGTGCTTCAGATCGTTTTTTGCGCTTCAGTTTGTGCTTGTGGGTGCGTATCTGCTTATCAGTGCGTGTAGTCAGTTCGCATTTGTTGGTCATTGCGGACTGTATATTGGTATATAGTACGCTTTGAGTTTCAGTGCTTATTGTCTGCTCGTTTCTGGTTTTCAGTTCGTTCTTTCAGGCCTTGCTGTTTATCGGTGCTTTCTGTTGTCCGTTCTGACCAGCCGACCGTTTTAAGCCATGTTTCATGTACGTACTCGTCGTAGAGTTCGTGCTGTGTAGGGGCTTGGTGTTGGGCTTTTAGCTTTGACACAAGCCCAGTCCATGAACAGGGCGTGGAGGAGTTCGTGGACCAAGAATTGGTTGCTCCAGCGTGACCAGTTCTCGCACATACCTTTGCTTCGTGAGATCCGGGAGAATAATCCTGATGATTTCAGGAATTATCTCTGGATGACGGACCCTGTTTTTCACCGTCTGCTGGCTTTGCTGTCCCCTTATATCAGCAGGCAGGATACCTGCATGCGGCAAGCCATCACTCCGGAGCAGAGGCTCATCGCCACGTTGCGCTACTTGGCGACAGGGAGAAGCCTTCAGGACCTCAAGTTCTCGACAGGCATCTCCCCCCAGGCTCTGGGAATCATTATTAAGGTAAGTTTTCTCCTTTAACACCACGTTCTATGTATTTAATGTTTGCTAATGTCTTGTATTTCTTTCATCATTCCCTAATTACCATGATTGCAATATGCTGTAATTGATATGCTTTGCCCCTTTGTCCTCCTGCATGCTGGAAGCTTTTCAAGTTCCTTTTTCGTCCTTCATGCATATTTGCCTTCACTAACTTCCCCAGCATGCTCTTCTGGACCCATAAACCTATAGCCTAGCCACTTAGCAATGTATTTTGTCAGCTCCATAGTATTGCTTTCCCCTAAACACCCCTTAAAATGTGTACAAATGTTATGTGTGTGCTTAAATTCATGCAGAGTGCCAGATTTTTTATTTTTTTTTGGTGGGCCAAACTCATTAAGAACCCCCCTCCCCCCAACTGCTAGGTCAGATGATAGCAATCCTCTATCTGCTGACTAAGCCAAACCCAATACACACTATACCTACCTTTTTTCTGGTCAGATTTATGGCTGAATTCTCCAAAGCATGTAGTGCAAGGGCCTGCCTCAATAATTTCAAATGCTACAGTTTAAATATTTTTTTTCTCCTATTATTATCTTGATAGGTAATAGCAGAATGTCAAAATGTGCTCCCATTTGTTCCTTTTTTTTTTGTATTATAACACTTCTTATCTGTCCAGTGGGCTGTCAATAGTGTAAGTAAGGAGGGGCTGGCCAAAGTATCACACATTATTTCTGCATTCAGCTCTCAATGAAGTGGTGAGGGTTACCTGTCCAAAGGAATCCGATAAGGGGACCTTATACTTTTGGCTTTAAATACTAATTTCCAAAAATGTTATACTGATCTTGGCCAAAAGTGTTTGTGTCTAATTTACTTGCAATGTTTATGTGCAAAATGACAAAAAAAAATTTCTTGTTTGACTCCACAGTATCCTTCAACGCCACAGGAATGGCAGACTGTGGCCTCCCACTTTGCCAGCCGTTGGGACTTTCCCAATTGTGGAGGTCCAATTGATGGGAAAGACGTCCACATTGTCCTACCCACCAAACTCGGGGTCCTACTATTATAATTACAAGGGGTATAATAGTATCGTGATGTTGGTGGTGGTGTCAGCGACGTATGACTTCCTGTATGTGGACGTGGGGAAAAATGGCCATATGTCGGATGGTGGAGTGTTTGCGCGGACAGAGTTCTACTGGTGTCTCCAGAGTGGCAGTCTGGGCTTGCCACCTCCAGAGGAGAATGTGGAAGGACTCCCCTTCGTTTTTGTCGCGGATGAGGCATTTGCTCTGGCAAACCATCTGATGCAGCCTTTCCCGATGAGGACCCTCCCCCTGGACCAGAGGATCTTTAATGTGTGGCTGGCCAAAGCCAGAAGAGTAGTGGAGAACACTTTGGGGATAATGGCCAGCTGGTTCCTCCTATTTTTGACTCCAATCCACATGGCGGAATATAAACTAAATCATATTATGCTTGCCTGCTGCGTTCTGCACAATTTTTTGAAAAAACATTCAGTAAACTATGTGGCCTCAGTTGGGCCTGATGCTGGAAAATGTCAACCTCACGGCCCTTGAAGATGCTCATCCTGGCTTGCCCCCCCCAAAGCACCCGTGAGGTCAGATCCAGATATGTGGAGTACTTTGTCAGTAGGGGGGCCATTGATATGCCAGACAATGTCTGAGAGGCATTTTTTTAATACATTTTTCTTTGAAACTCCAATAATCTTTGTTTTCATTTACTGCTTGGCTTTGTTTTAGGTGTCTCCTAGGTTTTATTTGGGTTTTTTTTTTGGGGCCTTTTTCTACAACAGTGCAAACTCAAGTTCAGAGCGAGATGAGGTGACAGTCTCTTCTTCAGATAAGTTTATTATGTTGTGGGTCTGCTACACAGACACCTTGTTTTTGTTGATAATGTATTTAGTGCATTACTGACAAAAATGTTGATAATTTTCAGCACCATGGCAGAAATATGTGGGGTCATGAAAATGGCGTGATTGGGGAAATATAACCACTTACAGACCGGACCATTTTGCTGGTCAAAGACCAGACCACTTTTTGCGATTTGGCACTGCGTCGCTTTAACTGACAATTGCGCGGTCATGCTACGTGGCTCCCAAACAAAATTGAGGTCCCTTTTTTCCCACAAATAGAGCTTTCTTTTGGTGGTATTTCATCACCCCTGCGGTTTTTATTTTTTGCGCTATAAACAAAAATAGAGCGACAATTTTGAAAAAAACACATTATTTTTTACTTTTTGTTATAATAAATATCCCCCAAAAATATATAAAAAAAACATTTTTTTCCCTCAGTTTAGGCCGATACGTATTCTTCTACATATTTTTGGTAAAAAAAATCGCAATAAGCGATTAGTGATTGGTTTGCGCAAAAGTTATAGCGTTTACAAAATAGGGATAGTTTTATGGCATTTTTATTAATAATTTTTGATTATTTTTTTACTAGTAATGGCGGCGATTAGCGATTTTTATTGTGACTGCGACATTGCGGCGGACACATCGGACATTTTTGACACATTTTTGGGACCATTGTCATTTATACAGCAATCAGTGCTATATAAATGCAGTGATTCCTGTGTAAATGACACTGGCAGTGAAGGGGTTAACCAGTGGGTGGCAGTGTAGGGGTTAAGTGTTCCTAGGGGTGTGTTACTAACTGTGGAGGGGGGCTGGGCTTTCATTTAGTGAACACTGATCTCTGCTCCAATCACATGGAGCAGAGAGCAGCGTCACTAGTTGCTAGGCAAAATGGGGAAAATGCTGTTTACACGGCATTTCCTCCATTCAGCCGTCCCGTGAGACGATCGCGGGTATGCCCGCAGCGATCGAGTCCACGGGACCCGCAACCGGACTCACGGGGGTCCCGACCCGCACGCGCACTCGCGATGGCAGGGCGGCATTGAAGATTGGACGTATCTGTACGCCAATATGCCTGCCCGTGCCATTCTGCCGACGTACATCGGCGTGCGCTGGTCGGGAACCGGTTAAACATCACTGTGGGTGTTATTTACTAAAGACAAATCCACTATGCACTACAAGTGCACTGCAAAAGTGCTCCTGAAACTGCACTTGGAGTGCAAAGTGGATTTGCCTTTAGTAAATGACACCCATTGCTACAGAAAACAACAACTTTACTACAAATACAGCTTTTGCACATTGAGGCCGGGTTCACACCGCTGCGATGCGGGAACGCCGCGAATCCGCAGCCTTTTCCCGCATCGCATTACTCCCGCCGGCAGTTCATACTGCCCTATGCGGACGGCTGGGAGTGTCAATGATATGTTAATGACACCCCCAGATCCGTCCGCATATCGCAGTGCGATCTGCCGACTCGCACAGGAATCGGATCGCATGGTGTGAACCCCCATGCGATCCGATTCTGTTGCGGACCAAAAAAAGGGTCCCGTGCGAGTTTGCTGCGGGAGCGATGCGAATTCAGCCATACTAACTGTATGGCTGAACTCACATCGCTACGGAGATCGGATGTGATTTGCGGTGCGAATCACATCCGGATCTCCCCCCGCAGCAGTGTGAACCCAGCCTGAAAAGGGAAGCCGTACATTGTTGATAATTTAACTTTTTACTCAAACCACATTCACGTGTGCGTTTAGAAAAGGATTTTTACAATAAACCAACATATTTGGTGTATATAAAACATAATTTTTGGTTACATTTTTATAACTTGGCATTTTTGTGTAAACAGGCTTGTATCAAAGCACAACATACAGTACACAGGAACTTACAAAGTTCAACTTTGAAAAGTGAAGACAATATCAGACATGAGTATGTACAAACTGTGCTGATATTGCCTTCATCAAATGGGGTATCACCCCTGGAAAAGCCAAATTTGGAAGATGCACACAAATTGTGAATCATAAAGTGGCCAGTTTCCTCCTGTTCCCATGCGTAATGTCAGCATGTGCTATCTCCCATAATGGGGCATCAATGTACGTGTTTTGGGGGTGCAACCCCTTCATCTCAGCCACTTTAATAGCAAGGAATCGGTTGCGCCCACAAAACGCGTACATTGATCCCCCATGATGGGAGATAGCACATGTTGACACACTGTGTGCATCTTCCAAATTTGGCTTTTGTAAAAATATAAAAGTGTTTTTTTTTTATTTAAAATGGATGCTAGCTATTTTTGGGTATTTCAGATTCTCCCTAAAACATCAATGATGTTCTTCATTTTTTGTTGAACATCATTGATGTTTTTCTCTAAATCGCGATTGCACCCCATTATCTCCCCAATGAGGATCTGGGCACTTTCACTGGTAAAATGCGATTCTTCTTCCACAACATCCACATCACCTAAAAAGAAACAAAAAAAAAAGCACACCATGTATTATAAATATGCAGGCATACATTGATTAGCTTACCTGAAGCTGTGGTCTCCGACACTCACCTGTTGTGGTGCAAATTCTGCCAATTTCGACAATCTCTCCTTCCTCCTCCTCTGCTTGTGCTTTTGGTATTTCCCCTTCTTTGGGAGGTGTGGGGTCCCTGGTGTCCTCAGACGTCCTGAGTCTTCTCTCCCCTATGAGAATGTAAAAAAGGAATACTTAGCATACAGATATTTGAGGGCAGAAATAGGAATATGAAACATTGCTTGGAAGTGTTGTACAATTGTGTTTTTTGGCAGTTCAAAGGTGAAAACATTATTTTTGACACTTTCTAAAGCTGGAATACTTACCTGTTGTATGAACAAATGTAGTCAAGTGCAAGTTGGCAAAACATCGTTTGATTTTTTTTAACGAATGATTGAACCCATGAACATGAAAGTGGCCATTTTAAACTGTACAACATTAAATCAAAGCACATGGAGCAGTATGCAAGCAATAATAATAATATGAACACACAACAACTACTTACTTTTTTGAAGAACTCGCTTGATCCTTCTGTACTGATCATGCTCCCTCAGTTTCAGGTCTGACCAGCATTTTCTCAGTTGATCCTTGGATCGTCGTACCCCAAAATTCTTCTGAAGACTCTTCACTAGAGATGGCCTTGCTGTTCGCCCGGCGATCGGTTCGCAACGAATTTTGCTCATTCGCGATTCGCCAATACGGCGGACTTCTGCCGCTTTTCATGCGGCGGACATATGCGTTTACATTGTGAAGAACTTTGACCCATGACACATCCATCATGGAGTACATGACCAGGGTAGTCTAAGGGCCCCCACTATTACCTGTTGCCCATATACTCCCACCTCCACCCCCCATGTTATTCCATAAGTAAGAGACCACACCTTGCTTGGAGTAAAATGGCCACAACAGCCTTTATTACAAACCTCAAAAATACTCCAACCAAAATATATATAAATATATATAAATATATATCTCCATAAATATATATATATAACCAAGAAAATGTGCAATATCAAATGTACTTGTAAACATAAACATATAACCAATAACACACAAACATGCCCGGTCTGGTGATCTCTGACGGTGACCCATAACTTTTCCAACCAACAAGTCACTGCGGTACCCACTTCCCACTTCTCCAGGCCTCGAGCTGTGAACGCTCGGAGACAACCTCCGCAGTGACAACCATACCGGTATTCCCTCCAACGTTCAGGAATACACCGGAGGGACCCATCTTAGCAATGGGCCCCCCACCCCATATCAGATGACTTCTGATTTTTACCGCCAACCGTCAAAGACCACCAGACACACACCGCCAGCATCCAATTCCGACTCCACCGCTGTCATGACATGCGATCCACAGAACCTGCAAGACAAGAAAAAACAAACAAACACAAGAACCAAAAACCCATCTGAAAAAGTAGGGAGGGAGGGTGGGACAACTGCCTCCTCTCTGTTTCCCCTCCGACGAACTGGCTCAAAGCTCCGCCCCCTCCACCTTTTAAGCCGCTCCGCCCCCCTACAGCAACGGACACTCCCAGCTCCTCCTCCCAGCTTCTGCCTGAAAATTAACCCCCTGCTGCCCTATCCATCCCTGTCATGCCCGGTCCTCCGTTATCTTCCTTGCAGTCATTGCACTCCGGGCCTCACTTGACCAGGGTAGTCTAAGGGCCCCCACTATTACCTGTTGCCCATATACTCCCACCTCCACCCCCCATGTTATTCCATAAGTAAGAGACCACACCTTGCTTGGAGTAAAATGGCCACAACAGCCTTTATTACAAACCTCAAAAATACTCCAACCAAAATATATATAAATATATATAAATATATATCTCCATAAATATATATATATAACCAAGAAAATGTGCAATATCAAATGTACGTGTAAACATAAACATATAACCAATAACACACAAACATGCCCGGTCTGGTGATCTCTGACGGTGACCCATAACTTTTCCAACCAACAAGTCACTGCGGTACCCACTTCCCACTTCTCCAGGCCTCGAGCTGTGAACGCTCGGAGACAACCTCCGCAGTGACAACCATACCGGTATTCCCTCCAACGTTCAGGAATACACCGGAGGGACCCATCTTAGCAATGGGCCCCCCACCCCATATCAGATGACTTCTGATTTTTACCGCCAACCGTCAAAGACCACCAGACACACACCGCCACAGCCCACAAGGGTGACTACCTTACCCTTGCGGGCCACCCCACACCCGCAACGCCCTTCGGATGCCCTCCTGCAGACCCAAGGACCACAAATCAATCCCTACATCAGACAGATGCACCCCATCCCGCCTAAGGTACATGCCCACATTGCACTCCAATTCCCGGTGGCGAACCACAATCCCGCCTTGCCTGGCCACAAAACGCCCAATAACCTTATTGACCCGAATGCGGGTCCTCTGGATGCTCGACACCGAACGAGCCCACCGCCACGCCGTCCGCGCCACGATGTCCGACCACACCAGTACCGTACCCGGAAAGCGGGAACGCAGCCGCAGAAAATCAGACTTGATCTCCGCCAGCAAGTCCCGGATCTTCACGACCCCCAGGTCATTCCCCCCCGCGTGGATCACCAACACCGCCGGGGGACCCCCCCGAGACACATGTCTCTCAATCTCCGACACCAAGCTACCCCAGCGCAGCCCAGGGACGCCCAACCACCGCAAACACGCCTCCCCCCTGGAAATCCCCAGCTGCCTGCCCTCCGGACGCTGATCTCCTCTCCTGGCCCCCCAACACACGTAGGAGTGGCCCACGATCCAGACGAGGCGAGCCGTACCTCCATCTGAAAGAAAAAACAACAACGTAAAAGCACCCCAACCCCCAGCAAACAAACCCACCAGCAAAAACCCCCAGAGAAAGGAACAAAACAGCAAGCTTAACACAAAGTCACACACAGTAACATACCAACATGAAAAGAGAACCATACCCACAACCCCCGCACGGGCAGTGCAGTAAACCCACTAAACTAAATCCCGTGCCCGTCCTATGCCGGAGTTCAAACCCCTGTTAGTTTTTTATTTATTTATTTTTTGAAAGAGCACAAACTACGATTAAAGTAAAACCAAGTGCGGCCTGACGTAAGAACGAAAACGCAGCGACTCCCATCTCCCAATCCTGCGAACCGCAGCCTCATCCAAACCGCACCGGGCCGCCTCCGTGGCCGCCCCGATCCGGAACGAATGGGATGCAAACTCCTTCCCAACCAGGCCTACCGCCTGTAAACACTTACGAAAAACCGACACAAACTGGTATCTCGACAAGAAGGACCCTTCAGAGTGACACAGGAATGGTCCCTCCCCCCAACACGGATTTTGCGAAAATCCCGCACCGCCGCCACCGGGCACACCCCCGATCCTGGTAGAGCAAACAGCGACACCAGCACCCCTCTGCCCAGCTGATCCGTCTTGGACCTGCGCAGCCAGAGGCCAACCCTGTCCGCCCCCAAGCGCACCTCCCCGTCAAACAACCCCCCGGCCACGTGCTTAGACGGGCTAACCAACTCCCCAACGCGAAAAGACCCATAAAACGCTAAAGAAAAAGCAGCCCGAAACAATCGCACCTCATACTCCGAAGAACACACCACCCCCAACTGAGCACAGATGGCCTGCAAAATAGCAAACGTCACTGGCCTCCTCGTATCCTGAACCCTGCATCGCCTGCGATAACCCTTCAACGCCTGACGCACCCAAAAATCCTTCGTCCAGTCCTCAACCCGCATCAGCTTAAACAAAAAGGCCAAACCCGCCAACTTCCGACCGATCGCAGAGACCGACGCCCCACCCTCCATGTTCCTAGCCAGAAAGTAGATTACTAACAACCGCCAATCAGTGCCCTGATCGACCACCCCCGCCTCCCGAACCAGACCATACCATTCCGACCAAACCTTTGAATAGGCCAACCAGGTGGGCCCACTCACTGACCGCCGAATCCATCCGGCCGCGACTCCAATGGCAGCTTCCAGATCCACTCCGGGCACGGCGCCCCGTCCGCCTCCGCGCCCGGCGCCAGCTCCCGGAACCGGTCCCACTGAAAACGAGACAGGGAGTCAGCCAACTCGTTTTCAACGCCCGGGATATGCACAGCGTAAACGAAGACATTAAGCTGCAAACAACGCAGGACCAACTGTCGCATCAAACGAATAACAGGAGGGGAAGAAGCCGACACCCGGTTCACCACCTGCACCACCCCCATGTTGTCGCAATTGATGCGCAACTTCAAATTCCGACATTCCTCCCCCCACAGCTCCAAAGCCAACACAATCGGAAACAGTTCCAACAGGACCAGGTTGCCCAAGAACCCCGCCGTCCGCCAAGCCTCCGGCCAAGGCTCCGCACTCCACCGTCCCCGGAAAAACGCCCCGTAACCCGAGGAACCCGCCGCGTCCGTAACCAAGTCCAAATCAAAGTTACTGACCGGGCCCGCCATCCACATGGCCCGGCCATTGTAAGAAGCCAAAAATTCATGCCAGACCCGCAGATCCTCACGATGCTCCCCCCCCCAGCCGTATAAAGTGAGTAGGGACGCTGACCCCCGCCGTCGCCGCCGACAGCCGCCGGCAAAATATCCGCCCCATAGGAATGATTCTGCAGGCGAAATTCAGTTTACCCAAAAGCGACTGCAAGGTCCGCAACTGGACCTTACGCCGACCCTGAATCTCCCGAATCTCCCGCTGCAAATCCAACAGCTTGGCCTCTGGCAGCCGACACTCCATCGCCTGTGAATCAATCACGATCCCCAGGAAACTCAGTTCAGACGTCGGACCCTCCGTCTTATCAGCCGCCAGGGGAACCCCAAACCTGCCCGCGATGTGCTGCAACGTGGACAACAAGATCGCACACACAGCGGAGGCAGGGGGGCCCACGCAGAGAAAATCATCCAAATAATGAATGACCGACTCCAGACCCGCCGCATCCCGCACCACCCATTCCAAAAAGGAGCTAAACGTTTCAAAGTACGCACAGGAGATCGAACACCCCATCGGCAGGCACATGTCGACAAAGTACTCGTCGCGCCAGCAGCATCCCAACAGCCGAAAGCTATCAGGATGAACCGGAAGCAGCCGAAAAGCCGACTCCACGTCGGCTTTGGCCATCAGTGCCCCACGCCCATACCGCCGCACCCACCGGACCGCGGCGTCAAAGGACGTGTAAGAAACAGTGCACACCTCAGGGTCGATGAAATCATTCACCGAGCCCCCTTTCGGAAAGGACAGGTGATGAATGAGCCGAAACTTCCCTGGCTCCTTCTTGGGGACCACCCCCAAAGGGGAAACCACCAAGTCGGGCCAAGGTTTTTCCGCAAGCGGCCCCCACATGCGCCCCAACGCCACCTCCTTCCGCAGCTTCTCGTCCACCACCCCTTGACGTTCCAACGCCGACTTCAAATTCCTGGCAACCCGCGGTACCCCCGGCAACGAGCACGGAATCGGAAAGCCATCCCGAAACCCCGCCTCCAACAACCGAGCCGCCGCCCTGTCCGGATACCTACTTAGAAAAGGGAGCATCCTTGCCAGCATCACTGGCGTCCTCCCTCTTCTGAGCGGCATCCCCTGCCCGCTTCCCTTTCCGGAAACAACGGGACAACGCGTGGGCCCCACCGCAACCGGAACACTCGTGCTTGAACTTGCACGTGCCCCCGAACTTGCAAGCACCCTCGTTATATTGCCAGCAAACCCCCCACTTTTTTCCGGCCGACAGTCCCGAGGTAGGCGCACTCCCGGCCCCCCCCTGAAAAAACTGCGGCGCAGCCCTCGCCGAAGACATCAGCCTCATCCACAGGCTGATGTCCTTATGATCCCAACGCAGTTCCGGCCGCACCGCCTTGCGCTGCCGAAACTGCTCGTCGTACCGGAGCCACGCCACCCCCCCATACGCCCGATGGGCTTCACCGATCGCATCCATGTAACAGAAAAGCGCCGAACAATGCTCGGGGCTTTTCTCACCGATGACACTCGCCAGGATGGCAAACGCCTGAAGCCAGTTGGAGAACGTGCGCGGAATCAGCCGATACCGCCGCTTCTCTTCGTCCTCCTTCTTGGAATCGTCGGGCTTGACCCTATCCAAGTTGAACTTCTCCAACGGGAGAAGCGAGAAAATCTCCACAAACTCCCCCTTCCAAATTTTTTCCCGGACGTCCTGTTTCAAATGAGCCCCCAGCGGGCCCTCAAAACACACGTAAACCTCGCACCGCGCCGCGTCAGCCAACCGCACAATGTCCTCACGCACAACCGCCTCCTTCTTCCCTCTGTCCGCCGCCGCCACTGGCGCCGACGCGGGCGCCTCAGGGGCCACCGCGGGAGCTGCCACGGCGGCCCCCAGGGCCGTCTCCGGCACCTCCGCCGGGGGACCCCCCCACGGGGCAACAGGCGGTGGGGCCTGTCCCCGGTCAAAGCGCCCAACCAACGCCCGCAGCCCATCCATCAGATCCCGCAAAGCCCCGGCAGGGTCCCCCCCACCCGTCACCCCCCCACCCGAGGCGCCCGCCCCCCCCAGCTCCCCCCCACTGGCGGCACTGGCCACCCCACGCCCGCATGCACTCCCCCCAACAGGCCCTGCAATGCATGCGACAGTGCCAACGCATCAGGGGACTCACCTGGCGGCCCCGGGGCATTCCTCACCGCCGGACCGGCGACAGCGCCGCTAGGATCCAGAATAGACCTCCCCTTCCGAGCGATCCTCTGGTCCCCACGTAGGCGGGGGTGTAAGCCCCCCGGGGGAAGAGACCCCGGAGGCCGACGTTGTAGCCCGCAGGGGAGAAGCCACACGCACAGCCGATCCATCCGCAGCAGCCTGGCGATGTGGACCAGCCCTGCCAGCCCCACGTGCAGCAGACCCCCGGGCGCTCCCTGATCCACGCCGGGTAGAACAGCCCGCAGGCGATCCTCGCACCTGCCCGGGCCCTGTGATACCTTCCCTGTCCCGAGCAGCCGCAGCCAAAGTGGAGCCACCCCGAGCCGCCCTCCCCCCATCAGCAGAGCGTTCATCAGCAACCCGAAGTCCACCCCCCCCTGCAGGCATGATGGCTGCCCTCCCCCCCTCCGCAGAGCGTCCAGCAGAAACCAGCAGTCCACCCCCCCCCCGCAGGCAGGATGGCCGCCCTCCCCCCCTCAGCAGAGCGTCCAGCAGTGACCATGGCATCTCCCCCCCCGCAGGCAAGATGGCCGCCCGCCGTCCACGAGGCCCGCCCGCCCCTCCCCCCCCCCCAGGTACGCGGCGGGAAGGCCGCTCGGCACCCCCTGAAGTCCCCTGGGATCTCTTCGCCGGCGGGAGGGAACGATCCTCCCCGGGGCTGCGAACCAAACGAGGCGGCCGAGGGACAGGCCCGGGAGAAAAACGCGCCGGAGGCCTAGACCTCCGCGCGCGCGGCAGCATCTCACCACTCCGATCGTCCGATCCGTCCGTTCCGACCGCTCCCGCCAGTCCACCGATCCGCGCCCGCAGCCAGTCCGGTCCACGTTCTTCCGCCTGACGCCGCAGTTCCGCGAGTAGCCGTTCCACCTCAGACATCTTCAGAGGAGCAGCGAGACAACTGCCTCCTCTCTGTTTCCCCTCCGACGAACTGGCTCAAAGCTCCGCCCCCTCCACCTTTTAAGCCGCTCCGCCCCCCTACAGCAACGGACACTCCCAGCTCCTCCTCCCAGCTTCTGCCTGAAAATTAACCCCCTGCTGCCCTATCCATCCCTGTCATGCCCGGTCCTCCGTTATCTTCCTTGCAGTCATTGCACTCCGGGCCTCACTGGACAGGCAGTTGAGACATTTCAGCACATGGACAATTGGACATTCCCCCTACCTTATAAATAGACCTGATCTGGCGGCCATTTTACATTCTGTCTTTTGTCAGTGTAGGGAGAGGTCGCTGTGTGGAGTAGGGACAGTCAGTTTAATCACTAGCTATTACTATTAGGTCCACAAAAGTCATTTTAAGGACTGGTATAGGTGTACAGTATATAGGGTTGTAACACACTTATAATATACTTTCTTTCAAATATAGAAAGTATACTATGGTGCACTGCTGACTGCTGTGCTGCTGAGTGCTGACCGATTCTGCAGCTGTCTTTTATCAGTGAAGGGACTGTGGGACAGTTTGGTGTTTGGAGCAGGGACAGTCTGCAATTCACTAGCTACTAGCTAGCTACTATTAGGTCCAAAAGGGTCCTTTTAAGGACTGGTATAGGTGTACTATTTGGTGTGCAGTATATAGGTGTGTAATACACTTATAAAATACTTACACATATACAAAGCATAGTATAGTGCATTTCCACTGTGCAGCATTATGACTGCTGAGTGGTTCTGCAGCGATACTACAAAGAGTGACTCACGCAATTAGAAAAAAGTATTATAACTGGTGTAATAGACCAGTGGCCCCTCAAAACGACAGATTGAAGCGGGGTGCTATATACCTTCTTCCACATACATACTGCACTTCTCTAGAGACTTTTGTCACAGGGTCATTTAAAAAATGGCAGGCAGAGGAAGAGGCAGGCCCTTCCGCAGGGGTGGTAGGTTCATTATGTTACTCATTTTGTTTCATTGATTCGTTTTAGAATTTGATTACTTTGGTTTCGTTTTAATTTTGTTTTGTTTATTCATTTTCTAACAAATTCCAAATTTTCAGAACAATTTAAATTCGGACCGATTCGAATTCTGCGTGAAGAACAGTTGGTTGTTAATGAGCGGACTGGGAATCCAGCCGCTGCGTCCTTAACAAACGATGACTCCCCTTTCTTCCCTGTAAACGAAAAAAATGCAGGCAATAAAAAATTCAGAAAAAGAAAATAGCATGGGGTCCCCCCCAAAATCCATGGGGGCTTATCAAAATCATGAAGCAGCCCCCTTTAATAAGGGGGCCACCAGATCCCGCCCCCTCCCCCATGTGAATGAGTATGGGTTACATAATACCTCTACCCATTCACCAAAAAAGTGTAAAAAGTGAATAAAGAGAGTACACAAGCTTTTTATCAATTCCTTTATTAAACAATTTAAAAAAATATCCCCCGAATTAGATCCAATTTAATTCACAATGCCTGCCAACTCGAAAAAAGAAAAAAAAAACACCGGACTCGTTGAACGCTCATGCTGACTGCATGCTCCACCATCTGAGATTTCTTAAATAGCTAAGGGGCGGGGTCACCCAATGATGTCAACGGGTGACCCTTCCCCTTGTGATATCATCAACCCATCATGCCCCAGTCTGTGATGTCTCAAAGGGGCGGGGGTCACCCGCTGATGTCAATGGTTGACTCCGCCCATTGATTATATAAGAACCGTCAGACGAAGGAGCAGGCAGATGGCAGGAGCGTTTGATAAAGCCGGCGATTTTTTCCTTATTTACTTTTTTGGTGACTGGGTACTGGTCACTGTATACGAAGTGAAACATGTACAGGGATCCAGGGATGGGTTCTGGACAACTGATATATTTACCTACTATTTTAGTTGTGGTCCCTTGAAGGGGGGTGGTTTGAGAACATTGTTGAGTACTCAGGGGTTCTTATCCATGCAGAGTGAGAGGTTCTGGGGTAGTCCGTCTGGAGAAGAGAGGACTGATATTTAGTACTGTCTGGATTCAATAATCCTCATTTTGGGACCCCAGCATTTGGAGGCTCTAAGAGATATTGGGTGGGAAAGAACCTTCCAACCCTGAAGGGGATAACAGCTGTGCATTAGAGTCCAGAAAAGGAAAAAGAATAAGTCGGGCAGGGTGGACTAGCTTGGGACTCAGCTATGGTGGCTGAACTGTGAAGACCACCTCTTTGGGACCCCTGAAGCAAATGGGAAACCCCCAAACGCCAGAGTGGGACCGGTATGGTGGTGGTCGGCCATTCTCTTGTTTTCCGCTGTACAGTTATGGGCTTTTGGATTACTGTATAGTTATGGACTGTTTTGCTGTGTGTTAGTACCAGGTCGTGGTCCTCAGGATTGTCCCACCAGGAGGTGAGCAAGCCGGGGGATTCAATAGCAGATAAAGCATGTAGGGATTAAGCAGAAAACATAGTCAGTAAACAAGCCAAAGGTCGGTAACGAATGGTAGTGGAGATAAGGACAGCTGCAGGTATGCAAAGGGGTAAGATATCGACTGGAGAGAGCACAATATCTGGCAAACAGGAAGTGCAAAGGCATGGCTTAAATAGGAAGTTCATGGGAAGAGTAGCGGCAGTTGAGACATCAGATACACTGGAACTTTGTGGATAGCAATGAAAAGCCCTTATAATAGGGAATTTTCTCAAGGGCTGGATGTTGACCCACTTAGAGCAAGGATAAAGCTAATCAAGCCTTGGATCAAACACAATGTTCCAGGTCAGACCATCTGTGATGCCTCATTTTTGTGGCCCTCTGTGTGAGGTGGACCTCCGTGGAGGTATCTCTTACTTTTGGGGTAGCCATTGTCCACTCTACCTGCTCAGCCTACCATGTGGAAACCAACCCTCTGCAGGCCTTTTAAATTTCAAGTGCAGGAACATATGAGATGATATATGAATTACTGTCTGCATCCAATTCTCATTGTTTTTACCCCTGAAGAAAGGTGTTTAAAGCCAGAAACGCGTTGGGTACATAAGAGACTTACCAAGTATCTGTAAATGTCACACAGAAATTCATATTGACATCTGTATTTTGTCTTTGCACAGACATGTTTTTATTGATATGTTCTTTGTAATAAAATGTAATACTTTTTAATCTTTTGGTGTTTATGTCGCCTACAAAGTCCCGGTCCCTAAGGGGGATCTTTTCTTGTTCATAATTTATTGGGATGTTGGTGACAGAACACCTGGTTCTGTCGATGGTGAATACAATTTTTAAATAGAAAGTTCATGAGAGGAGCAAGGAGTCCAAAGTTCACCAGCAATTGTTATTTGGATATATATATATATATATATATATATATATATATATATATATCTATATCTTTTGTGGCCTCCAACGCATCCCCGAGCGCCGCTCAGGACTAAGGATGAGCTTGGGTGTGTTATTTGGATATACCGTATTTATCGGCGTATAAAACACACAGGCCTATAACATGCACTTTCACTTTAAGCCCCTGTACACACGGTCAGAGATTTTTCCAACCAAATCCGTCGGATTTTGCGATTTTGCCCGTCGGATTTAGTCTGACGGATTGTGTCCGAAACTGTTGCATACACACGGTTGGGCCAAGTTGGCCGAAAAATCAGATCTTTCAGAACATGATGACGTAATTTCGTTACGATGGGACTACATTCAGGCTAGTAGCCAATAGCTTTGATGTAGGAATTTGATCTGAGCATGCGTGGCACTTGGTCCGATCAAAATGCTCTACACATGATCGGATTAGGTCCGTCCGGCCCAGTTGGTCGGGAAATATTTCCAACATGTTGGAAAATTGGGTCGGACGGAGATTCGGACGGAATCAGTCCGATGCAGACCACACACAGTCGGATTATCTGACGACGCGGTCCGATAGGACTCATTCCGACAGATTCTCCGACCGTGTGTACAAGGGCTTAGAGGGATAAGAGGGAAGTTTCAGGAAACAAAATACATTTTAAATAAAGAACAGTGAAGCAAAATAAGGGTCAGTGCCCATCAATGCAGCCTAATCAGTGCCCATCTGTAGCCTCACCATTCCCATGAAAGCAGCCTCACAATTGCCATGAATGCAGCCTCACCATTACCATGAACGCAGCCTCACCATTGCCATGAACGCAGCCTCACCATTGCCATGAACGCAGCCTCACCATTGCCATGAATGCAGCCTCACCATTACCATGAATACAGCCTCACCATTACCATGAATGCAGCCTCACCATTGCCATGAATGCAGCCTCACCATTGCCATGAATGCAACCTCACCATTGCCACGAATGCAGCCTTACAAATTACCACGAATGCAGCCTCACCATTACCATGAATGCATCCTCACCATTACCATGAATGCAGCCTCACCATTACCATGAATGCAGCCTCACCATTGCCATTAATGCAGCCTTACCATTGTCTTTAATTCAACCTCACCATTGGCATGAATGCAGCCTTACCATTGTCTTTAATTCAACCTCACCATTGGCATGAATGCAGCCTTACCATTGCCATGAATGCAGCTTCACCATTGCCATGAATGCTGCCTTACAATTTCCAGGAATACAGCCTTACCATTACCATGAAGGCAGCCTCACCATTGCCATGAATGCAGCCTTACTATTTCCATGAATGCAGCCTCACCATTGCCATGGATGCAGCCTCACCATTGCCATGAATGCAGCCTCACCATTGCCATGAATGCAGCCTTACCATTGCCAGGAATGCAGCCTTACCATTGCCATTAATACAACCTCACCATTGGCATGAATGCAGCCTCACCATTGCCATGAATGCAGCCTTACCATTGCCAGGAATGCAGCCTTACCATTAACATGAATGCAGCCTCACCATTGCCATGAATGCAGCCTCACCATTACCATGAATGCAGCCTTACCATTACCATGAATACAGCCTCACCATTACCATGAATGCAGCCTCACCATTACCATGAATGCAGCCTTACCATTACCATGAATACAGCCTCACCATTACAATGAATACAGCCTCATCATTACCATGAATGCAGCCTCACCATTGCCATGAATGCAGCCATACCATTGCTGTGAATGCAGCCTCCCCATTGCCATGAATTCAGCCTCTAAAAAACAAGAGTAACCAGTTGGGACTTTGTATGAGAACGCAGGGCTGACACCACCAAGCGCCTCCATCCATGGGCGTCCGCAGCAGGGGCCAAGGGGGGTCAAGTGCCCCCCCCTGGAATCCCCAAGGTGTCTGCCGTAGCCGCTGCCATGCTGCATTTTTTTCACTTTTTTTTTTTCATTTTTTTGTCCGCTGGCGGCTGCATCCTCCGCCCTCTCCGACTCCTATGGATCAGAGCGCTGGATGGCTCTGTGTACTCACTGTGTACCCACTCAGTCCCGCCCCCTCAGACCAGCTCGTGTGATAGTAAAGAGAATCAACGTTCCCCCTATCACAAGAGCCGGTCTGGGGGGGCGGGGCCATGTTACAGAGCGGCCACAGTACACAGAGCCATCCAGCCCTATGATCAAGAGAAGGAGATGCTGCAGGTACAGCACGCCCTATGTGCCACAGTGCCTGGATAGGAGGATGGGGGGGGGGGCCTGCCAATTCTCCTATCCAACTTATTTTACTGTCCCCAGTTCACCTTGTGCTCCCTGCCCCCCCCCCCCAGTGCTCTCCTCCACCACACTCTCCTGCCCCCCCCATTGCTCTCTTCCACCACCACACTCTCCTGCCCCCCCCCCAGTGCTCTCCTCCACCACCACACTCTCCTGCCCCCCCCCCAGTGCTCTCCTCCACCACCACACTCTCCTGCCCCCCCCAGTGCTCTCCTCCACCACCACACTCTCCTGCCCCCACCAGTGCTCTCCTCCACCACCACACTCTCCTGCCCCCCCATTGCTCTCCTCCACCACCACACTCTCCTGCCCCCCCAGTGCTCTCCTCCACCACCACACTCTCCTGCCCCCCCCAGTGCTCTCCTCCACCACCACACTCTCCTGCCCCCCCCAGTGCTCTCCTCCACCACCACACTCTCCTGCCCCCCCAGTGCTCTCCTCCATCACCACACTCTCCTGCCCCCCCCAGTACTCTCCTCCACCACCACACTCTCCTGCCACCCAGTGCTCTCCTCCACCACCACACTCTCCTGCCCCCCCAGTGCTCTCCTCCACCACCACACTCTCCTGCCCCCCCCAGTGCTCTCCTCCACCACCACACTCTCCTGCCCCCTCCCAGTGCTCTCCTCCACCACCACATTCTCCTGCCCCCCCCCCCCAGTGCTCTCCTCCACCACAACACTCTCCTGCCCCCCCCCCCCCAGTACTCTCCTCCACCACCACACTCTCCTGCCACCCAGTGCTCTCCTCCACCACCACACTCTCCTGCCCCCCCAGTGCTCTCCTCCACCACCACACTCTCCTGCCCCCCCAGTGCTCTCCTCCACCACCACACTCTCCTGCCCCCCCCCAGTGCTCTCCTCCACCACAACACTCTCCTGCCCCCCCAGTGCTCTCCTCCACCACCACACTCTCCTGCCCCCTCAGTGCTCTCCTCCACCACCATACTCTCCTGCCCCCCCTCTCTCCTCCACCACACTCTCCTGCCCCCTCACAGTTTTCTCCTCCCCTGTTCTTGCTGCCCGCCCAACTCTCCAGATCTCCCCATCCTTCTCTAGCCACCATCCCAGTGCTCCCCCCTGTCCCCCCCCGCCCAGTGCTCTCCACTCCCCCCAGTGCTCCCCCCGTTCCCCCCCCACAGTGCTCTCCGCTCCCCCCAGTCCTCTCCCCGCTGTGCTCTCCCCCCTGTTCTCCCTCCCGTGCTCTCCCCCCTGTCCTTTCCCCCCCAGTCCTCTCCACTCCCTCCAATGCTCTCCCCCCTGTTCTTTCTCTCCCCCTGTTCTTTCTCCCCCCCTGTTCTTTCTCCCCCCCTGTTCTTTCTGCCCCCTGTTCTTTCCACTCCCCCCAGTGCCCCCCCCCCCAGTGCTCTTCAGCTCTCCCCATCACTCTCCAGCCCCCACCCCAGTGCTCTCCAGCCCCCCATTCTCCCCACCCCTGTTCTTTCTGCCCCCCTTGTGCTCTCCAGCCCCCCCCCCCCAGTGCTCTCCACCCCTGTTCTTTTTGGCTCCCCCCAGCACTCTCCACTCCCCACCCCTGTACTCTCCACTCCCCCTGCATTCTGCCCCCACCCATGTGCTCTCCAACCCTACCAGTGCTCTCCAGTCCACAGTGCTTTCCACCCCTGTTCTTTCTGGCCCCCACTGGTGCTCTCTACTCCCCCCTGCTCTTTGTACCCCCCCAGTACTCTCCAGCCCCCGTGCTCTCCACCCCTGTTTTTCTGCTCCCCCAGTGCTCTTCACCGCACCACACTCTTCTGCCCCCCCCCCCGTGCTCTCCTCCACCACCACACTCTCCTGCCCCCCCTGCTCTCCAGCTCTCCTCATCCTTCTTTCTCTAGCCACCATCCCAGTGCTCTCCCCCGTTCCCCCCCAGTGCTCTCCTCCCTGTCCCCCCCAGTGCTCTCCCCCCTGTTCCCCCCCAGTGCTCTCCCCCCCTGCCCCCCAATGCTCTCCACTCCCCACAGTGCTCTCCCCCCACAGTGCTCTCCACTCCCCTTAGTCCTCTCCCCTCCATACTCTCCCAACCTTCTCCTCCCCAGTGCTCTCCCCCCAGTGCTCTTCCCCCTGTTCTCCCCCCAGTGCTCCCCCCTGTTCTTCCCCCCCCCCCCCGTGCTCTCCACTCCCTTCAGTTCTTTCCCCCCAGTGCTCTCCCCCTGTTCTCCCCCCCAGTGCTCTCCCCCTGTTCTTTCCCCCCCTGTTCTTTCTCCCCCCTGTGCTCTCCACTCCCCCCAGCGCTCTCCCCCCCTGTTCTCCCCCCCAGTGCTCTCCACTCCCCCCATTGCTCCCCTCGTGCTCTCCTCCCTGTTCTTTCCCTCCCCCCAGTGCTCTTCAGCTCTCCCCATCACTCTCCAGCCCCCACCCCAGTGCTCTCCAGCCCTCCATTCTCCCCACCCCTGTCCTTTCTGCCCCCTGGTGCTCTCCAGCCCCCCCCCCCCAGTGCTCTCTACCCTCTGTGCTCTCCATCCCTGCATTTTGCCCCCACCCATGTGCTCTCCAACCCTACCAGTGCTCTCCAGTCTTCCGTGCTTTCCACCCCTGTTCTTTCTGGCCCCCACTGGTGCTCTCCACTCCCCCCTGCTCTTTGTACCCCCCCAGTACTCTCCAGCCCCTGTGCTCTCCACCCCTGTTTTTCTGCCCCCCCAGTGCTCTTCACCGCCCCACACTCTTAGCCCCTCCCAGTGCTCTCAGCCTACCGTGCTCTCTACCCCTGTTCTTATTGGCCCCCCCAGTGCTCTCTGATGTAAGGGGGGAGTGAATACGATAATGTAAGGGGCACTGATATAAAGGTTTTCCTCCTTATATTAGTAACCCACTCCCCTTACCTTTGAGTATTCTTTCTGCAGAAGGTGGTCCCCCCCCACGTTCTGAGTTCCTGGGGTTCCCCTTGATGCTTGATCACTTACCACTATTAACTGGTAAAATGTATGGTTTTCCCTTTCATGAACAAGAAAATAATGACGTTATGCTGTTGGGCTGGTATAATAATGCTGTGAGGCTGGTATGAAATTTTTTCCAGGGCTGGATTTTGAAAGCATGGGCGTCCGCAAGGTTACTCAGGTGGCTGCGTACCATGCCCATATAGCCTAGAGAATGTACATCTTTTTACATTGAAATACATCTGTTTTTGCCATATTTTTATCTTGATGAAAACAGCCAATACAGTGACAGTATGAGATCAAAATATGGCCACAACAGATGTATTGCAATGTAAAGAGATGTACATTCTCTAGTCTATATGGGCCTGGAACACAGAAGCCAGAGAAACTTCCAATACAAAGTGAAGATGAATTATCTGTTATATAACACAAATGTATTACCAGTGGAAAGATTTTCATGAGATTGTCGAAAAAGGGGCGGAGCATGAGTGGCCTTAAAATGATGCCCCCCCTTGGAAAAAGTTCTGCGGACGCCCATGCCTCCATCCCTATTAATTGATAAAAAGGAAAAAAGGTGGGACTTTATATGAAGCATACACCCCTGGAGGTATCACGATATACATGAAGATGGGCGGTACTAAGTATATTAGAACTATGGGCATTCCATGACAGCATTGCAAAACAACAATTGGCAGTCATTGGTTTATTAAAAAATAACAGTAATACCATGATAAAATATTGACATAGTAAGTTCATAATATAACCATTAAATAGAACAAAGTTCATTGGAATATATAAATTATGACAGTGATAATAATGACATAATATACTAGTAACATAATGAATTCATATTGTACACATTGTATAGAACCATTTTCATGAAAGCATGTCTACCTGGTAAAAAACTATATCTCAAATTCATTGGTACAATCCAATTGGTAAGTATGGTCATTGATGGTGTTGCAAATTATGAGCGAAAAAAGGCATCTATTGGCTCGACGCATTTCGTGGCGACTGCCACTCCTCAAGAGCAAGTCTGGGGTAGATGTCTACCCTGTTTCCCCTAAAATAAGACCTAGCGTGATTGTCGGTGATGGCTGCAATATAAGTCCTACCCCCCGCAAATAGTCCCTAGTTAAAGTCATTGTAGGTCTTATTGTCAGGATAGGGCTTATTTTTGGGGAAACAGGGTAGGGCTTATATTGCAGCCATCACTGACAATCACGCTAGGTCTTATTTTCAGGGAAACAGGGTATAAGTATTGAAACACATAGTTAATTTGTAAAAATAAAATAAAATAATGGGTATTTTATGTAGGAAAAAAGAGAGGGGATATAACCCCAATTTAACAAGAGGAAAGGGCGCCAACCACCCCCACGAAGTGGTTGGCGCCGTACGGGGGGTTGGCGAATGCCACTCTTTGTTTTGGCGCCCTTTTCACTTATTGGCTGTTAGCGTGGTGTTGGTGGACACCCATGACCCTATTGGAGTATCTATATACTCCTCTTAGTCGATTCATGCCCCCTCCAGGGTTACTACCCCCATGGTTATGGTGCACTACTGGACTTCATCAGCTTCACTGTGTTCCAGGTATTCTATTGGTTTCCCCTATCCTTCCTTTCCACTATTTACTATTATGTTTTGCCCCAATCCCTCCCCGTCCTTGGTATCAATACCGTAGCTTCTGGGTTATTTGGCATTTCCCATTTTTACTAATTACTTTTGTTACCACATTGGGGGTTATTATGTTACCCCTAATACCCTGCACTATAGGTACCCCCTTGATATGTCCATACCATGGATAGTCCTTACACCATAATTTCTTAGTTTTTCCATCATAATTTTTGATTTTTAGTCACCTTTTGTAATTAATCTATCCACTGCTATATCCCATATATCTTATCATATACTCCCTTCTTCAGAGATGCTTACAATTTTGTGGATCACATTCTCTTTTTCCATACATGGGGGCCTATTCCTGGGGAATATTGTCTCCCCTTGGCTATCCATCGACGGTCGGGTTTGTCCACCTCAGCTCCCGGGACTGATGTTGTTTCTGGAAGGCCTTCTGGCCCTCCATGCCTGCATCCAGTTTCATTGGAATTCCTGTAAGTAGTCTTGGTAAATTGGGGTTATATCCCCTCTCTTTTTCCTACATAAAATAGCCATTATTTTATTTTATTTTTACAAATTAACTATGTGTTTCAATACTTATAGACATCTACCCCAGACTTGCTCCTGAAGAGTGGCAGTCGCCACGAAACACGTCGAGCCAATAGATGCCTTTTTTCGCTCATAATTTGCAATGACCATACTAACCATTTGGATTGTACCAATGAATTTGAGATATAGTTTCTTACCAGGGAGACACGCTTTCATGAAAATGGTTCTATACGATATGAACTCATTATGTGTCACGTACCTTTAAGCAGAGCCCGGAGTGCAGGGAGTGGCCTCTCGTAAACCTCTGACTCGAGAGACCCTGGTAGTGGTGACAGGGGCTCAGGAGCACAGAGGGGCACAAGTGCCTGACTGGATAGCAGGTGGTAGAGGCAGAAGACCGTTGAAGGAGGAGGTGTATTGTAGTCCGGTGTCAGAATGCAGGCAAAGGTGAGATAAGGCTCAGCAGACAGCAGAAGGGTTCCTGTAGTCCAGCAACGGCATACAAGTGATTGCAGGAGGTGACAAACAACGGAGGGGTATTGTAGTCCAACAACGGATGCAGGTGCAATAGATAAGCGGAAGTGGAAGAGTCCAGTAGTCTGCAGCCAGAGGTAGAAGGCTACAAACGCAGAAGGAGTACAGCCAAATATTGCGGAGGACTGGGAGGTGTCCTGTAGTACAACAGCAAGCAACTTACAGTTGACGGATGGTGTAACAGTCCAGGTCAGGCACAGGCGGGCAGATCAGGTACAGAAACGGAATCCAGAAGAGTAGTCGGGTACAAAGCCAAAGTCGGGGAGGCAGGCAGCAATCAGCAGAGTCGGGAACAAGCCGGGTTCGATACGGATCAGGATACAGGTAAAGGTACAGGTTCAGGTTCAGATACGGATCAGGATACAGGTACAGGTACAGGTTCAGGTTCAGATACGGATCACCAGGAAGCACAGGAACGCTGTTGATCAGGCAGCAAAGCACTGAAGCATGGCTCCAGTTTAAATAGCGCTATTGGCGCCAATTTGCGTCAAACGGCCGCGCGCGCACCCGCGTGCGCGCACCGCGCGCACGCGCGCACCGCTGATCGCGGTAACGCTCCTGAAACTGGGCAAAAGATCTTCTGCGACTTTCGCCGCTCAGACGTCCGTGAGGAGAATCTTCCTGACATTGCCCCCCCCCAATGGGCAGCCTCCGGATGCCCAACTGGGACATCTTACCTGGGTGAGATCTTTTAAATGCCAGAACCAACCTCTTGGCGTGGATGCCAGTCTCCGGTTCCCAGGAGTTCTCTTCTGGACCATACCCCTTCCACTTCACCAGATACTGGACCTGGTTGCGTCTCTTTCTGCAATCCAAAATTGCTTCTACTTCAAACTCTTCTTCACCATTAATAAGCACAGGTTCAGGAGGGCCCACGTTCCGATCAGTGAAGGGATCCTGGATTGAAGGTCTTAAGAGGGACACATGAAACACCGGGTGAATACGCAGCGATTCTGGTAATTTCAGTTCATAAGCCACATTATTAATTTTCCTGGTGATTGGGAAAGGACCCACAAATTTTGGGCCCAGTTTTCTAGATGGGCATGTTAATTTTAGATTCAGAGTAGATAACCAAACCAAATCTCCGGGTTTTAGATCGAGCTCCCCTCTCCTCTTTCTGTCAAAAACTGCTTTGTTGCGCTCTTGGGTTCTTGCCATCGTTTCTTGAAGCAACTTGTTATTGATGCAGAAAAAGTTCAAAGTTTCTTGAGCTGCTGGAACCGTGCATTCTGGGATATTGGCTGATAAGAACTGAGGGTGAAAACCATAGTTCGCAAAGAAGGGAGATTGATTAGTTGCAGAATGAACAGAGTTATTGTAGGCAAACTCGGCAAGTGGTAAAAGGGATACCAACGCAATAACAACGCAAATATTGCTCAAGGGTCTGGTTTGTTCGTTCGGTCTGGCCGTTGGTCTGGGGATGATAGGCAGAAGAAAACGAAAGATCAATTTTCAAGGATTTACATAAAGCTCTCCAAAATTTTGATGTAAATTGTACTCCACGATCGGAAACAATGTTCGCAGGTATACCGTGGAGTCTTACAATCTCCTTAATGAAGATCCTTGCGGTCTCAGGGGCAGAAGGTGTACCCTTCATGGGCAGAAAGTGAGCCATCTTGGACTATCTGTCGACCACCACAAGGATAGTGGTAAAGCCTTCTGACGGTGGTAGTTCTACAATAAAGTCTATGGAAATCATTTTCCAAGGTCTTTCCGGGATGGGGAGTGGTTTCAGCAACCCCCAGGCTTTGGCCTTGCTACTCTTGTTCTGGGTACAGGTAATGCAAGATTCTACATAAAGTTTACAGTCTCTTAGCAGCTGAGGCCACCAGAAGTTGCGTTGGAGAAGTTCGGCGGTCTTGTGTACCCCAAAATGACCGGCCAGCTTGTGGTCGTGGCAAGACTTAAGTACAGCAACCCGTAGTTGTTGGGGCACGTAGATCTTATTTTCATGCCATAATAAGTCATTGCTAGAGAGTAAGGTGGTGTTTGAGGGATGTGAAGCTGAAGATGAAGCCTGCTTAAGTTGGGATAGAAGATCTTCCTGGAGCATAAGGAAATTTCCGGGCGCAAGGATGGTGTCTGTGGGTTGAAGAACTTCGGGCTCGCTGAACATCCGGGATAGCGCGTCGGGTTTGGTGTTTTTCGATCCGGGTCTATAGGTAATGTGGAAGGAAAATCTTGTAAAGAAAAGTGCCCATCTGGCCTGACGCGGCTTCAGCCTCTTAGCAGTCTTTAAATACTCTAAGTTCTTGTGGTCAGTGTATACCAGAATGGGATGGGCTGCTCCCTCCAGGAGATAGCGCCATTCCTCAAGTGCAGCTTTGATAGCAAGTAGCTCCCTGTCCCCGACATCATAATTCCTTTCCGCTTCAGACCGGTTCTTGACTGTAACTTTATTTAAGTCCCGGTAGTCAACACAAGGGCGGAGAGAATGGTCCTTCTTTTCTACAAAAAAGATTCCTGCCCCAGCTGGGGACGTAGAAGGATGTATGAACCCCTTTTTCAAATTGTCATCAATGTAAGTCCTGAGAGTCTCCAATTCCACTTCTGTTAAGGGAAATATTCTCCCGAAAGGGATTTCGGCTCCGGGAAGGATCTCAATTGGGCAATCGTAGGGTCTATGAGGGGGAAGTGTTTCTGCCCCCTTCTTGCTGAACACGTCCAAGAAGTCGTGGTAGGCCTCAGGAACGTGCTGGCGTGTCTCAACGTCGGTCTCCATACACATTAAATGGGGTGAGACCTTAATTGATTCTTGGAAGCAGTGTTGACGACAATAGGGAGAGAGAAAGTAGATGTTTCCGGTGGACCAGTCTATTTGCGGGTTGTGTGCCCGGAGCCAGGGCATACCCAGTATGATAGGGAAAAGAGGAGATTCAATAATGTCCAGACAGAGTTGTTCCTGATGGTTACCGGAAATAGTAGCAGTCAAAGGACATGTCTCCTGTGTCACCGGTCCTGATTTGATAGCTGACCCATCGGCAAGGTGTACAGACAACCCCTTCACCCTGGGCCGTAAGGGCACTTGGAACTTTTGGGCAAACGATAAGTCCATAAATCCACTGCACGCTCCAGAATCAACTATTGCGGGGACTTGAATGTTCCCTCCGGGTAGCTGAAGAGAGACGGGAACAGCCAGGTGAGTAGCATTACTAGGCACAGCAGGTAAAACAGGAGAAAATACAGAAGAATGCTTACGGAATTTGGCAGGACAGGATCTCACGTAATGTCCGGATTCCCCACAGTAAAGACACAGATTGTTGAACTGCCGGCGTTGTCGTTCCTCGGTGGTGAGCGTTGGTCTAAGTAAGCCCAGTTGCATGGGTTCAGGCGTGTCAGCAGCAGGATGTGCAGGGGGATTAGGTACACGGGGTAACATCCAGACTGGTCGGGACGGCCCGGCAGTGCGTTCTGCTCTCCGTTCTCTCCTTTCAAAAGTTTTTTATTTTTTGATTACAGCAGTACAAAGCAATAGAAACATCAATGTACAGGATGAATTCGATGAGCAAAACAAGTTACAGAAATATAACTAACCAGCCATAAGGCCAAAAATGTTACTCAGTTCGTCAAGAAGAAACAAGCACAAGAAAAAAAAAAAAACAGTACACGTATGAGGCTAGAGTGGGAGTGAAAATAAGCTGTCTAAGCTGGATTTTCGTCAGATCCCATAACATAAAAGCTAGATAACAGATCATACAAAAGAACAGGGTGAAGGGGAGCAAGGAGGTGGAACATCCAGGTGAGAAATAACCTTCCCCACCCACCCGCAATGCAACACGGTAGAGCAAAGAACAAGAGACCTCCCCAGCCGCCCCTTACGGGAACTTGCTGCGACCGGGGACTCCCCCTGCCCATCCCCCCCGCTAGCTATCAAGGCTCCACCCCAGTGTGGGAAACAAAGTAGATGGGACCTCCAATGACTCCCCAGCCAACAGAACGGGGGGTTATCTTATTTAATTATTTCCACAGAAAGTGTAGCATAACTAAGTATGTAAAAGCCCCAGCACCGTAAACCAAGTAACAATGTAGGAAGGAGGTAGAGGGATATACCCCCCCTCCCACCTGATCAACTATGTTACTAACCATGTTAAAACCAAAACCTAACCGGTATAGACCAGACATTAGCAAGAATAGAAGAAAGATAAAGATATCAATAAAGAAAAGAGAGCAGGGGAAAGTGAGCTAAAGTAAGAAAAAGAGAAACCGAGAGAAGGTGGGACACCCAAAAGAACCATCAATTAGAGAAAGAGTAACCCGGGTAAAGTGGGATGTGGCAATATTTGGCCCAGGGTTCCCATATAAGCTCAAACCTACGCTTCTTGTCTTGTATGGTACTGACTATTTTCTCCTGTGCCATGATCCAGGAAACTTTATTTTTCACCGCAGAGAACGAAACTGTCGTTTTTTTCCAGTGGGCAGCTATTGTAATTCTCGTGCCTAAGAGGATGAAGAAAATCAGCGCTTGAGAATATTTGGAAATGCCTTCAATTTTGGGGTTTAATAATGCAACATCTGGCGTTTGGGGGATCTGGGCACGTGTAAGTTTGCGTAGCAGAGCAAAGGTCTTATTCCAAAGGCCCCTCAAACGTGGGCATGACCACCAGGTGTGGAGTAGGGTACCAATATGATTACATTGACGAAAACATAACGGAGATGCATCAGGATAAATTTTTGCAATAAGGTAGGGAACTCTGTACCATCTAAGAAGAAGTTTGAGACTAGCTTCAATCAGAGACACATTCATAATGCCCTTATAGGACCGTTGGAGGCAGGAGAACCATTTGTCGCTCTCCCATTGCAAGTCGAGATCTTTCTCCCAAGCCTGGGCATAAGAAGGTTTCGACATAGCCGAGGCCAAGGATGAATAGATGATGGATATTCCTCCCCTCTGATCAACAACATCCGAGCACCATGTTTCATAATTTGTAACTTTAAGGGGGATTGATTTATCCGGCCATAAAGAATGGAGGAAGTGTGAGATCTGTGAAAAGCGGAACCTCTCCTCATTTGGCATTTCCAGTTTTTTGCGGCAGTAGGAAAGGGAGAAGGGACCTGAGGGGGTGAAATAATTCCCTATTCTAAATAAGCCTTTATTGAGCCACCATTTGAAAGCAAAAATATTCAATCCAGGAGGGAATTTAGGGTTATGAAAGATATGCGTCAGTGGGCGCCATGGAGAGATCAGGGCTGAATTTTTATACAAAAGGTCACACAGGGACAAGGAGTGAGAGAGAGTGGGGGCTAAAATTGGAGGTCTCATTTTGGTTGGAACTCCGATGAGATAGTCTAACGTGTGTCTAGGGACTGCTTGTCTCTCCATAGCAACCCAGTCAGGTTTGGTACCCCTAGCATAGACAATGGAAAACTGGGCTAGCCTCGCTGCTTGATAGTACCACCATATATTAGGTAGGGCAAGTCCCCCTTGAGATTTAAGACGATATAAGATATGTTTAGAGCATCTCCTACCTTTGGAACCCCAGATAAATTGTAGTATGCTGGATTGGATTTTATGTAACTGCGATTTGCGAATTGGGATAGGGAGAGCCCTAAATAGGTATAGGATACGTGGGAGGAAAGTAATCTTTATGGAATTAATGCGTCCTAGCCAAGAAAGCTTGAATTTGGACCAGGAGGACAGGTCAGCAGTGAGTGATTTAAAGGCAGCTGGGAAGTTCGCAGAGAAAAGGGTATCGAATTTCGGCGTGAGGTTAATTCCTAGGTATGGGAAATGTGACGTGCACCAATGAATTGGAAAGTGGTTCTGAATATTCTGTAGTAACTCAGGAGGAACCGTGATATTTAAGGCTATGGATTTGGAGACATTAACATGGAGACCTGAAATTCTACTAAACTGGTCAAGCAGGGAGAGTATATTGGGCGTAGAGATTAGTGGGGACGTAACGAACATGAGGATATCATCCGCAAATAGTGCGCATTTGTGTTCTTGTCCTCCGCAAAGGACACCTTTAATGTTAGGGTTATGCCTGATCGCTATGGCCAATGTCTCAATGGCGATAGCGAAAAGGATGGGGGAAAGTGGACAACCTTGTCTTGTCCCCTTTTCAATGGGGAAAGGGTCAGAATAACAGCCTTGCAAACGAACCCGGGCAAGGGGGTTCGAGTACAAAGCTCGCAAAATCCCCAAAAATCATGGGCCAAAACCCCAGTGCTCCAGGACCTTGAAAAGATAGGGCCAGGTTACTGTGTCGAATGCCTTTTGTATGTCAATGGAGAGGAGATAGCCTGCTTGCTGAGGGCCACCGTCCCATTGTGAATTGAGGAGGGAAATAATATCAATTGCTCTCCGAATTTGGTCTGGTCCCTGTCTCCCCGGGATGAAGCCCACCTGGTCTTTGTGGATGTAAAGTGCTACATAAGAAGAGAGCCTATTGGCTAAAACTTTCGTCAAGATTTTGAGATCGTTATTTATTAAAGAGATCGGGCGATAATTAGATACTAAAGATGCATCTTTGCCCGGTTTGGGAATGACTGAGATATAGGCCAGGTTCAGGGCTCCATCCAGGGGAGATTCGGATCTAATATGGTTGAAAAATCGGACCATATATGGGATGAGTTGAGTTGAAAATTTTTTATAGTATGCTACCGAGAAGCCATCAGGGCCTGGAGCTGATTGTGTTTTAAGCTGTTTAATAACCTGAATAACTTCCGCCTCCGTAACCGGGCTATCCATGAGATCAGAGTGTTCCCTAGAGAGTTTCGGAAGAGGAAGATTACTCAGAAAATCAACTATGTGAGTAGGAGAGTCAATAGTGTCATTTTTATAAAGTGAGGTGTAGTATTCCTAAAATGCTTTCATAATCTTGCACGGGTTTTGGGTAAGATCTCCAGTTGGCAGGCCTATCCTAGGGAAGTGAACAGATCGAGGTTTAGGAGACAATTTCGCCACCAGTTTAGTACCAATCTTGTCTTTTTGGAAATAAAAACGGGCACCAGACCAGCGAAGCTGTTTTTCAGCCTCCGTGGTTAAAGCTAGATTTAAGGCTACTCGAGTGGATTCAAGGGATTCCAAAGAAACCTTGGTGGGGTTTCGTTTATGAGATTTACTGAGTGCTTGAAATGACCTTTGGAGGTCGGAAATAACCGCTGCTCTCTCTCTCTTTAGTCGTGAGGTGATCTGAATAATTTTCCCCCTAATCACCGCCTTATGGGCGGCCCAGAGGGTGTCTGGGGATATAGATGCAGTATTATTGATGCGGAAATATTCTAAAATTTCTTGCGCAAGGATTTCACATTGTACCGGATCACTTAAAATGCTTTCATTAAGCCTCCAGGTGAAATGCTTGGGAGAGTTATGAGAACGGAGTAGAAAAAGAACAACTAGAGAGTGATCGGAAAGGGAGGTGTCCCTGATGACTGCTTTCTGAGCCTCAGGAATGTTTTGTGATTGAATAAATATATGATCTATCCTAGAATAGAGGCGATGAGGGGCAGAGTAGTGTGTATAATCTTTAGATCTTGGGTTTAATTCCCTCCAAATGTCCACCAGGCCCAGGGCCCGAAGAGAAGAGGCTATTTTGGTACTTTGCTTTGGGGGCCTCCGTGTATTAGGGCTGCCAGAGCCTGATTTATCCAGAGAGTGATCGAAAGGAATATTCGTGTCACCACCCATAATAACTTTACCTTCCAGCTGAGGGCCGATGGAGGACATCATGGAGGCAAAAAAGGAAGCCTGGCCTTTATTAGGGGTGTAGTAAGAGACTACGGAGTAGTGTACGCCGTCTATCGTGCCTTTAACCAAAATATATCTGCCTAATTGATCCCTCACCACTTCTGAAGGGGAAAATTTTAGATGTTTTCTGAAACAGATGGCTACTCCCTTCGTCTTATTCTGTGCATTGGATAAAAAAAACTGAGGGTATGAGCCATGCATGAAGGGAGGGTTATAAGAAGATGGGAAATGGGTTTCCTGTAAAAGGAGTATGTCAAGTCCCTGGGAACTGTAGTGGTTGAACAATTTGCGCCGTTTAACAGGCGAGTTCATCCCTTGGACATTATGAGAGGCAATCTTTAGTGGGACCAGATTAGTAGTGTCAGAATGCATCGATCAGAAGGGGAGCAACACGCAACATCAACATTATAGACCTTACCGAAACTAATAGTAGGGAACGGGAGAGCTCAAAAGGTGCAGACCTCGGGTGAACAGGGAACATCTGGTGGTCGGCAACCACAGTGCAGGGTGTCCCACCGACACGAAAGAAGAAGGAGAAGAGGAAGGAAAAAGAAACTATAAGAGAAAAAAAACATAGGTTAGTATTAACAGTCTGGTCATTCAAACAAATAGTAGAACAATGAAATCCTGCAAGAACAAGCCTCGGGTATGAGTAACTCATTTCTGGATTAGCAAAAAAGTGAAAAAAGAGAAAAAAGAAAATCACAAAATTATGTGAAGCAAATAACAATAAAAGTAAATTAAATAGATGAAACGATAAAAAAAAAGCAAAAAGCACCAAAAATAAAAAAGGGTGCGGCTTAGGTGTTAACCAAGATCTCATGTGGGGTAGGACAGCCGCCGTCCTTGCCCCTAGGATCTCCCTGCCCTGGGGTCTACCCAAAGGAGGGTCAAAAGTGGTCTCCAGGTGGGCCCAGGAAAACAATCAGGGGCTCACTCTGAAGCACAGGGAGGCAAAGTGCAGCCGCTCCAGCCATTCCGCCTAAAACAGGGGGATATGGGAAGAGAGGGGCCTAAAACATGTTGAAAAAAAAACACACAAAATACGGAAACAAAAAAAAAAAAAAATTCTGAGGATACTTAAATGAACCACCGGAAGAACCAGGGCTGAAAAATGAGCACGCCCTTTCAGTAAAATCAAAAAGAAGAGTTGTTGAGTTCGCTTTAGGGTGGACGACCGTCTTTAGAGCGTTTTGCTTGCTGCTTTTGCCATAGAGGTTGGATGGGGCTAGAAGGAGGAGGACGTTTGGCCGACGTCGGGTTCCTTGTATCAGGTGTCGAAGCGGGAGAATGGGATATGAGGCCCAATCGAAGAAAGAGGCGTTCTCCTTCCACTAAGTTGGAGAAGCTGTAAGGTTTGTTCTGAAATGAGAAGTTCAGGCGCAATGGAAAGGACCATCTGTACGTAATTGATTTTTGCATCAGGACTTGTAAGAGGGGCTTGAGTGATCTCCGTTGCTGTATTGTGTACGGTGAAAGGTCAGCGAAAAGTTGTATCGGATGACCCTGGATGGAAAGGTTTTCGGTGACTCTGGCTTTGCGCATGACCTCCTCCTTTACACCAAAGAAATGAGGTTTCACCACAATGTCCCTAGGAAGGCCATCTTGTCGTGGGGATTGAAGAGCTCGATGGGCTCGGTCCAGCTCCAGGCGGTGGTCAGGAATGTCAGGGATCAGAGTTTTGATGAACGCACGAACAATCTTGTCTGTGTCTTTAAATGATTCCGGGAGGCCTCTGAGCCTAAAATTGTATCTGCGAGATCTATTCTCGAGGTCATCTATTTTCGAGTATGCAAAGTCCAGTTGTTCATGTAGGTCCTGGATCCTGTCAGTATTTTGATTAGCCACAGCTGCCATTTGGTCTGTTTTAAATTCAATAGCTTCAATTCTGGTTCCCAAATGGAGAAGATCAGCCTGAATGGTGGATGTAATTTGAGCAGCAGTTTGGGCTAATCCTCTGGCTAACATCTCAGAAAAGGTGTTCATCAGAGAAGATAGATCATGAGGGGAATGCTGGGCAGTTTTAGGGCGAGTACTATGGTGTTCAGGGGTATTGATGATGTCCTCCATGGGGGAGGTGGGGGGCCCATCCAGCACTCTACTCAATAGCGACTCTGTGGACGCGGGGGACAGAAATGGCTGAGCCAGATTATCACTCACAGTCTGAGGATGATGTCCCTCCGTTAGTGTGTCCCAGCCCTGCATCTCCGCGGCGGATTGGCCTGGATTCTGAGGTAGGCCTCGCGGGGAAATGGCGGCCGCCATCTTGGCACGATCTGAGGCCTGAGCTCCGGGGTCGAGTTGACGGGATAAATCCCGTCTGGCGGAGCCGCCGGGCATACGAACGGGATCCCCGGAGCTTCGTGCGGGCGGTGGAGCGATCCGGCCGGCTTTCTTCCGCTAATGTTCGCTTTGGCGGGCGTATCAGGCTGGAGCGGAGCGGAGCTCTCAGGGGAAGCGTCCGTCCATTGAGCTGCCGCGCATGCGCCTCTCTGCTCTCCGTTCTCTCAAACGTCTGTCTATCTGGATGGAGAGGTTGATAAGGGCTTCAAGAGTTGCTGGAACACCCACCCGGGCCAATTCATCCTTTAGAGGTTCAGAGAGACCCGTGCGAAACTGGTATCGCAGAGCGGCATCGTTCCAGGTAGTATCGGAACTCCAGCGCCAAAATTCAGACGCATAGTCCTCTGCTGCTCTGCGGCCTTGCTGAAGGGAATATAAAGCTGCTTCCGCTGTGGCCGCCTGTTGAGGATCCTCATAGAGCAAACCCATGGCTTGAAAAAAGGTATTCAGGTTGTTAAGGCAGGTTTCCTTTTGCTCCAAAAGGCGGTGGGCCCAAGCCTGGGGCTCACCCAATAGGAGGGAGATAACAAAACCCACCTTAGTGGATTCTAGAGAGAAAGTTCTGGGTTGAAGTGCAAAAAACAGTTCACAGGCATTGCGAAAAGCTCTATACTTGCTGCGATTTCCCGAAAACCTCTCCGGGGTTGGGACCTTGGGTTCAGGGGGCAACATAACCACTGATGGCGCAGAAGAAGTTCCCGGCACGGTAGGGCCTGTGGTAGATAAGACCTGGACACGCTCTTCCAACCGAGAATAGCCTTCTTGTAGAGATTTAACAGCCTGGGTAAGTCCAGCAAGATGACAGCATAAATCATCCATGGCCGAATCTCCCTGCGTGGGCTCAGACATGGCTGCCTGATACTGTCACGTACAGGTGGTAGAGGCAGAAGACCGTTGAAGGAGGAGGTGTATTGTAGTCCGGTGTCAGAATGCAGGCAAAGGTGAGATAAGGCTCAGCAGACAGCAGAAGGGTTCCTGTAGTCCAGCAACGGCATACAAGTGATTGCAGGAGGTGACAAACAACGGAGGGGTATTGTAGTCCAACAACGGATGCAGGTGCAATGGATAAGCGGAAGTGGAAGAGTCCAGTAGTCTGCAGCCAGAGGTAGAAGGCTACAAACGCAGAAGGAGTACAGCCAAATATTGCGGAGGACTGGGAGGTGTCCTGTAGTACAACAGCAAGCAACTTACAGTTGACGGATGGTGTAACAGTCCAGGTCAGGCACAGGCGGGCAGATCAGGTACAGAAACGGAATCCAGAAGAGTAGTCGGGTACAAAGCCAAAGTCGGGGAGGCAGGCAGCAATCAGCAGAGTCGGGAACAAGCCGGGTTCGATACGGATCAGGATACAGGTACAGGTACAGGTTCAGGTTCAGATACGGATCAGGATACAGGTACAGGTACAGGTTCAGGTTCAGATACGGATCACCAGGAAGCACAGGAACGCTGTTGATCAGGCAGCAAAGCACTGAAGCATGGCTCCAGTTTAAATAGCGCTATTGGCGCCAATTTGCGTCAAACGGCCGCGCGCGCACCCGCGTGCGCGCTCCCGGGCGCGCGCGCACCGCTGATCGCGGTAACGCTCCTGAAACTGGGCAAAAGATCTTCTGCGACTTTCGCCGCTCAGACGTCCGTGAGGAGGATCTTCCTGACATTATGTTACTAGTATATTATGTCATTATTATCACTGTCATAATTTATATATTCCAATGAACTTTGTTCTATTTAATGGTTGAAGTAACTGATAAATACAAACTATTATTATTCTCAGCTGTGTATTAATTTGTCTAGTCCCTATAGATTAGATAGTCTATTAACACTCTGAGCACATGCTATCGTTAATATCACAATACTACAAAAATTAGTTATGAAACCAAACACACGGTCTAAAATCAATCAAATCTCATTTATTTCCCAAGGAAATAAGAAAGTTTATATAAGGTATTAATAGAAATGACAAGAGTACATAGCATGCAATCAGAGTACAATACAGGCAGTATACTTAGCAGGTCCTCGTGGCTGAGCCTCGTGGTGGAGAAAGAGGAAGCTCTCCTTCAATCATTCCCTTTTTGACAAACACACCTCACCCACACCACATCCCATTGCCCACCCCCCTTTTGCTTGTGGACGAATCAGTGTCTCTGGGGCGTCCCCTCCCCCCAGGCTAAATATCTCTGACCGTCCTGCCATAATTGGCCTCTGGGGGGGCGGTGTTTGTCCATGAATTACAACTGCTCCGACTGGGGTCACATCTTGGGATTCGATCTCCGGTGCTCTCCCCGGTCATTAGGCCTGTCTTTGATCCTCACAGACAGATCGGAGTCAGCATTGTCATGCAGAGTAGCTCTCATAGATAGATGGACGCCTCTAATCTGAAGTCACAATGGAGGTTTAACTGGTTGCATTCCAACCGGGGGATGGTGTCCTGTTCTCCATGATATTGCACCATTGGGACTGACAATCCATGAGTTTATACTGAATCCAACAATGGTTATATTATGAACTTACTATGTCAATATTTTATCATGGTATTACTATTATTGTTATTTTTATATCAATAAACCAATGACTGCCAATTGTGGTTTTGCAATGCTGTCATGGAATGCCCATAGTTATACATATACTTAGTACCGCCCATCTTCATGTATATCGTGATAGCTCCAGGGGTGTATGCTTCATATAAAATCCCACCTTTTTTCCTTTTTATGAATTCAGCCTCACCATTTCCATCAGTGCAGTCTGATCCAAGCCCATCTGCAGCCTCAGAGGGGACAGGGAGGGGGGCGGGATGAGCGCCAACAGTCTACATACAGGAAAATCTCCTGTTTACTTGGTTCTTTACTACAAAGCCCCGCCTCCTATGATAGACAGAACAGTCGTCCAATGCCAACCCAAGAGTCGGGACTTCCAATTACAGATGCCACCGACTAAACAGGAGATTCTCCTGTATGTAATCTGACGGCACTCTTCCCGCCCCCTCCCTGTCCCCTCCATGGCAGCGCTGATAAATATGTTGTATATCTTTTGTGGCCATGGGAGCCACAAAAGATATATATATATACAAATTACCAGGGGGGGGGGGCCGTATTAAACCCAGAAACGCGGGCTGAAATTGGCCCATGGGCTGGACTTTTGACGTGCCTGGTCTAGAGGTACGGGTCACTAACTGTTTTAAATTAGAAAGGATTATTATTATTATTATTATTATTATTATTATTATTATTATTATTATTATCCCTATTATTTGGTGCTAAAGTTTAAATATAAGCTCCTCTGGGGTGGGGACTGATTCTCCTTGGGCGGGAAGTAAGGAGGAGTGTGGGTTCCTCTGGGGTGGGGACTGATTCTCCTTGGGCGGGAAGTAAGGAGGAGTGTGGGTTCCTCTGGGGTGGGAACTGATTCTCCTTGGGCAGGAAGTAAGGAGGAGTGTGGGTTCCTCTGGGGTGGGGACTGATTCTCCTTGGATGGGAAGTCAGGAGGAGTGTGGGTTCCTCTGGGGTGGGGACTGATTCTCCTTGTGCAGGAAGTAAGGAGGAGTGGGGGTTCCTCTGGGGTGGGGACTGATTCTCCTTGTGCAGGAAGTAAGGAGGAGTGTGGGTTCCTCTGGGGTGGGGACTGATTCTCCTTGGACGGGAAGTCAGGAGGAGTGTGGGTTCCTCTGGGATGGGGACTGATTCTCCTTGGGCGGGAAGTCAGGAGGAGTGTGGGTTCCTCTGGGGTGGGGACTGATTCTCCTTGGGCGGGAAGTAAGCAGGAGTGTGGGTTTCTCTGGGGCGGAGACTGAATTTAATAATTCTGTGTTTTTTTAAGAGGCAACAGATAAGCAATAGATAATTTCACAACTATAGACCTAACTGGGTAATACAGAGAAAACACAAAAAGTAAGGAGGAGTGTGGGTTCCTCTGGGGTGGGGACTGATTGTCCTTGGACGGGAAGTCAGGAGGAGTGTGGGTTCCTCTGGGGTGGGGACTGATTCTCCTTGGGCGGGAAGTAAGGAGGAGTGTGGGTTCCTCTGGGGTGGGGACTGATTCTCCTTGGACGGGAAGTCAGGAGGAGTGTGGGTTCCTCTGGGGTGGGGACTGATTCTCCTTGGGCGGGAAGTAAGGAGGAGTGTGGGTTCCTCTGGGGTGGGGACTTATTCTCCTTGGACGGGAAGTCAGGAGGAGTGTGGGTTCCTCTGGGGTGGGAACTGATTCTCCTTGGGCGGGAAGTAAGGAGGAGTGTGGGTTCCTCTGGGGTGGGAACTGATTCTCCTTGGGCGGGAAGTAAGGAGGAGTGTGGGTTCCTCTGGGGTGGGGATTGATTCTCCTTGGACGGGAAGTCAGGAGGAGTGTGGGTTCCTCTGGGGTGGGGACTGATTCTCCTTGGGCGGGAAGTAAGGAGGAGTGTGGGTTCCTCTGGGGTGGGGACTTATTCTCCTTGGACGGGAAGTAAGGAGGAGTGTGGGTTCCTCTGGGGTGGGGACTGATTCTCCTTGGACGGGAAGTCAGGAGGAGTGTGGGTTCCTCTGGGGTGGGGACTGATTCTCCTTGGGTGGGAAGTAAGGAGGAGTGTGGGTTCCTCTGGGGTGGGGACTGATTCTCCTTGGACGGGAAGTCAGGAGGAGTGTGGGTTCCTCTGGGGTGGGAACTGATTCTCCTTGGGTGGGAAGTAAGGAGGAGTGTGGGTTCCTCTGGGGTGGGGACTTATTCTCCTTGGACGGGAAGTCAGGAGGAGTGTGGGTTCCTCTGGGGTGGGAACTGATTCTCCTTGGGCGGGAAGTAAGGAGGAGTGTGGGTTCCTCTGGGGTGGGGACTGATTCTCCTTGGACGGGAAGTCAGGAGGAGTGTGGGTTCCTCTGGGGTGGGGACTGATTCTCCTTGGGTGGGAAGTAAGGAGGAGTGTGGGTTCCTCTGGGGTGGAGACTGAATTTAATAATTCTGTGTTTTTTTTTAAAAGGCAACAGATAAGCAACAGATAATTTCACAACTATAGACCTAACTGGGTAATACAGAGAAAACACAAAAAAAGAAAACAAACAACTTATTAGACTGACTTGCAACAGTTTTCCCACTTGGCCCACAAATGAAAAATGAATGTAACATTTCATAAAAACAAATCACAAAATGATCAGAGCTTAATGGCATTTGAAGGCTTTGTTTTGTTTACTTTTTATTTACTAATATGACCGAATGGAAGATTTTTAAAAACAAATCATGTTTCTCTTTCTGGTTTGTTACTTTTTCGTGTTGAGGTTTGCAGTCTATTCAGGCTCCTCGTACACCACGGGAGGACGAAGGGGAAACAACGGGAAAGATCGTGCGTTGGCACGGAATCCGGGAGCAGCTGGCACTGGCGGCCCCGTCTTGTGGACGGTGATGGCGTTTTTGGCTCGCAAACGTCTGACACCTGCAGGCTCCGGCGCAAGAGCTCTGTACAAATAAACATTTGATAGGAAACCACAATAGGCATTTCCACCACGCTTTGAGCGCCGGCTGAATAATATATGCACTGCAGTCAGTGCCGTCAGTGATATTTTTTCATCTATTCCATGCGAGGCATCACAGAAACCGCACAATTATCACTGCGCTTTGGAGCAGTTGGAGGGACACTTTATTTTATTTTATATATATGATAGAACAGTTTAAAAAAGAAAAATGAGCCCGTCGACAGGAAAGCACGGGGCAATAGTTCCACTCTTCCTTTCTTGTATCGAAATGCAAACATTTTGTTAACCCCTTCAATACCGGGAACTTTTACCCACTTCCTGCCCAGGCCAATTTTCAGCTTTCAGCTCTGTCACACTTTGAATGACAATTGCGCGGTCATGCAACACTGTACACATATGAGATTTTTATCTTTTTTTTTCAGACTAATAGAGCTTTCTTTTGGTGGTATTTGATCACCACTGAGTATTTTTTATTTATTTTTCTAAACAAACAAATATAAGACCGAAAATTTAGATCTTTTTTCTTAGCTTCTGTTATAAAATAGATATTATATCTATTTATATATATTTTCTCCTTCACTGATGTGTGCTGATGAAGCTGCACTGATAGGCGGAACTGATGAGCACTGATGAGTGACACTGATGGGCACTGATAAATTACACTAATGGGCACTGATGAGCACTGATTGGTGACACTGATGGGCACTGATAAATTACACTGATAGGTGTCACTGATAGGCACTGATGGACACTGATTTGTGACACTGATAGGGGGCCCTGATGAACACTGATAGGCTACACTGGTGGGCACTGATAGGTGGCACTGATGGGCACTGATAGGTGACACTGATGGTCACTGATTGGTGACACTGATAGGGGGCACTGATGAACACTGATAGGCTGCACTGATGGGCACTGATAGGTGGCACTGATTGGTGACACTGATGGGCACTGATTGGTGACACTGATAGGGGGCACTGATGAACACTGATAGGCTACACTGATTGGCACTGATAGGTGGCACTGATGGGCACTGATAGGTGACACTGATGGGCAGTGATAGGTGGCACTAATTCCGAGATGTGAATTCCCATTGTTAATTGACTCACCTATTGTTTCTGTCTGTTTGCTAATCCTCCTGGAGATTCATACATGATGTAATTAGTCTTGCGTCAACTTTACCCCATTACCCAACCATTGTGGATTGTTTACCCCAATGTGTAATATTTGTTTTTATTGTTGATGTGGTGACTGACCCTTATTTTTGAAGTGTATAAAAATCTGTATTTTTGTTCAATAAAGTTATTAATTTGGTTTTTACCTCAAAGTAGGGTTGCACCGATACCACTTTTTTAAGACTGAGTACAAGTACCGATACTTTTTTTCAAGTACTCGCCGATACCGATTACCGATACTTTTTTTTAATGTCATGTGACAATTTTCAAAGCACAATACAGACTAATGATATCTTTGCAGCACTGATAGGTGGCACTGACTGTTGCGCACTGATATGCAGCACTGATAGCTGGCACTGACTGATAGGCACTGCCACTAATATGCTGACTCTGACAGGTGGCATTTTTGGGCACTGATAGGTGGCACTTATGGGCAATGATAGGTGGAAATGATGGGCACGCAGTGGCAATGAAATGCAGCACTGATTGCATTGGCAATTGTTGGCAGCCTGGCATGATAAATGAATGATGAGAGACAATCAATACCAATTCTCCAGTATACAAGTGCTGCAACGCCCACCTTGGTACACCCTGCACTCGGCCTCAGTAAGCATCAGTCAGAAGGCAGCAGCGGACATCTTGTAACACCCAGCCTATATAGATAGTGAACTATATGGGCTGGGTGTAACAAGATGTCCGCTGCCGCCTTGTGACTGCTGCTTACTGAGGCCGACTGCAGGGTGTACCAAGATGGGCATTGCGCTATTCAATCTCCGACGGAGACCTGGGGCCGTCAATTCCGTTAACGAATATGACGGCCTGTAACACCGATGCAGTGATCCACACCCCTTCCCCCGGCCAGCTTACCTTGCACTGCTGCCAGCCTGCCAGGACTCGTTCTCCACTGGTAGGACTCGCTCTGCCCACTAACTTCCGGGAGCCTCCTCTTCATGCACGCAAAGGTATCGGCTCAGGCATCGGGAGCATTTGCCCGAGTACAAGTACACACTAGTATCGGTGCAACCCTACCTCAAAGTCTTGTGTGTGTACCAGGGCCGTCTTTAATATTGATTGGACCCTGGGCAAAACTTTTCTTGCCCCCCCCCCCCATGCAGTTCTGCTCTCCACCTGCTCTGAGACATACAATAAATAGCAGCTAGACTCAAAATCAGTTTACTGAATCAGATCAGGCAGCTATTGCGATTGGTTGCCAGAGATTACAGTGTATCATTACCGCTCACTGATTGGTTGCTAAAAGTTACAGCACACATTACAGCTCACTGATTAGTTACTAGAGGTTACAGCACATGATTTCTGCTTGTTGAGATTACTGTACAGTAATACTTCTCACTGATTCTTTGCTAGAGATTACAACACATCATCTCCTCACTCCAGGGGTCATGCTATACATATGGATGCCGCCTTTATTTACATATCTATGCAGCCGGATGCAGCTATTTACATATGAATGCTGCTATTTACATATGAATGCCGGTTATTTACATGTAAACATAGGGTCTGCAAGTGAGCCATCTGTACACAACAATAGAGAAGAGCTGGGCAGCATTAGTAGCAGCACTTCACACTGAGATATCAGGACACGGCAAGAGACAAGGTAATTTAAATTGGGATAGTTGGCAAGTATGAGGCAGCTGCTTTGGGCCCCACAACAATGACAGGGCCCAGGGCAGCTGCCCCCTTTTCCCTACATTAAAAACGGCCCTGGTGTGTACAATGCTTGGGGTAAAGGGCTGGTATTAACTATCAGTTTGCTGGAAGGGTTTGGAGGGTAGGAGGGCAGGAGGCACCATTTGGTGAGGGCTTTTCACACAGTAATCATTCAAACCATGGTGAATGTGCCACTTCTATGTCCCTAGACCAGTGATGGCGAACCTTGGCACCCCAGATATTTTGGAACTACATTTCCCATGATGCTCAACTACACTACAGAGTGCATGAGCATCATGGGAAATGTAGTTCCAAAACATCTGGGGTGCCAAGGTTCGCCATCACTGCCCTAGACTATTTCACTCTACTTAAGCCCTGGAGAAGGGAGAGAGATCAATGAGCCCCCAAAACATGTTGGCTATTGTCCATCTGGTGCAGGACGTATTTGGACATCAATGGAATGTGGATGGTCAGAATTGGTAACAAATAGAATCAATTAAGGATTTTTAAATGATATGGTTTTTTTTTTTTTTTTTTTTTTTTTTTTTACAAGCATAGTCCAAGGTACCTCCAAAGTAAGTATACCAGGGATGGGTAGACCACCTACTTGGAGTGTAAGAGGTATAGAAACCATTTCTTGCTGTAACCCCCTCCAGGGTGCTGAAGTGCCCATAAGCATTGCAGGGGCATGTTCTTCCAGTTTTTTAGCGCCAATCTTTCCTAGGAGGTAGCGGTGGGGCACAGTGCCTGGGAACTCCAGGAAGTAGGTGAAAGCCATTGTGAAGGTAAATTTGTTTTTCCTGTATTATCATGAGCAGCAAAGCAAGCCTTCGATTTTCATGGAAGGTACATTTTGTCAATAACACGGTTTTGTTTATAATTAAAGGTTTCATTCTGTTTTCTCCACCTGCCAGATATGTCTCTGCAAATCATTGTCGCTGAGTGAGAACACCAATTCTTTCTTCCAGTTCCAAAGTGTCCTGCATGGCCATTATAACTAATTATGTTAGTTTAATATGAAAACTAGTCAGGAGACTGGGGTAGGTGATGGGTGGCAGAAAGTGGTTGGTGTATGGGAGAAAAGAAAAGTATTACTCCTGCGCTTCCATTATATTTTCTTTTACATGGACTGTCATTAAACTGATCTGCCTGTCTGCCAACCACAAGTGTGGGTGGCACAGTGGTGTAGTGGGTAGTACTCTCACCTAGCAGTAAAAAGGGTCGCTGGTTCGAATCCCAACCACAAACCTACCTGCCTGGAGTTTCCATGTTCTCCCTGTGTCTCTGTGAGTTTCCTCCGGGTACTCCGGCTTCCTCCCACACCCCAAAGACATGCTGGTAGGTTAATTGACTTCTGTCCAAAATTGGCCCTAGTATATGAATGGGGGCCTTGGATTGTGGCGCTCCTTGAGGGTAGGGACCGATGTGTGTGTGCAATGTACAGGGATAGGGACAATTGTAGATGCTCACTCGGGTTGAACTGGATGGACTGGTGTCTTTATTCAACCTTACTAACTATGTAAGTACCTGTTTACTGTGCTCAGTTTGGTCCTGCTTCAGTGGCCCAAACTGAGTCATAAGTCATGGGGGCAACCAAGTACCGGTAGGCCTGCTTGCCTTATTGGAAATGGGGGCTGCTATGGCTATAGTTGAAGAACACAGAGGCCAACTATAGTGATTGACCACCCGCGTTAGGAGTAAGCATGACAGGGAGTGTCACGTACCTAGTGTACAAGCCCGCCCTGCAGGGGGTGACCTCTCTTGCGGCTCCGACTCGAGGGCCAACAGGAAGCACAAGAGTCAGCAGTGGCACGAGTGCCTGGCAGGATAAACAGCAGAAGATGGATCAGGAACCCAGGAAGCACTGTGTAGCGGGACCTCCAACTGGATCAGAAGGTAGGCAGGAGCCTGGAAGGAGCTGGATCAGCAGGCAGGTGAAGCATACAGGAACCAGGACACCGGAGCAGGATTTCAGACCGGAACTGGACTGCAGACAGGAGCTGGTCAGCAAGCTGGAAGCTGGGCAGCAGACAGAGACCAGGAACCAGGATACCGGAGCAGGACCTCAGACTGGAACTTGACTGCAGACAGGAGCTGGACCACAAACTGGGACTTGGGCAGCAGGCAGGAACCAGGATACTGAGAGCGGAGAGTCAGACAAGCCGGGTCGGTGATCAGGCAGATAGCGGAGGTACAAGAGGATCAAGTAGAAGAGTAGTCAGACAAGCCAAAGTCAGATGCAGGCGGATGACAGGGATGGACGGAGACAAGTCGGGTAAAGTTCAAGCACTGGGAACAGGTTTTCAGGATCAGAACACACACACGCTGTAGATCAGACAGCAAGATCCCAGTGTTTAAATAGCCCGCCTGGTGCCAACTGGCGCAAGCGCACACCCGCGCACAGACGCGTGCGAACGCGCAACGGCAAGCCCAGGACGCCTGTTACTGGCAGGATCATCCTGGGTGTTACCTTATTATGACCCCTGGGTTCTAGGTGTTACCTAATCCGGACCTCTGGACTAAGGTTACCAGATTTTCAAAATGAAATACTGGCACAGCCTACAGACTGGGGCCACTTTTAACCACGCCCAATAAACCACACCTTCATTTGTAGCCGCACCTACAAAATCATGTAGAGGTTTTACAATTAACTGAATTAACTGAGCGATACCTTATCCTGACACCTAGACTCTGTGTGTTACCTATTCCCTAATCAGGACCCCTGGACTCCTGATGGGACCTAATCCGGACCCCCTGGACTCCTGGTGTTACCTAATCCGCACCCCCTGGACTCTGGGTGTTACTTACTTCTGACTTTGAACTCTCTGCTGTACTTACCCCTTACTCCTGACCCCAGCATTTCCCAGTGCTACTTAATCATGACCCATTCACTCCTTGCTCTACACTCTCTTGACCCATAGCAGCATTGGCTCATGTTTTATTTAACCACACCCCTTTAAGCACCACCAGCGGGTACAGCAATTTGGCCTCGCCCACAATTTCCGCCATTATTCCCTTACTTATGGTGCCCATGGCAATTTTTTTGCTATACCTTAAATTTCTGCTTCTTGTTTCAAAAGTCTGTGACAATTGTTTCAGTTAATTGTAAAACCTCGACATGATTTTGTAGGTGCGGCTACAAACGAGGGTGCGGTTTATTGGGCGTGGTTAAAAGTGGCCCCAGTCTGTAGGCTGTGCCAGTATTTCATTTTGAAAATCTGGTAACCTTAGTCCAAAGGAACCCTCAAGAGTCCACTTGGGAAGATTTGTTTGTTTGGTTCCCCCCCCGAACTGCTGCCCATAAACCTAATCTGGAGCAGATCCAAAGTCAGTTGGACCAATTATGCCCATCACTAGTTAAAAATTAGGCAGACTTCCATGGGACCCACCCACGATTGTTGATCGAGCTTCAATAATTCCGCCGCCTTTGTAGACCTCTAATCTTCATAGCCATGAACATATGCAAATTCCTGCTTAGCATAAATCAATTCCGTCCATCTGGGCGCTATGTGTGTGTGTGATGAGTTTTAGAAATCATGATAATTCCACCTTTGTGCGAGGTGGAATTATAATGACGTGTCGAGGATAATTTCCTCGCCACGTCTGCCAGTCAGATTACAGAGGCCCGCTCCCAGATTAGTGTGCGGAAGGAGCGCTATGCCGAATCAAAGAGAAAGTTCATTTTTTTTTAATGTAACAAAATTATCACCCCAGAAAATCAACGATGATTAAAAAAAAAAAATGTGGAACGCTTCCAAAATGTTTTCAGACAAATCTACTAATCCTGTAATGTATCTCCTCCGGGGGAAAGAGAGAGAAATAAACATAAAAGAGAAAAGTCTTGTTGTGTACACGAGCGTTGGGAGGCCGAGCAGAGGAGGAAGATTCTGAAATATTGATTCTCTGTAATTAAAAGGAAGACATAATAACTGTTTTAAAGAACGTCTAAACCCAATCGCTAAAATCGCAAGTACGCGTTAACATGTTATTGTCTTCTCAAAAGTTGTTTTCAGTTTTTTTTTAATATCTGCAGTTTCATTAAAGCTAAATTTCCAGGTATATATATCTATATGTATATATATATGTATATATATATATATATATATATATATATATATATATATATATATATATATATATATATATATATATATATATATATATATATATATGTTTTTTTTTTTTTTTCATAGGCACACTACCCCAACTTGGAAACACCAATGTCAGTATACAGTACTGTGCAAAAGTTTTAGGCAGGTGTAAATAAAGAATGCTTTCAGAGACAGAAGTGTTTAAAGCAGTGGCGGGCATGGCCGATGCTCCATTTTTGCAGCAAACAAGCCACCTGAGCCCCCCCCCCCCCATTCGGTCGGTTGGTCACACCCCCCACCCCCATCGCTCGGATGATCAGCAAACCACCCATCACCCTCCCCCACGTCGATCGCCCATCCGCCCACCAGCCCAGCACCAAACCTATCTAAGTTGCGGGCACCTTTGGTGGCTTTTCCTCTCCGTCTCATCCTCGGCGGCTTCTCCCTACATCCAGGGCCGTTTCTAAGGCAGGGCAAAAGGGGCAGCTGCCCTGGGCCCTGTCATTGTTGTGGGGCCCAAAGCAGCTGCCTCATACTTGCCAACTATCCTGGTTTAAATTCCCTCGTCCCTTGAGGTTTTAGTCCTGTGCTGTGTCCTGACATCTCAGTGTGAAGTGCTGCTACAAATGCTGCCCAGCTCTGCCCAACTGTTGTGTACAGATGACTCACCTGCACACCCTGTGTTTACATGTAAATAACCAGCATTCATATGTAAATAGCAGCGGTCGGCATCATTGATATGTATATCATGCCCCCCCCCGAGGTCATATCCACAGTAATCTCTAGCAACCAAATCAACAAGCAGAAATCATGTGCTGTAACCTCTAAGAACTAATCAGTGAGCCGTAATGTGTGCTGTAACCTCTAGGAACCAGTCAGTGAGCGGTAATGATACAATGTAACCTCTAGCAACTTGTCAGTGAGTGGTAGTAATGCACTGTAACCTCTAGCAACCAGTCAGTGAGCGGTAATGATACACTGTAACCTCTAGCAACCAGTCAGTGAGTGGTAATGATACACTGTAACCTCTAGAAACCAGTCAGTGAGCGGTAATGATACACTGTAACCTCTGGCAACCAGTTAGTGAGCGGTAATGATACACTGTAACCTCTGGCAACCTATGGCAATAGCTGACTGATCTGATTCAGTAAAACTGATTTTGAGTCTAGCTGCTATTTATTGTATGTCTCAGAGTGAGTGGAGAACAAAACTGCATGGGGGGGGGGCCCCAAGAACAGTTTTGCCCAGGGTCCAATCAATATTAAAGACAGCCCTGCCTCCATCTCTTCCTCTGCAGCTTCTCCGTGCATCTCCTCTGCGGCTTCTCCTTGCATCGACAAGTGGCAGTGACACCTGCGGTCAAGGAGAACCCAGTGCAACCCAGCTAGCCTGGTATTGAAAGCAGAAATTTAGAAAATTAGCCCCAAAACCCAACTGTGGTTTTAGGAAAAGTTAGCTTTGGAAAAACCATAGCGCCTGCTCATCAAGAGCCAGCGCTACACTGAGAACATACATTTGAATACAAAGCATTACTATGCCACCACCTAAGGGGGCATCGCAGGGTTACCACTTTATCCGTTGTGCAGTGACGGTGAGAGTGGTGGTGACATCATGTCCGTATCACTTTCGGCATCTCTGCGGTCTACACAATGCTGAAGAACATTGGGAGAGGAAGATGACCTTGGGTACCACCTGACAGGCCAGGAGACAAGAAGACATCAGAAAAATATTTTAAAAAAAGCATAAAATATGATGGAACTCAAGGTGGGGGGGAGGGGTTACTTTGTAGGGGAAGAGCGCGAATCCCAGAGTTGGGATTTATAAATAACAGTAATGGATTTCATGGATTTCATGGTCAATCTTCTGGTGGAGGTTCAAGGCAGGGAATCGGGAATTGGTAGTTTTTTGTTAGTGCCGACACCAGGTTTCCCAAGGAGGAAAACGTGTTGTTGGCATTTGTTCCTCAATCTCTAATTCCAGCGTCTTAAATACTGTACGGTTCTAATACTGTAAAAGCCAAATTAAAATCAGCATGTTAATTATTCCTTGGCGAGCGTTGCATTCAGCTCGGATGGACACGCTCGCTGCCAGCCCCCTTAATAAGTTCAGATGGCAGACTCACACAACTTCTGCAAGGAAGGTGTATAATTTTTTAATTGGCGAAATTACTGAGCCGCTTAATACTCCGGTATTTTGTTGGAGTAGACTGAATGCTCGGAGACCGGGTTGGTTCATTTTACACATATAAGAAAATTGCAGTATACATTTCAGAATCTTCCAGATGATTGTACATGCTAAGTTGGATAAAAAGCGTCTATTTGAGTGACGCGATTAGAAAGGCGATCGGTCCTTTTCTCCCTCCAGGGTTCAGAATTAAAATATTTTTAGAAATGCATAGGACCGGGATGAGGGAGGGGGGAGGAACGGGTTAGGAAGGTCCCATCCCCGGAAATTCCAACTGTTCAAACAAGTGAAGGGGATCTGCTGCCCTCTACTGTCTGTATTTGTAAACAGCTATGCTGCTTAAAGGGGTTGTAAAGGTTTGTTTTTTATTTTCTAAATAGGTACCTTTAAGCTAGTGCATTGTTGGTTCACTTACCCTTTCCTTTGATTTCCCTTCTAAATGTTTTTTTTTCTTTGTCTGAATTTCTCACTTCCTGTTTCTCCTCAGTAAACTTCACACCATCATCCGAGCCGTGTTTAGTCAGCCAGAACAGCTTACTGAGGAGGAACAGAAAGTGAGAAATTCAGACAAAGAAAACAAAGAAAAAAGACATTTAGAAGGGAAATCGAAGGAAAAGGTAAGTGAACCAACAATGCACTAGCTTAAAGGAACCTATTTAGAAAATAAAAAACGAACCTTTAGGGCCGGTTCACACAGCGAGGCGCGGCGAGACGTCTCCGACTTGCCTCGCCGCGACCTGCGGGGACCTCAGCGGCGACTTGCAGAGGACTTCTGTATAGAAGTCAATGCAAGTCGCCCCCGAAGTCGCCCCGAAGTAGTACAGGAACCTTTTTTCTGAGTCGGAGCGACTCGAGTCGCTCCTCTCAGAACGGTTCCATTGTACAGAACGGGGGCGACTTGCGGGAGCGAGGCGAGGCGAGCCGTGTCGCCTCGCATCGCCTCGCTGTGTGAACCGGCCCTTACAAACCCTTTAACCACTTACTTACTGGGAACTTAAAGGGGTTGTAAAGCTTCTAGAGAGGCACAGAATAGGAGAGGAGGGACTAATGGAGGGCCGGGCATGACAAATGGGGACAGTGAATGAGAGGGGGTTAATGTGGAGAGGATAGAGTGGAGGAGGAGAACAAGCAGGGGCGGTGTGGAGAAGAGAGGAGGAGCTGGATAAAAGGGGGAGGCGTGGCCAGGAACAGGAGCAGAGAGCAGGGAAGATCGGCGGGGGGAGGGACAGCTCCCACGCGCTAGGAGGTCTAGGCCTCCTGAACGCTTTTCCCCAGAGGCAGGACCCAGGGCTCAGCGCCCCCTCTAGGAGCCCCCTAGGGGACCCATCGACTCCACCAGCCAAAAGGCCTGCTGCCTCAGTGGGCTGGGGGACCGGGCAGAATCCTAGGCAAAGGCGGAGCTCGGGGGCGGGGCTACACAGCGCAATGGCGCCCGCTCCCCTTTCTCGAGGTCAGGTGGAGGAGAGAGAGTGGCCCCCCCCTCCACGCCTGGGACATCCCGGGGGTGAGATCCCACGGGGGAGACCGAGACTCACGCCTGCGGGGAGGCTTCCTCACGCTGCCGGCAGGAGAGAAGCAAGAGGTGACCCGAGCTGCGCCAGGCAATTCAGAGGTGGGACTTCCAGCAGGTCCATAGCTCAGTGCAGGCGGTGCCGCAGGTGGGGGCCACGATCGGTGGTGCGCCTCAACGGGGTCGGAGAGAGGATCGGAGGGAGGACACGCCCACATGGTCCCGATCGCCCGGTGGGCTGGTCACGCCTATGTGGTCCGCCGCAGAAGTGCTGTCAGAGGGAGAGGTGATGGGTTCGGATGGAGAAGACCAGCGGGAAGTCATGGCGGCAGGAGGGACCGGTGCAACGGCTGAAGGGGCCGTGCCCAGGCAGCCAGGTAAGACTCTTTAATTTTCCTCTACTGATTTACACACTGTTTTGCAGGGTTTGTTGGATAGCGGGTCGGAGTACCTCGGGGGTGCGGATGGTGAAGGGGAGACCCCCACAGGCAGCCCCATGGGTGGGGGGACAGATTGGCCTGGATGGGGTTTTGGCGCAGCACCAGCAGACGGCGACGACCCCGGTGGTGACGGCGGGGGACGTGGGAGGCTGAGAAGGTGGCGGAGCCGGCAGCTTCGGCCAGGGCGGACGTGGTCAGGTTGGCGGACGTGGCAAAATGCGAGGTGTATGTCTGCTACGAGGGACCTTTGGGAGCACATCTGAAGCAGGAGGTGAGGGACAAGATTGGAAAGGGTGAGTACATGGAAATCTTTTCCTTGCTCCTGCTGGAAAAGTTTAACCTGCACAGGGTCAAACCGGATGATTCCAAGAAGGAAGACGAATAGAAGAGGAGGTATCGGCTGATACCGCGGACGTTCGCTAACTGGTTGCAGGTGTTTGCAATCATGGCCAGCGTAATTGGTGAGAAAACTCCAGAACACTGTTCCGCATTGTTTTGCTACATGGATGTGATTGGGGAGGCGCATCGAGTGTATGGTGGGACCGCGTGGCTGCGTTACGATGAGCAGTTTCGGCAGCGTAGGGCGGTGAGGCCGGATCTTCGGTGGGATCACAAGGACATCAGTCTGTGGATGCGCTTGATGTTGTCTGCCAGGGCCCCGACTCAGTTATTTCAGGGTGGGGCCGGGGACGCACCCTCCTCTGGGCTGTCAGCCGGAAAAAAGTGGGGGGTGTGCTGGCAGTTCAACGAGGGATCCTGCAAGTTCGGAGGGGCATGCCGCTTCAAACATGAATGTTCGTGCTGCAGCGGGAATCATCCCCTGTCCCGATGCTTTAAGAAGGCTAAGCGTGCCGGAGAGTCTGCACCGAAAAGGGACTACGCCGGTGATGGAAGACAGGAGGCGCCCTTTCCTAAGTAGGTATCCGGACAGGGCAGCGGCCCAGATCTTGGGGGAGGGGTTCTCTGAGGGTTTTCAAATTCTGTGCTCTTTGACGGTGATTCCCCCGATGGCGCGGAATTTTAAGTCGGCACTGCTGAACCCGGGGGTAGTTTCGGAGAAGTTGGCTAGGGAGGTAGCTTTGGGGCGCATGGGCGGCCCCTTCTCCGAACAGCCTCTGCAGGCGCTGGTGGTGTCGCCAATGGGGGTTGTCCCTAGGAAGGTGCAGAACAAGTTTAGGTTGATCCATCACCTTTCATTTCCGAAGGGTGGTTTGGTGAATGATGCCATAGACCCTGCGGCTTGTTCGGTTTCTTACACTTCATTTGATGCTGCAGTCCAATTGGTTAGACGCTATGGTCATAGGGCGCTCATGGCGAAGTCGGACATTGAGTCGGCGTTTAGGCAGTTGCCGGTGCATCCGGAGAGTTTTCACCTCTTGGGTTTTCACTGGCGGAGCAATTTTATGTTAATCGATGTCTGCCCATGGGCTGTTCCATTTCATGTGCCCTGTTTAAGCTGTTTAGCTCTTTCTTGGAATGGGTGGTGAGGGATGTGTCAGGTTTGGATTCGGTAATTCACTATCTGGATGACTTCCTGGTGGTGGGCCCTCCTTCCAGCAACGTGTGATCCTCTTGGCCGCAATGCAGCACGTTGGGGAGAGGTTTGGGGTCCCGCTGTCAGCGGAGAAGACAGAGGGCCCGACAACGGTGATCAGTTTCTTGGGTATCGAGATTGACACCATTGCTATGGAGTGCAGGTTGCCGAGGGACAAGGTGGATGGGCTGAAGGCGGACATTTGGGAATTGATGGGGCTGCAGAAGGTGCAACTTAGGAAGTTACAATCGGTCTTGGGTAAGTTGAACTTCGCGTGCAGCATTATCCCGATGGGCATGATTTTTTGCCGGCGGCTGTCGGCGGCTACTGCGGGAGTGCAGGTACCGACTCATTTTATCCGACTCACCAGGGAGCTGAGGGTAGATTTGAGAGTGTGGGCTACATTCCTGGAGACGTACAACGGACGATCGGTGTGGATGGCGGGGCCGGTGAGTAACTGTGACTTGGAGTTGTTCACTGATGCAGCGGGATCGACTGGTTTTGGGGCAATTTTCCAAGGCCGATGGTGTGCGGCAGCATGGCCGCAATCCTGGGTTGGCGCTTGCTTCACGAGGAATCTAGTGCTACTGGAATTGTTTCCGGTGGGGGTGGCCATGAAACTTTGGGGTACCGCTTGTCAGAATCTGAAGATCAGATTGAATTGTGACAATATGGGGGTGGTCCAGGCGATAAACCGCATTTCTGCGTCGTCCCGCCCAGTGATTCTGTTGTTACGTCACCTGGTTTTGAAATGTTTACAGCTGAACATTTTCTTGTATGCGGTGCACATCCTGGGCATTGACAATAATCTGGCTGATGCCTTATCTCGGTTTCAGTGGCAGAGGTTCAGGGAGTTGGTGCCGGCCGCAGAGACGGAAGGGATGCCTTGCCCAGCTTGGCTTTGGGAGATTGCGTTGGAGTTGCCGCTGGATGGATCCGGAGGTCTGTGAGCGGTTCCACGTGGGCAGCATATAACAAGGTTTGGGGGGAATGGCTGAGTTTTACACGGCTGGCGAGCGCCGAGATGGGGGGCTTCAGAGTGGGGTTTGTTGGTGCTTTATTTTGTCACCAGACAGATGGAGAAGAAAGTGTCGGTTTCGGCTATCGAACGGAGGCTGGCGGCCTTGGCGTTCTGGTTTAAGCTGTGGGGCGAGCGGTATTTTACTAAAGATTTCTGGGTGCGTCAGGCGGTAAAGGGGTATAGAAAATGTTACCGTCGGCAGGATATGTGGAGACCGGTGTCTTTTTCGGTTTTGGTTCAGATTTGCGATCAGTTGGGCGAGGTTTATGCGTTTCGGCGTACGAGGTTTTATTGTTCAGAGCGGCTTTTTCGGTTGCGTTTTTTGAGGCTTTTCGAGTGGGGGAACTGGTCAGTCCGGCGAAACGGGTGGCCGGGGGGCTGTTGATGCAGAATGTCTCCATATGGGAGGATAGGCTGGTACTTCGGCTGCGGAGGTCCAAGACTGACCAGGCAGGGAGAGGGGTGGATGTACAGCTGTTCACTTTACCGGGGTCTCGGGTTTGTCCAGTACGGGTGGTGCGTGAGACTAATGGGGTACGCCCGGGGGGTGTGGGACCTTGGTTATTACATCAGGATGGGTCCTTTTTATCGAGATTCCAGTTTGTGGCGGTTTTTCGGAAATGCCTCGAGGCCGCGGGATTACGGAGTTCACAGCTTGCCTCGCACTCCTTCCGCATCGGTGCGGCTACAGAGGCCGCCAGGTGCGGGCTGGATGAGGCGGCCTCATCTGGATTCTGGAGCATTCGTATGTCTTTTGGGGAGCCAGGAGAGCGGATGTCAGGCCGGACGGCAGACAGTTGGGAACTTCCCGGAGGGAGGCATGTATCAGATGGTTGGGCATTCCATGGGTTGGAGTAGGGTGGTGCCGGAGGCCCAGCACTAGCACTAGCCCAGCACTACGCCGGCCTTGATCGGCCTCCTGACGTGTTAGTCATTCACGCGGGAGGGAACGATCTGGGGGCTAGAACTACTAGGAATCTCATTGCGAACGTGAAGGGTGATTTTTTTTTTTTATGCTATAGCGATTGTTTCCGGGAATAATACTGGTGTGGTCTGACATAGTGGCTCGGACCTCGTGGCGGATGGCTCGTTCGATTTTTCGGGGTAAAACAAAGCACGGATCAAAGTTAACAAAGTGGTGGGGAGGTTTTTTAAGCGTAATGGAGGATTGGTGATTCGGCACATGGAGTTGGAGAAGGATGTAGGATTGTTCTTGAGAGGGGGTGGGGTGCACCTTTCAGCGGTGGGGATTGACTTATGGGCTTGGGGTCTTCAGGATGGGATTCAGAGGGCCCTGCAGGTGTGGAGGGGCCCTTAAGGCTAAGGGTGTCATCCTTTGCGGGCTGTGGCTGGGTCTTTTGGTCTTTGATGGTGGCAAGTGAACTGATGTGATGAAATGGTGGGGGGGGCTCATAGGTGGTATGTGCCCCCCTTTTGGTGTATCCCAGCGGAAGGGTAGGCTGGCATACGGGAATGGTTGCACTGCGGGAAATGGGGTTGTCTCCGGGGCTGATAAACGGCCGAAGGCGGGTTATGGTAAAAGTTGGTCCCGCAGTGTACTGGTAAAAAGTGTTTAAGTGGAAAGGTAAAAAGTCAGGTGCCGTCAAAGACCAACCGACTGGGAGAAAACTACTGTTGGGAAAATATTGTACATATGTTAATGAGGTTAATTTTATATTGGTTAAAAAAAGATATTGGTTAATAAAGAGCTGCTATGGCCATTTTTTTCACTCCAAAATTACTCCTGTGTCGCCTATTTATTTAAGGTAAAGGTGATAGAATGGTAAAATAAAAGGTAAATAAAAAGTATTAAGGGAAGGCGAGAAAAGATTTGGGAAGGAATGATATCTGGAATGCATTAGTCATGTTTTTTCACCTCAATGCAATGCATTACGGTGAAAAAACACTTTGCATTCTCTGCCCCCCCCCCCTCCCGAGTCCCCGTTTTACTTAACCGAGCCCTGGGTAAGTGGGCGTGATCCATCGTTGCTTTCCCCCAGCTCTTGTGGGCTCTCCATTGGATGATTGATAGCAGCGCAGCCATTGGCTCCTGAAGCTTTCAATAAAATCCAATGACACGGTACACTGGGGGGGAGGGGTGGAGCCGAGTGATACACTCTGCGGCTATAGCCGCCGACTGTACCACATGGGAGTGCACCCGCAAGCTGACACCCTTGGGAGAGCGCTTCCCACTCTGCAAAACTAACTGCACAGTGGAGTTAAGTATGATATGTTTGTTATTTAAAAATAAAAAAAATTAAACCTTTACAACCCCTTTAAACCTCCCCCCCCCCTCCTGCCCAGACCAATTTCCAGCTATCAGCGCTGTCACACTTTGAATGACAATTACACGGTCTCGGTTTATTTTGGTGGTATTTATTCACTGCTGGGTTTTTATTTGTTGCAAAAAAAGGAAAAATGTGAAAAAAAATAACAGTTTCATTGTTTGTTATAAAATGTTGACATTTTTTTCTCCTTCATTGATGTGCGCTGATGAGGCTGCACTGATGGGCACTGATAAGGCAACACTGATGGGCACTGATAAGGTGGCACTGATCAATGGCACTGTTAGGCACTGACAGGCAGCACTGATGGGCACTGATAAGGCGGCACTGATGGGCACTGACAGGTGAAACTGATGAGCACTGATAACGCGACACTGATGGGCACTGATAGGCTGCACTGATGGGCACTGATAGGCTTCACTGATGGGCATTGATAAAGCGGCACTGATGGGCACTGATAAAGCGGCACTGATCGGTGGCACTGTTGGGCACTGACAGGCGGCAGTGATGGGCACTGATAAGGTGGCACTGATCAGTGGCACTGATAAGGCGACAGTGGGCACTGATAAGGCATCACTGATAAGGCAGCACTGATCTGTGGCACTGATGGACACTGATGGGCACTGATAGGCTGCACTGATGGGCATTGATAAAGCGGCACTGATGGGCACTGATAGGCGGCACTGATGGGCACTGAGAGGTGGCATTCATAGCTGGCACTGATAGGGGGCACTGATGGGTGGCACTGATGAGCACTGGTAGGCACTGGTAAGTGACACTGATAGGCAGCACTGATTGGTGGCACTGGTGATGAGGCACTGATAGGCATTTATTGGAAGCATTGGTGGGCATTGATTGGTGGCACTATTGGGTAAAAAGTTAGGTGGCACTGTGGGCACTGGTAGCTGGCACTGTGGGTACTGATAGGTGACACTGGTAGGTACTGATAGGTGACACTGGTGGGCACTGGTAGGTGACACTGGTAGGCACTGGTAGGTGAGACTGGTAGACACAGATGAGCCGTCGTGGCTCTCTGTGTGAGGGACCGATGTCCCTCTGACAGAAGCTGATAATCGCTGACAGCATGCGGGGAAAAGGTTTCATTGTTTGTTTAAAAAGAATTTAAAAAAATTCTCCTTCGTTGATGTGCGCTGATGAGGCTGCACTGATGGGCACTGACAGGTGGCACTGATGGGCACTGATAAGGCGACACTGATGGGTATTGATATGGCAGCACTGACAGGCTGCTCTGATGGGCATTGATAAGGCGGCACTGATGGGCACTGATAAGGTGACACTGATGGGCACTGATAAGGCAGCGCTGATCAGTGGCACTGATGGGCATTGACAGACGACACTGATGGGCACTAATAAGGCAGCACTGATAAGGCGACACTGATGAGCACTGATATGGTGGCACTGATCGGTGGCACTGATAGGATGCACTGATGGGCATTGATAAGGAAACACTGATGGGCACTGATAAGGCGGCACTGATCGGTGGCACTGATAAGGCAGCACTGATCAGTGGCACTGATGGGCACTGATAGGCTGCACTGATTGGTGGCACTGATGGGCACTGATAGGCTGCACTGATGGGCACTGATAGGCCGCACTGATGGGCATTGATAAGGTGACACTGATGGGCACTGATAAGGCAGCACGGTCGGTGGCACTGATGGGCACTGATAGGCTGCACTGATGGGCATTGATAAGGCTGCACTGATGGGCACTGATAGGCTGCACTGCTGGGCATTGATAAGGTGGCACTGATGGGCACTGATCGGTGGCACTGTAGGGCACTGACAGGCAACACTGATAAGGCAACACTGATGGGCACTGATAGGCTGCACTGATGGGCATTAAAAGGCGGCACTGGTGGGCACTGATAAAGTGGCACTGATTGGTTGCACTGATGGGCCCTGATAAGATGGTACTGATTGGTGGCACTAATGGGCACTGATAGGCAGCACTGATGGGCACTGAGAGGTGGCATTGATAGCCTGCACTGATAGGTGGCACTGATGGGTGGTACTGATGAGCACTGGTGGGCACTGGTAGGTGACACTGATAGGCAGCAGTGATTGGTGGCACTGATGAGGAGGCACTGATATGCATTAATTGGAAGCATTGGTGGGCATTGATAGGTGGCACTATTGGGTAAAGGTAGGTGGCACCATGGGCACTGGTAGCTGGCACTGTGGGTACAGATAGGTGACACTGATGGGTACTGATAGGTGGCATTGTGGGCACTGGTAGGTAACACTGGTGGGCACAGATGAGCAGCCGTGGCTCTCTGTGTGAGGGACCGATGCCCCTCTAACGATGATCGCTGACAGCGCGAGGGAAGAAAAAAAACGATTAATGATCTTCTGTTTACATCACACGATCAGTTGTCATTGGCACAGGAAGTAAATGCTGCCAGTATTAGTAAATAGGAAGGGAAATTCTATTTATTTGTTTTACGCTTTTTTTTTTACATTTCTTCAGTGATTTCCGGGTTTCTGGCCAAATTGATGTCACCCATCCCAGGAATCTTCATGGGGGAGGGGCATTCTCATATAAGCCACACCCTCCTAACTACATGCCTGAGCGAAGGGAGGATGGATTCAAGGAAGTAAATGCTACATGAATCATCTGACCTTACTCAAGATGGCCGCAGTTCGGAATGATAGGAGGGGCGTGTTTTAAAGTGATTCTTTAACAAAATAAAGCATGGAGAGATGGATGGATGTACAGATGGATGGGGGAGTGGAAGGATGGATGGATGGGGGCGTGGAAGGATGGATGGATGGGGGGTGGAGGGATGGATGGATGAATGGATGGATGGGGGAGTGGAAGGATGGATAAATGAATGGATGGGGGAGTGGAGGGATGGATGGGGGAGAGGAAGGATAGTAAATGGATGGATGGATGGGGGAGAGGAGGGATGGATGGGGGAGTGGAGGGATGCATGGATGGATGAGGGAGAGGAAGGATGGATGGATGGATGGATGTATGGATGGGGGAGCGGAGGGATGGGTGGATGGAGGAGTGGAAGGATGGAAAAATTAATGGATGGGGGAGTGGAGGGATGGATGGACGGGGGAGAAGAAGAATGGATGGATGGATGGATGGATGGGGGATTGGAGGGATGGATGGATGATGGATGGATGGATGGATGGGGAGAGGAAGAATGGATGGGGGAGTGGAGGGATGGATGGATGGAGGAGTGGAGGGATGGATGGATGGATGGATGGGGGAGTGGAAGGAAGGATGGATGGATGGATGGGGGAGAGGAAGGATGGATGGATGGATGGGGGAGTGGAGGGATGGATGGATGGGGGAGTGGAGGGATGGCTGGATGGGGGAGAGGAAGGATGGATGGGGAGAGGATGGATGGATGGATAGATGGATGGATGGGGGAGTAGAGGGATGAATGGATGGGGGAGTGGAAGGATGGATGGATGGGGGTGTGGTAGGATGGATGGATAGGGGAGAGGAAGGATGGTAAATGGATGGATGGATGGATGGGGAGTGGAGGGATGGATGGATGGATGGATGGGGAGAGGAAGGGTGGATGGGGGAGTGGGATGGATGGATGGGGGGAGTGGAGGGATGGATAGATGGGAGAGGAAGGATGGATGGGGGAGTGGAGGGATTGATGAATGGGGGAGTGGAGGGATGGATGGATGGATGGATGGGGGAGTGGAAGGATGGATGGGGAGAGGAAGGATGGATGGGGGAGAGGAAGAATGGATGGATGGGAGAGGAAGTATGGATGGGGGAGTGGAGGGATGGATGGGGGAGTGGAGGGATGGATGGATGGGGGGGAGGAAGGATGGATGGGGGAGTGGAAGGATGGATAAATGAATGGATGGGGGAGTTGATGGATGGATGGGGGAGTGGAAGGATGGATAAATGAATGGATGGGGGAGTTGAGGAATGGATGGGGGAGTGGAGGGATGGATGGGGGAGTGGAGGGATGGATGGGGGAGTGGAAGGATGGATGGATGGATGGATGGATGGATGGATGGATGGGGGAGTGGAGGGATGGATAGATGGGAGAGGAAGGATGGATGGGGGAGTGGAGGGATTGATGGATGGGGGAGTGGAGGGATGGATGGATGGGGGAGAGGAAGGATAAATGGATGGATGGATGGATGGATGGGGGAGTGGAAGGTTGGATGGGGGAGAGGAAGGATGGATGAGGGAGTGGAGGGATGGATGGATGGGGGAGAGAAAGGATGGATGGATGGGGGAGTGGAAGGATGGATAAATGAATGGATGGGGGAGTTGAGGGATGGATGGGGGAGAGGAAGGATAGTAAATGGATGGATGGATGGATGGGGGAGAGGTGGGATGGATGGGGGAGTGGAGGGATGGATGGATGGATGAATGAGGGAGAGGAAGGATGGATGGGTGGGGGAGCGGAGGGATGGGTGGATGGAGGAGTGGAAGGATGGAAAAATTTATAGATGGGGGAGTGGAGGGATGGATGGATGGATGGGGGAGAGAAAGAATGGATGGATGGATGGATGGGGAGAGGAAGGATGGATGGGGGAGTGGAGGGATGGATGGATGAGAAGGGATGGATGGGGGGAGTGGAAGGATGGATGAATGGATGGGGGAGTGGAGGGATGGATGGATGGGGGAGAGGAAGGATGGATGGATGGGGGAGAGGAATGATTGATGGATGGATGGATGGATGGATGGGGGAGTGGAAGGATGGGATGGGGGAGTGGAAGGATGGATGAATGGATGGGGGAGTTGAGGGATTGATGGATGGGGGAGTGGAGGGATGGATGGATGGGGAGAGGAATGATGGATGGATGGATGGATGGATGGGGAGTGGAAGGATGGATGGGAGAGATGATGGATGGATGGATGGATGGATGGATGGATGGATGGATGGGGGAGTAGAGGGATGGATGGATGGGGGATTGGAGGGATGGATAGATGGGAGAGGAAGGATGGATGGGGGAGTGGAGGGATTGATGGATGGGGAAGTGGAGGGATGGATGGATGGATGGATGGATGGATGGGGGAGTGGAAGGATGGATGGGGGAGAGGAAGGATGGATGGGGGAGTGGAGGGATGGATGGATGGATGGGGAGAGGAAGGATGGATGGGGGAGTGGAGGGATGGATGGGGGAGTGGAAGGATGGATGGATGGATGGGGGAGTGGAGGGATGGATAGATGGGAGAGGAAGGATGGATGGGGGAGTGGAGGGATTGATGAATGGGGGAGTGGAGGGATGGATGGATGGATGGATGGATGGGGAGTGGAAGGATGGATGGGGAGAGGAAGGATGGATGGGGGAGAGGAAGAATGGATGGATGGGGAGAGGGAAGTATGGATGGGGGAGTGGAGGGATGGATGAGGGAGTGGAGGGATGGATGGATGGATGGGGGAGTGGAAGGATGGATAAATGAATGGATGGGGAGTTGATGGATGGATGGGGGAGTGGAAGGATGGATAAATGAATGGATGGGGGAGTTGAGGAATGGATGGGGAGTGGAGGGATGGATGGGGGAGTGGAAGGATGTCTGGATGGATGGATGGATGGATGGGGGAGTGGAGGGATGGATAGATGGGAGAGGAAGGATGGATGGGGGAGTGGAGGGATTGATGGATGGGGGAGTGGAGGGATGGATGGATGGGGAGAGGAAGGATAAATGGATGGATGGATGGATGGATGGGGGAGTGGAAGGTTGGATGGGGAGAGGAAGGATGGATGAGGGAGTGGAGGGATGGATGGATGGGGGAGAGAAAGGATGGATGGATGGGGGAGTGGAAGGATGGATAAATGAATGGATGGGGGAGTTGAGGGATGGATGGGGGAGAGGAAGGATAGTAAATGGATGGATGGATGGATGGGGGAGAGGTGGATGGATGGGGGAGTGGAGGGATGGATGGATGGATGAATGAGGGAGAGAAAGGATGGATGGGTGGGGGAGCGGAGGGATGGGTGGATGGAGGAGTGGAAGGATGGAAAAATTTATAGATGGGGAGTGGAGGGATGGATGGATGGGGGAGAGAAAGAATGGATGGATGGATGGATGGGGAGAGGAAGGATGGATGGGGGAGTGGAGGGATGGATGGATGGAGAAGTGGAGGGATGGATGGGGAGTGGAAGGATGGATGAATGGATGGGGGAGTGGAGGGATGGATGGATGGGGGAGAGGAAGGATGGATGGATGGGGGAGAGGAATGATTGATGGATGGATGGATGGATGGGGGAGTGGAAGGATGGATGGGGAGTGGAAGGATGGATGAATGGATGGGGGAGTTGAGGGATTGATGGATGGGGGAGTGGAGGGATGGATGGATGGGGGAGAGGAATGATGGATGGATGGATGGATGGGGGAGTGGAAGGATGGATGGGAGAGATGATGGATGGATGGATGGATGGATGGGGAGTAGAGGGATGGACGGATGGGGAGTGGAGGGATGGATAGATGGGAGAGGAAGGATGGATGGGGGAGTGGAGGGATTGATGGATGGGGAAGTGGAGGGATGGATGGATGGATGGATGGATGGATGGATGGGGGAGTGGAAGGATGGATGGGGGAGAGGAAGGATGGATGGGGGAGTGGAGGGATGGATGGATGGATGGGGAGAGGAAGGATGGATGGGGGAGTGGAGGGATGGATGGGGGAGTGGAAGGATGGATGGATGGATGGGGAGTGGAATGATGGATAGATGGGAGAGGAAGGATGGATGGGGGAGTGGAGGGATTGATGAATGGGGGAGTGGAGGGATGGATGGATGGATGGATGGATGGGGGAGTGGAAGGATGGATGGGGAGAGGAAGGATGGATGGGGGAGAGGAAGAATGGATGGATGGGGAGAGGAAGTATGGATGGGGAGTGGAGGGATGGATGAGGGAGTGGAGGGATGGATGGATGGATGGGGGAGTGGAAGGATGGATAAATGAATGGATGGGGAGTTGATGGATGGATGGGGGAGTGGAAGGATGGATAAATGAATGGATGGGGGAGTTGAGGAATGGATGGGGGAGTGGAGGGATGGATGGGGGAGTGGAAGGATGTCTGGATGGATGGATGGATGGATGGGGGAGTGGAGGGAAGGATAGATGGGAGAGGAAGGATGGATGGGGGAGTGGAGGGATTGATGGATGGGGAGGTGGAGGGATGGATGGATGGGGGAGAGGAAGGATAAATGGATGGATGGATGGATGGATGGATGGGGGAGTGGAAGGTTGGATGGGGGAGAGGAAGGATGGATGAGGGAGTGGAGGGATGGATGGATGGGGGAGAGAAAGGATGGATGGATGGGGGAGTGGAAGGATGGATAAATGAATGGATGGGGGAGTTGAGGGATGGATGGGGGAGAGGAAGGATAGTAAATGGATGGATGGATGGATGGGGGAGAGGTGGGATGGATGGGGGAGTGGAGGGATGGATGGATGGATGAATGAGGGAGAGGAAGGATGGATGGGTGGGGAGCGGAGGGATGGGTGGATGGAGGAGTGGAAGGATGGAAAAATTTATAGATGGGGGAGTGGAGGGATGGATGGATGGGGGAGAGAAAGAATGGATGGATGGATGGATGGGGAGAGGAAGGATGGATGGGGGAGTGGAGGGATGGATGGATGGAGAAGTGGAGGGATGGATGGGGGAGTGGAAGGATGGATGAATGGATGGGGGAGTGGAGGGGATGGATGGATGGGGGAGAGGAAGGATGGATGGATGGGGGAGAGGAATGATGGATGGATGGATGGATGGGGGAGTGGAAGGATGGATGGGGGAGTGGAAGGATGGATGAATGGATGGGGGAGTTGAGGGATTGATGGATGGGGGAGTGGAGGGATGGATGGATGGGGGAGAGGAATGATGGATGGATGGATGGGGGAGTGGAAGGATGGATGGGGGAGAGGATGGATGGATGGATGGATGGATGGGGGAGTAGAGGGATGGATGAGGGAGTGGAGGGATGGATGGATGGGGAAGTGGAGGGATGGATGGATGGATGGATGGGGGAGTGGAAGGATGGATGGGGGAGAGAGAAGGATGGATGGGGGAGAGGAAGGATGAATGGGGGAGAGGAAGGATGGATGGGGAGAGGAAGGATGGATGGGGAGAGGAAGTATGGATGGGGGAGTGGAGGGATGGATGAGGGAGTGGAGGGATGGATGGATGGGGGAGAGGAAGGATGGATGGATGGGGGAGTGGAAGGATGGATAAATGAATGGATGGGGGAGTTGAGGGATGGATGGGGGAGTGGAAGGATGGATAAATGAATGGATGGGGGAGTTGAGGAATGGATGGGGGAGTGGAGGGATGGATGGGGGAGTGGAGGGATGGATGGATGGGAGAGGAAGGATGAATGGGGGAGTGGAGGGATGGATGGGGGAGTGGAAGGATGGATGGATGGATGGATGGATGGATGGATGGATGGGGGAGTGGAGGGATGGATAGATGGGAGAGGAAGGATGGATGGGGGAGTGGAGGGATTGATGGATGGGGGAGTGGAGGATGGATGGATAGGGGAGAGGAAGGATGAATGGATGGATGGATGGGGGAGTGGAAGGTTGGATGGGGGAGAGGAAGGATGGATGAGGGAGTGGAGGGATGGATGGATGGGGGAGAGAAAGGATGGATGAATGGGGGAGTGGAAGGATGGATACATGAATGGATGGGGAAGTTGAGGGATGGATGGGGGAGAGGAAGGATAGTAAATGGATGGATGGATGGATGGGGGAGAGGTGGGATGGATGGGGGAGTGGAGGGATGGATGGATGGATGGATGAGGGAGAGGATGGATGGATGGGGGAGCGGAGGGATGGGTGGATGGGAGGAGTGGAAGGATGGAAAATTTAATAGATGGGGGAGTGGAGGGATGGATGGGGAGAATGATGGATGGATGGGAGAGGGAAGGATGGATGGGGGAGTGGAGGGATGGATGAGGGAGTGGAGGGATGGATGGATGGGGGAGAGGAAGGATGGGGGAGGGGATGGAGGGTGAAATGACTTGGATGGGGGAGTTGAGGGATGGATGGGGGAGAGGAAGGATAGTAAATGGATGGATGGATGGGAGTGAGGGATGGATGGGGGGTGGTGGGAGGGTGGGGGTGTGTGAGAGGATGGATGGGTTGGATGGGGGGTGCGGTGGGATGGGGGGGGGGTGGGTTGGTGGTTTTGGTTGTGGGGGTGGGGTGGGGGTGGGGTTAGAGAGGGGGGATGGGATGGATGGTGAATGAATGAATGAAGGAAGAGAAAAATGAATGATTGAAAGAATAGAAAAATGAATGAATGAAAGAATAGAAAAATGAATGAATGAAGAATAGAAAATGAATGAAGGAAGAGAAAATGAAATGAATGAAAGAATAGAAAAATGAGTGGTTGGGAAAAGAATGAAGGAATAGAAAGAATGAATAAATGAAGAAGAGAAAATGAATGAATGAAGGAAGAGAAAGATGAATGAATGAATGAATGAAGAATAGAAAAATGAATGAAAGAAGAGAAAAATGAATGAATGAATGGGTAGTGAAGGAAGAGAAAAATGAATGAAAGATTAGAAAATGAATGGATGGTGAATGAAGGAATAGAAAAATGATGAAGGAAGAGAAAAATGAATGAATGAAAGAATAGAAAGATGAATGAAAGAATAGAAAATGAATGAAAGGAAGAGAAAATGAATGAATGAATGAATGGAGGAAGAGAAAAATGAATGAAAGAATAGAAAAATGAGTGGTTGGGGGAATGAAGGAATAGAAGAATGAATAAATGAAGAAGAGAAAATGAATGAATGAAGAGAAAGATGAATGAATGAATGAATGAAAGAATAGAAAAATGAATGAAATAAGAGAAAATGAATGAATGAATGAATGGGTAGTGAAGGAAGAGAAAAATGAATGAAAGATTAGAAAATGAATGGATGGGTGAATGAAGAATAGAAAATGATGAATGAAGGAAGAGAAAATGAATGAATGAAAGAATAGAAAGATGAATGAAGGAAGAGAAAATGAATTAAGGAATAGAAAAATGAATGAATGAATGATGAAGGAAGAGAAATGAATGAATGAAAGAATAGAAAAATGAATGATTGAAAGAATAGAAAATGAATGAAGAAGAGAAATGAGTGAATGAAGAATAGAAAATGAATGAATGAATGAATGAATGAAATGAATGAATGAAGGAATAGAAAAATGATGAAAGAATAGAAAAATGATGAAGGAAGAGAAAATGAATGAATGAAAGAATAGAAAATGAATGAAGAATAGAAAAATGAAGATTAGAAAATGAATGGATGGGTGAATGAAGGAATAGAAAAATGAATGAAAGATAGAAATGAATGAAAGGGTGAATGAAGGAATAGAAAAATGAATGAATGAAGGAAGAGAAAATGAATGAATGAAAGAATAGAAAGATGAATGAAAGAATAGAAAATGAATGTAGGAAGAGAAAATGAATGAAGGAAGAGAAAATGAATGAAGGAAGAGAAATGATGAAGGAAGAGAAAATGAATGAAGGAAGAGAAAATGAATGAAGGAATAGAAAAATGAATGAATGAATGAAAGAATAGAAAATGAATTGAATGAAAGAATAGGAAAATGAATGAATGAAAGAGTAGAAAATGAATGAATGAATGAATGAATGAAGAGAAAAATGAATGAAGGAATAGAAAAATGAATGAATGAATGATGTGGAAGAGAAAAATGAATGAATGAAAGAATAGAAAAATGAATGATTGAAAGATTAGAAAAATGAATGGATGAATGAAGGAATAGAAAAATGAATGAAGGAATAGAAAAATGAATGAATGAATGAATGATTGATGAAGAGAAAAATGAATGAATGAAGGAAGAGAAAAATGAATGAATGAAAGAATAGAAAATGAATGGATGAATGAAGGAATAGAAAAATGAATGAAAGAATAGGAGAATGAATGAATGAAAGAATAGAAAAATGAATGAAGGAAGAGAAAATGAATGAATGAATGAATGGAGGGAGAGAAAAATGAATGAATGAAAGAATAGAAAAATGAGTGTTGGGGGAATGAAGGAATAGAAGAATGAATAAATGAAAGAAGAGAAAAATAAATGAATGAAGGAAGAGAAAGATGGATGAATGAAATGAATGAAAGAATAGAAAAATGAATGAAATAAAGAGAAAAATGAATGAATGAATGAATGGGTAGTGAAGGAAGAGAAAAATGAATGAAAGATTAGAAAATGAATGGATGGGTGAATGAAGGAATAGAAAAATGAATGCATGAAGGGAGAGAAAATGAATGAATGAAAGAATAAAAGAAAAAAAGAAAAGAATAGAAAAATGAATGAAGGAAGAGAAATGAGTGAAGGAAAGAATAGAAAATGAATGATGAATGAATGAATG
>NW_027507758.1:652798397-652830897 GCF_037356315.1 Lithobates pipiens
GGGGGAGTGGAGGGATGGATGGATGGATGGATGGATGGGGGAGTGGAGGGATGGATGGATAGATGGGGGAGAGGAATGATGGATGGATGGGGGAGTGGAGGGATGGATGGGGGAGAGGAATGATGGATGGATGGGGGAGAGGAATGATGGATGGATGGGGGAGAGGAAGGATGGATGGATGGGGGAGAGTAAGGATGGATGGATGGGGGAGAGGAATGATGGATGGATGGGGGAGAGGATGGATGGATGGATGGATGGATGGATGGGGGGAGGGGAAGGATGGATGGGGAGTGGAAGGATGGATGGATGAATGGATGGGGGAGTGGAGGGATGGATGGATGGGGAGAGGAAGGATGGATGGATGGGAGAGTGGAGGGATGGATGGGGGAGTGGAAGGATGGATGGATGAATGGATGGGGGAGTGGAAGGATGAATGGATGGGAGAGTGGAAGGATGGGGGAGTGGAGGGATGGATGGGGGAGTGGAGGGATTGATGGATGGGGGAGTGGAGGGATGGATGGATGAATGGATGGATGGGGGAGTGGAGGGATGGATGGATAGATGGGGGAGAGGAATGATGGATGGATGGGGGAGTGGAGGGATGGATGGGGGAGAGGAATGATGGATGGATGGGGGAGTGGAATGATGGATGGATGGGGGAGAGGAATGATGGATGGATGGGGGAGTGGAATGATGGATGGATGGGGGAGAGGATGGATGGATGGATGGGGGAGAGGATGGATGGATGGATGGGGGAGAGGAAGGATGGATGGATGGATGGGGGAGAGGAAGGATGGATGGATGGTGGAGAGGAATGATGGATGGATGGATGGGGGAGAGGATGGATGGATGGATGGGGGAGAGGATGGATGGATGGATGGATGGGGGAGAGGAAGGATGGATGGATGGATGGATGGGGGAGAGGAAGGAAGGATGGATGGGTGGGGGAGCGGAGGGATGGGGAGGATGGAGGAGTGGAAGGATGGAAAAATTAATGGATGGGGAGTGGAGGGATGGATGGGGGAGAGGAAGAATGGATGGATGGATGGATGGGGGATTGGAGGGATGGATGGATGGATGGATGGGGAGAGGAAGGATGGATGGGGGAGTGGAGGGATGGATGGATGGAGAAGTGGAGGGATGGATGGATGGAGAAGTGGAGGGATGGATGGATGGGGGAGTGGAAGGATTGATGGATGGTGGGAGCGGAGGGATGGGAGGATGGAGGAGTGGAAGGATGGAAAAATGAATGGATGGGGAGTGGAGGGATGGATGGGGGAGAGGAAGAATGTATGGATGGATGGATGGGGATTGGAGGGATGGATGGATGGATGGATGGGGAGAGGAAGGATGGATGGGGGAGTGGTGGGATGGATGGATGGGGGAGTGGAGGGATGGCTGGATGGGGGAGAGGAAGGATGGATGGGGGAGATGGATGGATGGATGGATGGATGGATGGGGGGTAGAGGGATGGATGGATGGGGGTGTGGTAGGGTGGATGGATAGTGGAGAGGAAGGATGGTAAATGGATGGATGGATCGATGGATGGATGGGGGAGTGTAGGGATGGATGGGGGAGAGGTGAGATAGATGGATGGGGGAGTGGAGGGATGGGTGGATGGATGGAGGAGAGGAAGGATGAATGGATGGATGGGGGAGTGGAGGATGGATGGATGGGGAGTGGAAGAATGGATGGATGGATGGATGGATGGGGGAGTGTAAGGATGGGGGAGTGGAGGGATGGATGGGGGAGAGGAAGGATAGATGGATGGGGGAGTGGAGGATGGATGGATGGATAGGGGAGTGGAGGGAAGGATGGATGGATGGAGGAGAGGAAGGATGAATGGATGGATGGGGAGTGGAGGGATGGATGGGAGAGTGTAAGGATGGGGGAGTGGAGGGATGGATGGGGGAGAGGAAGGATAGATGGATGGGGGAGTGGAGGGATGGATGGATGGATAGGGGAGTGGAGGGAAGGATGGATGGATGGAGGAGAGGAAGGATGAATGGATGGATGGGGGAGTGGAGGGATGGATGGATAGGGGAGTAGATGCATGGATGGGGGAAAGGAAGGATGGATGGGGGAGTTGAGGGATGGATGGATGGATGGATGGATGGGGGAGTGGAGGGATGGATGGAGGAGAGGAAGGATGAATGGATGGATGGGGGAGTGGAGGGATGGATGGATGGGGAGAGGAAGGATGGATGGATGGATGGGGGAGAGGAAGGATGGATGGATGGGGGAGTGGAGGGATGGATGGATAGATGGATGGGGGAGAGGATGGATGGGGGAGTGGAAGGATGGATGGATGGGGGAGAGGAATGATGAATGGATGGATGGATTGATGGATGGATGGGGAGAGGAAGGATGGATAGGGGAGTGGAGGGATGGATGGGGAAGTGGAAGGATGGATGTATGAATGGATGGGGGAGTGGAGGGATGGATGGATAGGGGAGAGGAAGAATGGATGGATTTATGGGGAAGTGGAGGAATGGATGGGGAGAGGAAGGATGGATGGGGGTGTGGACGGATGGATGGATAAATGGATGGGGGAGTAGAGGGATGGATGGATGAGGGAGAGGAAGGATGGGGGAGTGGAAGGATGGATGGATGGGAGAGTGGAAGGATGGGGGAGTGGAGGGATGGATGGGGGAGAGGAAGGATGGATGGATGGATGGGGGAGTGGAAGGATGGATGGATGGATCGATGGATGGATGGGGGAGTGGAGGGATGGATGGGGGAGAGGAAGGATGGATGGATGGATGGAGGAGTGGAGGGATTGATGGATGGGGGAGTGGAGGGATGGATAGATGAATGGATGGATGGATGGGGGAGTGGAAGGATGGATGGATGGGGGAGAGGAAGGATGGATGGATGGGGGAGAGGAATGATGGATGGATGGGGGAGAGGAATGATGGATGGATGGGGGAGTGGAGGGATGGATGGGGGAGAGGAAGGATGAATGGATGGATGGATGGATGGATGGGGGAGAGGAAGGATGGATGGATGGATCACACTTGGCAATTTGGAAATGACGGAGTCGGCACGATTGGAAACCACGTGACAATGGCTGTGAAGATGTTGCGTGACAAATGCGTTTGGGTGACATTCACAATGACATTGGGCGGGAACACAAGGCGAGTTGTTTTTGCTGTCGCGGTCGCTGCACAGTTCTGTCATGTGACAATCGCAGAGTTTGGGTTGCCACTTAGAACGAAGGTCGCCCAAACGCATTTGTCACGCGGCATGTTCGCGGCGATTGTCACGTGACATAACTGTGCAGCAACCGCGACAAAAACACGCCTTTTAAAAAAAATGCATGAAGCTTGTCACTTAAAAAGCCCCGGTTTCATTGGCTGATTTGGAATCACAGGCAGAATCGGCGCAATTCTGCCCATGATGGCAAACGCTGCAAAACACGCAAAAATGCCATTTGTGCTAATATATATATATATATAAAAAGAAAAAAAATTGCAGTGATTTGGCAGCCATTGCTCTGCGACAGAATCGCGCGCCAAAACGCAGCTTTAAAAATGACATGAAGCTTTCCACCAATGGCAGCCCATCTATAAGGGGCGCCGCCCCCCTTTATCCATGCGTCCGGCCTCTAATCTACATGCAGGGTGCCGGACACATTGATTCCAATGGGGCTTTTTTTTTTTAAGCACATGATTAGTGCCTGAGGGTCTAATTGGCTTAAAGAAAGGGTGGTCCCGGGGCGCAGAGCGTTGCACCCTGAGCCCACCCACAATAGCAAATACATTTTTCGCTATTCTCCTCCGGGGCCAATCAGGAAGCAGTTCCTGTGACCCGATTGGCCATGGAGTCTTACGACACAATTCCTGTTCGCCCTGGGGGGGAGAATCAATGGCCCCGGCTCTTCCTTCCCCCTGACTCCAAAGGTAATACCCCGATCGCCGCTGTCCCGTCCATCTCCGGGGGAGTTGGAGAGGGGTGTTAGTTTTCTGCCCCCCCCCCCCCAAAATATTTTAAACCCTCGGCTGCCACTGCTTGTCACCCCAAAATATTTTGGGGTGACAAATGCACAGAGGGAAGCCTATTGAAGTGAATCAGCTGCCCTATGTGCACCACACAAAACCGTATGGAAATCGCAAGAACGCGAGGATTGTTTCCTCACATGCGGTGTGAATACCCCAATCTGACCATGGTATCGGACTCTGTACAGCAAGGATGGAGTGTGAGAGTTGGAAGCAGTACAAGAAGCATGCTGATAGGAGGAGAGAGCAGAGGGAGGAAAAAAAATAAGCTTGTCGCTGTCTTGTAAGAGGCTGGGACGGGTCCATGAGGACCTGGGCTCAGTGGAAATGGGTCGAATGATTCTGGCCATCAGACCGAAGAGATTTAGTGGCAGGAAAAAAAGTACTGCGGGAGGGGAATCTCTGGATTGGAGGTGAATGTTGCAGCAAAAGCCATTTTGTTATTTTATTGTTTAATGACCTACTCTTTTTTTTTTCTTTTTCTGGTTATTTTTTGCCTGTGGTCCTGCTTTTAATTACTTGATTAAAAAAAAAAAAAAAAAAAAAAATTGACGATGCAAAACAGATGCGCAGAATGAGCTGACAGAGAGAGAAAAACATATTGTTGTTGTTGTTTTTTTTTTTTTTTTTTTTTCATTTTCAAATTTATTAAACCATTAGTAATCTGGAACTCTCCCGGAACTTACAGAATGGTGAAAAATCTCTCGCTGATCGCAATTTACGGCAGAGAGTCCTTTATTTATTGCCAGCGAACGCTTGCGTTTTCGGAAAGCGAACATATGTGGTATTCCGCAATTGATGAGTAATGGACTTTTTTATTTATTTTTTTTTTTTTATTTTTTTTTTTTATTTCCCGACTGCATGTGTAGCTTAACTCTTCCCGCGAATCAAAGTTTATTTTGTGTTTAATCCAACGCTTTCTGGTAGATTGCTGTCCTTGAATGTGAATTGCTATATATATATATATATATATATATATATATATACATATATGGTATATTTATATTATTTATTCATTATTTATTTATATATTTATTTATTTAAATTTATATATATATATATATATATATATATATATATATATATATATATATATATATATATATATATATATATATATATATTATTTATATATTTAATATATTTATTTTATATATATATATATATATATATATATATATATATATATATATATATATATATATATATATATTATGTATTTAATATATTTATATATATATATATATATATATATATATATATATATATATATATATATATAGATATAGATATCTCTATATATATATATATATATATAGAGAGAGAGAGAGAGAGAGAGAGAGAGAGAGAGAGAGAGAGATATAGATATATATTTATTTATTTATATTATTTATTCATTATTTATTTAGATATTTATTTATTTATTTAGATATATATACATATATATATATATATATATATATATATATATATATATATATATATATATATATGTGTATATATATATATATATATATATATATATATATATATATATATTATATTTATTATTTATATATTTGTTTTATATATATATATATATATATATAATTTATATATTTAATATATATATATATCTATATATATACATATATCTAATATATTTATTTTATATATATATATATATATATATATATATATATATATATATATATATATATATATTTTATATATATATATTTTATATATTTAATATATATATTTATCATATATATTTAATATATTTATTATTTATATATATATATATACATCTGTATAGATATAAATATATATAGATAGATAGATGTAAATATATCCCCGCAGCGATCGAGTCTGCGGGACCCGCGATCGGACTCACGGAGGTCCCGACCAGCGCACGCGATGGCTCGGCAGCAAGTTTAAAGGGACGTACCTCTACGCCCATTTGCCCGTCCGTGCCATTCTGCCGACGTATATCGGCGTACGCCGGTCGGCATGTGCTTAAAAGTCCCGCCTGCCCCGTTCTTTCTTTTATCTTATATAAATGGGATGTGGTACCGAATTTTGATCTGTGGTCACCCAGTTCCCCAAATACGTAGTGACTGAGTAATTGTCATTCAAAGTGCGACCGCGCTGAAAACGGAAAATTGGCCTGGGCAGGAAGGGGTAAAAGAGCCGGTATTGAAAGGGGTTAAACATGTGAAATATCAGCAAAAAGTTTTAATTCTTGTGGTGCAGACTCATCCCCACTGCAAGGGATCATTTTATTTTTAGTTGCCCGGAGTTGGGCTTTAATGTTCTAAGCGTTCGGATGAAATCCTACAACCCATAGGTAGAAGGAAACCTTCTCATCGTTGATCGGGTAATATTGAGGTTTTTCATGTTACTTTTGAACCTTGATGGATGAACCAGCCCCGGCGCTCCAGATCTCCACGTCGGGCCTCCTGATTTTTTGCAGCAACCTGTCAATCGGTAAATCCAAGTGCGCCGGCGGTAGAGCCCGGCCGGAGCTGTCCATCAATAACTGTCATGGCCTCAGGGTCGGTCGGATCACAGCGGGCCGAAAAAGGCCTTTTCGACCTTCATCTGCAGAACCTGAGAAAGGGACAGGCGACGATATAAATGGCATTTTAACGGCGCTCGTATTGCCGCGACACCAGGGACATGCCAAGGGAGGGGGGGGGCTGGGGGCTTTTCAGGCCAATGGAAAGGCTTCCTTGCCGAAAAAACTTCCATTTAAAAGCGACTCTTAACACGGCTCCATCCATCTAAACCCAGGTGACAAGTACAAGCAGCCGGAGTGCCAGTGATTAATCTGCTTTGTTTACTGCAAATTGAAAGTGTAACTGAAAAATTCGAAGGTCAGGTAAACAGTGCCGGGAAGAGAACAATCAGCCCGGCGCGCTGAGAAACACGATTGGAGGTGTGTGCGGAGCAGAGCTTGGCAACCCCCGCCACGTACCGTACATAATGTGCCCGCCAAACACATGCCCCCCCTCGCTGCACTTTTCACCAGGGAGGATGATGAGAGACGCAAAGCAGAAAAAGGATACGGCTTGTTGTCCTTTATGAAGAAAATAAATATATTTACCGAGATTACCTCTCCGTCTCTTATCCATATCCACCTATCATCTAGAAGTAACCTGCATGGAAACAAAACCAAAGGGTGGAAATGCCCGGTATATACTTGTATTGTTAGACAAATCTCACTTAGCTCCTCTGTAATCAGTGGAGCGGGGGTTGATTGTTATTGTCTGCTCTGGGTTTTCACGGGCTGCTGATATGATTGCTTCCCCCTGCCTTCTACAGAAGGGCGTCTCGGCCACATTATAGATTTTACCAATATTCGCAGCCCAAAAAAAAAGACAGGTATTTATTAGACATGTGCATTTGTTTTCTTCCGAATGCATTTTCGTCCAAATTTCGGGTATTTTCGTTATCGTTTTAACAAATGATAACGAACGTGCAGAATCCGAAAAATCAAAGAGCCGACATAAATAAATGCTTTATTTTCGTTTTCTTTGTGACAACAGTTCGATACAGATAGGAGATTCGACATGACGCTGACTATAGTGATCTGTGTCCATCGAGCCTGTGGTCGAATGTGCCTAACCTTAGCTCTATTAGTCCAGGATTATTCTACATAGAGAGAAAAGATTCGACTTAGAGAGAAAAGATTCGACTTAGAGAGAGAAGATTCGACATAGAGAGAAAAGATTCGACATAGAGAGAAAAGATTCGACATAGAGAGAAAAGATTCGACATAATGAATGAATGACTTGTATAGGGCTACCTATGCGAACTGAATCGCCTCAGGGCGCTTTCTTGCCACCGGTGTCCACCCGCAGCTTTTACGTTTTAACCTGTAGGGTCCTGACACACTTACAACATTGACATACACATACTATGGCCAATTTTTTTTTTGGACAGGGTCTAATTAACCTACCAGCATGTCTTTGGAGAACATGCAAACTCCAGGCAGATAGTGTTGGGGTCGGGATTTGAACCAGCAACCCTATTGCTGCTAGGTGAAAGTGCTAACCACTACACCACTGTGCTGCCCTATGCTGACATAGAGGAGAGAAAATATTCGACATAGAGAGCAAAGATTCGACACAGAGAGAAAAGATTTGACATAGAGAGAAAAGATTCGACACAGAGAGGAAAGATTCGACACAGAGAGAAAAGATTCAACATAGAGAGAAAAGATTTGACATAGAGAGAAAATATTAGACATAGAGAGAAAAGATTCGACATAGAGAGAAAAGATTCGACATAGAGAGAAAATATTTGACATAGAGAGAAAAGATTCGACATAGAGAGAAAAGATTTGACATAGAGAGAAAAGATTTGACATAGAGAGAAAAGATTCAACATAGAGAGAAAAGATTCAACATAGAGAGAAAAGATTCGACATAGAGAGAAAATATTTGACATAGAGAGAAAAGATTCGATATAGAGAAAAAAGATTCGACATAGAGAAAAAAGATTCGACATAGAGAGAAAAGATTCAACATAGAGAGAAAAGATTTGACATAGAGAGAAAAGATTCAACATAGATAGAAAAGATTTGACATAGAGAGAAAAGATTCGACATAGAGAGAAAAGATTCAATATAGAGAGAAAAGATTTGACATAGAGAGAAAATATTCGACATAGAGAGAAAATATTCGACATAGAGAGAAAAGATTCGACATAGAGAGAAAAGATTCGACATAGAGAGAAAAGATTCGACATAGATAAAAAAGATTTGACATAGAGAGAAAAGATTCAACGTTATAGAGACAATAGCAGAAAAGGTCGAATGTGCCTAACCTAACTCTATAAGTCCAAGATTATTCTACATAGAGAGAAAAGATTCGACATGAAGATTCGACAAAGCAGTCACCGTGAGCGGACATTTATGGTCAAATGCTCCGCCCATAGGCTATAGAAGAATTCTAACGTTGGTTGACTAGTAATAATAATTAATAAATATAATTATGACTAGTGTCATACAACATTAGAATTCTACTATAGCTTGTAGGGGGAACAATCGACCGGAAATGTGCGATTGCGGCAACGTACAGTTTAGCTGCTCCGTCGAATCTTCTTAGAACATTCGACAGACACCATAAGCCTTCAATGACAGATTCGACCTTAATTATTTCTGATTTTCGGGCGAATGCATTTTTTAACGAAACAAAATAAATAAAAAACGAATTTCGGGAGTAACTAAATAAATGTATTTTTCGGACGAAAACGAAATTCCGAAACGAAATATTTCAGTGTGCACATGTCTAGTATTTATAAGTGAATGAATACAATTTGAATAATCCCTTTAGAGACTTTCCACACATTTGTGTCCCCCATTAGGCATGGGTGAATGGTTCGGCCCGAGCTTAACTTTCGTTGTTCGGACATTCACCAAGCAGCTGAACAAACGGGTCATTTAACAGTTTGTTCGACCCCCCCCCCCGAACTGACCACAATGCATTGCGGCGCTAAACAGTGCATTGCAGTGAAAGCTTCAACCAATCAGGGCACAGAGCACTGTCAGAGTCATGATTGGACGCTGTCATCATGACTTTATCCAATCATGGTTCATTCCCGCCCCACAGTGTAAAAGCATAGCTCCCAACTGTCCCTGATTTCAAGAGACTGTCCCTGATTTGGAACAATGTCCCTCTGTCCCTCATTCCTCCTCTTTTGTCCCTCATTTTGGTCTGATCCATATAGCTGTATATTAAATGCACTTTAAATCTATCAAAAAGTGTTTTCCAGTCCTAAACCTTTCATCTGATTTCTAAATTTCTGTAAATTCCAAAAGCCAATATAAAGGTAGTGGTAACAAAAGGTTAACAAAAGTGGTAGCACTTGTAGGTTTAACCAATCTTGTTTTTTTTTTACAATTCTCCTTTAAGGGGTGTTGCAAGGGGGCGTGTCCTATGCCTGCATACTTTTGCTGATAGGTGTCCCTCATTACCATCTCAAAAAGTTGGGAGGTATGATAAAAATATTCTTTCAATGGCAGCCATTTTCAGTGTGAATTTGCCGTGGAGAGAGATAGAACATGGCTCTGTTCAGTGAGTGCTATTAGTTAGTTAGTGTACTATACTGTGCTATTTTGCTTCAATTCAGCTAGAGTAGGAACAGCTCAGATAGTTTCAGTGTAGCGTAGTGAGGCCGTGCAAGTAATCTTGACATTAGTGTATAGCTAGAGTAGGGACAGTTCAGATAGCGTCAGTGTAGTGACAGTTGAACACTGTCTATTTGATTGCGTTACTGCCAGTTTAACGCCATTTACTTCTGTGTGCGTTACTGCCAGTTTAACGCCATATAGGTTTGTGTGCATTACTGCCAGTTTAACGCCATATAGTTTTGTGCGTTACTGCCAGTTTAACACCATATAGTTCTGTGTCCGTTACTGCCAGTTTAAAGCCATATAATTTTGTGTGTTACTGCCAGTTTAACGCCATTTACTTCTGTGTGCGTTACCGTCAGTTTAACAGCATATAGATCTGTGTGCGTTACTACCAGTTTAACGCCATTTACGTCTGTGTGCGTTACTGCCAGTTTAACGCCATGTAGTTTTGTGCGCTACTGCCAGTTTAATGCCATTTACTTCTGTGTGCGTTACTGTCAGTTTAACGCCATATAGATCTGTGTGCGTTACTGCCAGTTTAACACCATATAGTTCTGTGTCCGTTACTGCCAGTTTAATGCCATATAGTTTTGTGCGTTACTGCTTGTTTAACGACATTTACTTATGTGTGCGTTACTGTCAGTTCAACGCCATATAGATCTGTGTGCGTTACTACCAGTTTAACGCCATTTACTTCTGTGTGCGTTACTGCCAGTTTAACGCCATATAGTTTTGTGTGCATTACTGCCAGTTTAACGCCATTTACTTCTGTGTGCGTTACTGTCAGTTCAACGCCATATAGATCTGTGTGCGTTACTGCCAGTTTAACACCATATAGTTCTGTGTCCGTTACTGCCAGTTTAACGCCATATAGTTTTGTGCGTTACTGCCAGTTTAACGGCATTTACTTATGTGTGCGTAACTGTCAGTTTAACGCCATATAGATCTGTGTGCGTTACTGGCAGCTTAACGCCATATAGTTTTTTGTGCATTACTGCCAGTTTAATGCCATTTACGTCACTGATTAAGTCTTTTTGGGATGAGGAATCTCTGCAGGACCTCGAGGCTGCCTAGCTTTGAGGGTGTTCAATCATTTAATCTGGAAGAATGTTTTTGCTATAGGTTTCATGGGAACAATTACCACCCAAAGACCAATTTTTCAGTACCTGTTTGACAGGTGCATATTATTGCAATTTTTTACAGCAAGGCCAGTTCTCGCACCCGTTACTTCTATACAAAATCAAAGTGACAACAGAATGTATCAAAAAATCTCTAATCTCGTTCCCAGTGCACTACATTGTGGACTCATCATACACACTGGCTCCCCAAGCTGAGCAAAATAAAGGCAGCTTGCAGGAAAAATGTAATTTTATTTGGCTTTATAAATGGAATTATTGCTGCAGCAGATTCTAGACATGGTACAGATCTGCCACTTTACAGGTAGACTAAGGGGACCCCCCCCCCCCCCAGGCAATATATTGGAAGGAATCTTTCATTTTTATGCTTTTACTCATCTTAAAATGACGTTTTTCACAAACTTTTTTTTATTGATACATGTCCCCCAGGGCAGGACCCGGACCCCTATAACCATTGTATGCCCAATTACTTGCATATAAGCCTTCAAAATGGGAACTTTAATGGGGTTTGTTATTCGGGTCCAAACTTTCGCGGTGTTTGAAATTTCTGGTGCGAACTGAACAGGGGTCCATTCGGCCCATCCCTAGTCCCCATCAGAGTCTCCTTGTACATCTGTATCCCTATCAGAAACTCCTTGTACATCTGTGTCACCATCAGAGACTCCCTGTACATCAATGTGCCCATAATAGCCTTTCCGCATATCTGTGTCCCTATAATAGCCTTTCCGCACATCTGTGTCCCCATCAGAGACTCCTTACATATCTGTGTCCCCAACAGAGACTGCTTGCGCATCTGTGTCCCCATCAGAGTCTTTCCACACATCTGTGCCCCTTTCAGAGACTCCTTGCACATCTGTGTCCCCATCAGAGCCTTTCCGAACATCTGTGTCCCCATCAGAGACTCCTTGCACATCCATGTCCCCATCAGAGCCTTTCCACACATCTGAGTCCCAATCAGAGCCTTTCAGCACATCTGTGTCCCCATCAGAGCCTTTGCGCACATCCGCGTCCCCATCAGAGACTCCTTACATATCTGTGTCCCCATCAGAGACTCCTTACACATCAGTGTCTCCATCAGAGCCTTTCTGCACATCTGTGTCCCCATCAGAGACTCCTTGCACATCTGTGTCCCCATCAGAGCCTTTCTGCACGTCTGTGTCCCCATTAGAGACTCCTTGAACATCTGTTTTCCCATTAGAGACTCCCCACACATCTGTGTCCCCATCAGAAACTCCTTGCACATCTGTGTTCCCATCAGAGCCTTTCTGCACATCTGTGTCCCCATCAGAGCCTTTTCACACATCTGTGTCCCATAATAGCCTTTGCACACATCCATGTCCCCATCAGAGCCTTCTTGCACATCTGTGTCCCCATTAGAGACTCCTTGCACATTTGTGTCCCAATCAGAGCCTTTCTGAACATCTGTGTCCCCATTAGAGCCTTCTTGCACATCTGTTTTCCCATTGGAGACTCCCCACACATCTGTGTCCCCATCAGAGCCTTCTTGCACATCTGTGTCCCAATCAGAGCCTTTCCGAACAACTGTGTCCCCATCAGAGCCTTTCCGCACATCCGTGTCCTCATCAGAGACTCCTTGCACATCTGTGTCCCCATCAGAGCCTTTCTGCACATTTGTGTCCCCTTCAGAGTCTCCTTGCACATCTGTGTCCCCATCAGAGCCTTTCTGTACATCTGTGTCCCCATCAGAGACTCCTTGCACATCTGTGTCCCCATCAGAGCCTTTCTGCACATCTGTGTCCCCATCAGAGACTCCTTTCACATCTGTTTTCCCTTTAGGGACACCCCACACATCTGTGTCCCCATCAGAGACACCTTGCACATCCGTGTCCCCATCAGATGCTTCCTGCACATCTCTGTCCCCATCAGAGACACCCTGCACAGCTGTGTCCCCATCAGATCCTTCCTGCACATCTGTGTCCCTATCAGAGATTCCTTGCACATCCGTGTCCCCATCAGAGCCTTTATGCACATCTGTGTCCCCATCAGAGACTCCTTGCACATCTGTGTCCCTATCAGAGATTCCTTGCACATCTGTGTCCCCATCAGAGCCTTCCTGCACATCTGTGTCCCTATCAGAGATTCCTTGCACATCTGTGTACTCATCAGAGCCTTTCTGCACATCTGTGTCCCCATCAGAGACTCCTTGCACATCTGTGTCCCCATCAGAGCCTTTCTGCACATCTGTGTCCTCATCAGAGACTCCTTGCACATCTGTGTCCTCATCAGAGCCTTTCTGCACATCTGTGTCCCCATCAGAGACTCCTTGCACATCTGTGTCCCCATCAGAGCCTTTCCGCACATCTGTGTCCCCATCAGAGACTCCTTGCACATCTGTTTCCCCATCAGAGACTCCTTTCACATCCGTTTTCCCTTTAGAGACACCCCACACATCTGTGTCTCCATCAGAGTCACCTTGCACATCCGTGTCCCCATCAGATCCTTCCTGCACATCTGTGTCCCCATCAGAAACTCCTTGCACATCTGTGTCCCAATCAGAGCCTTTTCCGAACATCTGTGTCCCCATCAGAGACTCCTTTCACATCCACTGGCGCACATTCGTGAACGTGAACTTTCACCAAATGCCTTATTTTATAGGAAGAAATTGTGACTGGTAATTAGTGATGGCCGAACGGTTCGCCCGGCGGTCGTTTCGCGGCGAATTTCCGACTTTCGCCGTCCGCGGGTTCGAACGCCTTTTTCCGTCGTTCGCCCCGGCGGACTTACGTGTTTAATGTATACAAGAACTTTAACCTTTCGTGACACGTTTATCATGTGTTACAGGACAACCAATTGAGACATGACAGCTCATGGACACTTGGACATTCCCCCTAACCTATAAATACACCCGATCCGGTGGCCATTTTACATTCTTTCTTCTGTCACTGTAGGGAAAGGATCCTGTGTGGAGTAGGGACAGAGAAAACGCTAGCTATTTGGTACACAAAAGTTCTTTTCAGGACTGGTATAGGTGTTAGGTCAGCAGCCTGAGTTTCTTTTGTCAGTTTAGATAAAGGGACAGAGCGCTGTATGCTGCTATTTTAGGGACAGCTCAGCCAGATTAGTCTTTCTTCATCATCATCATCATCATCATCATTAGCTGTTACTATCAGGTCCACAAAAGAGCTGTTCCAGCTAATCGTTCCAGCCTACTCTTTTTTGCCAATTTGTATAGGGACAGGCAGGAAGCAGTGTGTCAGGCAGTGAGGATAATTTTAAAGACTTGCTGTTACTATTAGTTCCACAAAGGTTCTTTTCAGGACTGGTATCAGTGGTACGGTAATAGGCTTGTACACGTATAATATTCTTTCTTCCAAATATAGAAAGAATATTATACTTGACTGCTGCCCTTCTGCTGCAGTCTGCTAATCATTCACAACTCACTTGTTCCACAAAGCTCTTTATCAGGACTGGTAACTTGGTCTGTCTAGGGTGCTACGGTACATAGGCTTGGGTGCGGTACAGTCTGCTGTTCTGTAAGGACCGCTATCGGTCCACAATACATAGGGTTGCCGTGCACTACTGCTGACCGCTGCCCTATACTGCAGCAGTCCTTCATTGGTATAGGGACTGACGTACAGTCTGCTAATCACTAACACACAACCTGCTTGGTCCACAAAAGTTCTTATAAGGACTGGTAACTTGGTATAGGGTGCTACGGTACATAGGCTTGAGTGCGGTACAGTCTGCTGTTCTGTAAGGACCGCTATCGGTCCACAATACATAGGGTTGCCGTGCACTACTGCTGACCGCTGCCCTATACTGCAGCAGTCCTTCATTGGTATAGGGACTGACGTACAGTCTGCTAATCACTAACACACAACCTGCTTGTTCCACAAAAGTTCTTATAAGGACTGGTAACTTGGTATAGGGTGCTACGGTACATAGGCTTGAGTGCGGTACAGTCTGCTGTTCTGTAAGGACCGCTATCGGTCCACAATAGATAGGGTTGACGTGCACCACTGCTGACCGCTGCCCTATACTGCAGCAGTCCTTCAGCGGTATAGGGACTGACGTACAGTCTGCTAAACACTAATACACAACCTGCTTGGTCCACAAAAGTTCTTATAAGGACTGGTAACTTGGTATAGGGTGCTACGGTACATAGGCTTGAGTGCGGTACAGTCTGCTGTTCTGTAAGGACCGCTATCGGTCCACAATAGATAGGGTTGACGTGCACCACTGCTGACCGCTGCCCTATACTGCAGCAGTCCTTCAGCGGTATAGGGACTGACGTACAGTCTGCTAAACACTAATACACAACCTGCTTGGTCCACAAAAGTTCTTATAAGGACTGGTAACTTGGTATAGGGTGCTACGGTACATAGGCTTGAGTGCGGTACAGTCTGCTGTTCTGTAAGGACCGCTATCGGTCCACAATAGATAGGGTTGACGTGCACCACTGCTGACCGCTGCCCTATACTGCAGCAGTCCTTCAGCGGTATAGGGACTGACGCACAGTCTGCTAAACACTAACACACAACCTGCTTGGTCCACAAAAGTTTTTATAAGGACTGGTAACTTGGTATAGGGTGCTACGGTACATAGGCCTGAGTGCGTTACAGTCTGCTGTTCTGTAAGGACCGCTATCGGTCCACAATACATAGGGTTGCCGTGCACTACTGCTGACCGCTGCCCTATACTGCAGCAGTCCTTCATTGGTATAGGGACTGACGTACAGTCTGCTAATCACTAACACACAACCTGCTTGGTCCACAAAAGTTCTTATAAGGACTGGTAACTTGGTATAGGGTGCTACGGTACATAGGCCTGAGTGCGTTACAGTCTGCTGTTCTGTAAGGACCGCTATCGGTCCACAATACATAGGGTTGACGTGCACCACTGCTGACCGCTGCCCTATACTGCAGCAGTCCTTCAGCGGTATAGGGACTGACGTACAGTCTGCTAAACACTAATACACAACCTGCTTGGTCCACAAAAGTTCTTATAAGGACTGGTAACTTGGTATAGGGTGCTACGGTACATAGGCTTGAGTGCGGTACAGTCTGCTGTTCTGTAAGGACCGCTATCGGTCCACAATACATAGGGTTGCCGTGCACTACTGCTGACCGCTGCCCTATACTGCAGCAGTCCTTCATTGGTATAGGGACTGACGTACAGTCTGCTAATCACTAACACACAACCTGCTTGTTCCACAAAAGTTCTTATAAGGACTGGTAACTTGGTATAGGGTGCTACGGTACATAGGCTTGAGTGCGGTACAGTCTGCTGTTCTGTAAGGACCGCTATCGGTCCACAATAGATAGGGTTGACGTGCACCACTGCTGACCGCTGCCCTATACTGCAGCAGTCCTTCAGCGGTATAGGGACTGACGTACAGTCTGCTAAACACTAATACACAACCTGCTTGGTCCACAAAAGTTCTTATAAGGACTGGTAACTTGGTATAGGGTGCTACGGTACATAGGCTTGAGTGCGGTACAGTCTGCTGTTCTGTAAGGACCGCTATCGGTCCACAATAGATAGGGTTGACGTGCACCACTGCTGACCGCTGCCCTATACTGCAGCAGTCCTTCAGCGGTATAGGGACTGACGTACAGTCTGCTAAACACTAATACACAACCTGCTTGGTCCACAAAAGTTCTTATAAGGACTGGTAACTTGGTATAGGGTGCTACGGTACATAGGCTTGAGTGCGGTACAGTCTGCTGTTCTGTAAGGACCGCTATAGGTCCACAATAGATAGGGTTGACGTGCACCACTGCTGACCGCTCACCTATACTGCAGCAGTCCTTCAGCGGTATAGGGACTAAGAGTTTTGTCACAGGGTCATTTAAAAAATGACATGCAGAGGAAGAGGCAGGCCCTTCCGCAGGGGTGGTAGGGGTAGGGCAGGAGCAACAGGCTTGAGCCAAAGTGGGAAGTTGCAGAAGGTGCGTTCAATTACTTTAAAGGATGCACCAGACTTGGTTGAGTGGCTCGCTCAGCCTTACTCTTCTGCACCCTCCTCATCCTCTCGATCTGCACCCTCTTCTTCACTCTCTGCTATGTGCACCCCCAAAGACACTACCACCAACAACACGACCACCACCACCACCACCACATACCTTCCGCTTGAGTCACTGGAATTATTTTCCGATCCATATCAAGAGGACATTTCTGATGCGCAGCCACTCTTGGTATTGGATCAGGAAGAGGAGGTAGCAACAAGCGCTACTCAGCAGTCTGACGCCAGTACCCAGATCAGCCCAAGGAGGAGGTTGGTCCCCGGTGTTGCTGCCTACTCTACTTATAGCGGTGGGGAAGGTGACGTTGATGATGACGTGTCTAGTGATGTCACGTGGGTGCCCACAAGAGAGGAAGAGGAGGGGAGTTCAGAGGGAGATATGGACCAGCAGATAGGGAGGAGAAGCAGCAATGACTTACATTGCACAGCAGGGACAAAGCAGACTGCAAATGTATCAGGAGCGAGTCATCGACCATGTACGGTCACATCTGGCGCTCCCAGGACACCGGCACATGGCTCCGCAGTGTGGGCTTTTTTTAACGTGTCCGCTGCTGACAATAGCGTTGCCATCTGCAATCTTTGCAGTCAACGCGTTAGTCGCGGTAAGCCCAATACTCACCTAGGGACGACCGCCTTAAGAAGGCACATGAGCAGCCATCACCGAGCCCAGTGGGAGCAACGGAACACACAAAGCCACACTGCAGGCTCTCACCGTCCAGCCTCGTCTTCTACTTCTCCTTCTCCTCTCTCCTCACAATTGTCCTCCACTCCACCTTCCATCACGCCAAGCTCACATTTTTCTGCAAAAAGGCAGGCTTCCGTGGGCCTAATGTTTGAGCGTAAAAAAATGATGACGCCGGATAACCCTCTTGCCCAACGGTTGGCGGCTGGCTTGTCAGAACTCATAGCCCGCCAACTACTGCCATATAAACTGGTGGACTCGGAGGCCTTTCGCAAATTTGTGGCCATTGGAACACCACAATGGAAGGTCCCAGGAAGGAAGTATTTCTCAGAGAAGGGCATCCCAGAGCTATATGGCCATGTTCAGCGGCAAGTGAATGTATCTCTGGCACACAGTGTCGGTGCCAAGATACATCTGACCACAGACACGTGGTCTAGCAAACACGGGCAGGGAAGGTATATCAGTTTTACTGCCCACTGGGTGAACCTTCTGACGGCCGTCAAGCATGTAACCCGTGGCACCCGTGTAGATTTGGTTTTACCGCCACGGATTGCATGCAGGCCTGACTCTTCTTCTCCTCCTCCTACTCCATCCTCCTCCCTCTCCTCCTCAGCTGCCTCCTCCTTTTCCGCTGCTAGCGTCTCTTCCACTGCACCGCCCAAGCTCCCCAGAACCTATTCCACATGCCAGGTGAGACGTTGCCATGCCGTGCTGCGTCTGTTGTGCCTGGAAGCAAAGAGCCACACTGGCCCGGCACTCCTTTCAGCTTTGCGTTCACAGGCAGATGAGTGGCTAACACCGCTCAATTTGACAGTTGGTAAAGTGGTGTGTGACAACGGTGCCAATCTGCTTAGCGCATTGAAACAGGGCAAAATCACGCACGTGCCGTGCATGGCACACGTCTTAAACTTGGTCGTGCAGCGATTCCTTGTCAAATACCCTGGGGTCCAGGACATCTTGCGGCAGGCAAGGAAAATCTCGGCCCATTTCAGAAGATCTTACACGGCCATGGCTCGCCTTGCTGACATTCAGCGGCGACACCATCTGCCGGTCAGACGTCTTATTTGCGATTGCCCGACGCGATGGAACTCAACCTTCTATATGCTTGATAGGCTGCTCCAGCAGAAACGTGCAGTTAACGTCTACCTGTATGAACTCTGCGAAAGAAACGGTTCTGGGGAGCTGGGTTTTTTTTCACCGCGCCAGTGGCTGCTCATGCGCGACACATGCAGACTTCTGCGGCCATTTGAGGAGATCACCAAACTGGTCAGTCGCAGCCATGGCGCCATCAGTGACATGGTACCTTATGCCTTCTTTCTGGAGCGTGCATTGCGTCGTGTCATTGATCAGGCTGTGGAGGAGCAGGAGCGGGAAGATGAGGAAGTCGCAATGCTGGATGAATTCCCAGGGGGGGCTACTCTATCTGAGACAAGTCAACAACAGGAGTCTGATGAGGAGTCAGAGGAGGATGGTGCCGGGGCGGATGAGCAGGAGCAAGAAGAGCATGCTTTAAACCTTTCTGGGATCCCTGTTGTGCGAGGATGGGGAGAGGAGAATGAAGAGGACGACATTATCCTGGATGATGAGCAGGAGCCAGGCCACCACACCGCTTCCACTTTAGTGCAAATGGGGGCCTTCATGCTCCAGTGTTTTAATAGGGACCCCCGTATAAAAAGCATGAGGGTCAAGGACCAGTACTGGGTGGCAACGTACTTAGACCCCCGGTACAAACACAAAATGGCGGAAATGTTACCGCCGTCGCAGAGGGCTGTCAGAATGCAGCACTTCCAGGCCTTGCTTCGAGAAATGCTGCATTCTGCTTTTGCGTGCGCTGGCAGAGGAGCAATTCCCACTCCCAGAGAAGGATTTGCGGGTACCAATCCAACAGCGCCTGCAAGAAGAGGCCGGTTTGAAGATGTGTTGGTGACTTCGGATATGAGGTCATTCTTTCAGCCGACCCATCGACAGGTGTCATCCGGATCCAGCATCAGGGAACGCCTAGACCGTCAGGTGTCCGACTACATTGGGTTAACGGCCGATGTGGACGCTCTGAGGAGTGATGAACCCCTAGACTACTGGGTGGGCAGGCTTGACCTCTGGCCAGAGCTTGCCCAATTTGCAATCGAACTGTTGGCTTGCCCCTCATCCAGTGTCCTGTCCGAAAGGACGTTCAGCGCAGCAGGGGGGATTGTGACCGATAAGCGTACTCGCCTAGCTCACCACAGTGTTAACTACCTCACATTTCTAAAAATGAATGAGGCATGGATCTCGGAGGAATTCAACACATGTGATCAGTAGACCATGTATATGTCTATAAACAATTTTTGGAATCAAGCACACAGACCTTCTTAATTCATTTGGCTCACTTCCCTGACCCAAAAAAGCACACCGTACTATATGCCCCTACCCTCCTCTTTGAAGAGGTTGAGCGGTGTCATATTTCTACTGGGGCTGCTTATTATGAGGGGTTCCCACCATCCCTGTGCTGTGCTGACTTCCTCCTGGGTGTTCTTATTATGAGGGGCTCCCACCATCCCTGTGCTGTGCTGACTTCCTCCTGGGGGTTCTTATTATGAGGGGATCACACCATCCCTGTGCTGTGCTGACTTCCTCCTGGGGCTGCTTACGGTGCTGCTGTCAGCGCTGTATGTCACGGAGCTGCTGTCAGCGCTGTATGTCACGGAGCTGCTGTCAGCGCTGTATGTCACGGAGCTGCTGTCAGCGCTGTATGTCACGGAGCTGCTGTCAGCGCTGTATGTCACGGAGCTGCTGTCAGCGCTGTATGTCACGGAGCTGCTGTCAGCGCTGTATGTCACGGAGCTGCTGTCAGCGCTGTATGTCACGGAGCTGCTGTCAGCGCTGTATGTCACGGAGCTGCTGTCAGCGCTGTATGTCACGGAGCTGCTGTCAGCGCTGTATGTCACGGAGCTGCTGTCAGCGCTGTATGTCACGGAGCTGCTGTCAGCGCTGTATGTCACGGAGCTGCTGTCAGCGCTGTATGTCACGGAGCTGCTGTCAGCGCTGTATGTCACGGTGCTGCTGTCAGCGCTGTATGTCACGGAGCTGCTGTCAGCGCTGTATGTCACGGAGCTGCTGTCAGCGCTGTATGTCACGGTGCTGCTGTCAGCGCTGTATGTCACGGAGCTGCTGTCAGCGCTGTATGTCACGGAGCTGCTGTCAGCGCTGTATGTCACGGAGCTGCTGTCAGCGCTGTATGTCACGGAGCTGCTGTCAGCGCTGTATGTCACGGAGCTGCTGTCAGCGCTGTATGTCACGGAGCTGCTGTCAGCGCTGTATGTCACGGAGCTGCTGTCAGCGCTGTATGTCACGGTGCTGCTGTCAGCGCTGTATGTCACGGAGCTGCTGTCAGCGCTGTATGTCACGGAGCTGCTGTCAGTGCTGTATGTCACGGAGCTGCTGTCAGCGCTGTATGTCACGGAGCTGCTGTCAGCGCTGTATGTCACGGTGCTGCTGTCAGCGCTGTATGTCACGGAGCTGCTGTCAGCGCTGTATGTCACGGAGCTGCTGTCAGTGCTGTATGTCACGGAGCTGCTGTCAGCGCTGTATGTCACGGAGCTGCTGTCAGCGCTGTATGTCACGGAGCTGCTGTCAGCGCTGTATGTCACGGTGCTGCTGTCAGCGCTGTATGTCACGGAGCTGCTGTCAGCGCTGTATGTCACGGAGCTGCTGTCAGCGCTGTATGTCACGGAGATGCTGTCAGCGCTGTATGTCACGGAGCTGCTGTCAGCGCTGTATGTCACGGAGCTGCTGTCAGCGCTGTATGTCACGGTGCTGATGTCAGTGCTCTGTATTACGGTGCTGCTGTCAGTGCTCTGTATCTCCTGCACCCTCTTGTTTGCCTACCCTGGTCCCTGACCTTCCCTCTCCTCCATTGCCTTCATTAGCTCCATAGTCCTGAATTGTCAGAACAATTTCCCAAATAAAAAAAAAATGCTTGTAGTTATCGATCCCAAATTCACCTCATACATGTATTATGCTATTGTCCAGGTGGTGGGACTACGTGCTACCCCCTAATAATTACCCCGTGGCCGCAAATTCGACCTAAAGGTTTGCGAAATTCGCCTCCCATTGAAGTCAATGGAGCCCGCGGCGAACGGTCGTTTTCGCGAACGTTTGTGTCCGTTCGCGTTTCGCGTTCGCGAAACGTCCCGTCGGAAGTTCGTCCATCACTACTGGTAATGACTGGATGATCTTCAGCTATCCAAGATCCTCGCTCCTCTTTTTTCTGATTTCCTCCTACTGGATTACTCATTGCTGACTTGGCTTGTCCCTGGACTTCTCTCTATTTGTCTCCTAATTGTGACTCTGGCTAGTTTATTGACCAGTCTCACATCTTTTACTTATGTATGACCCTGGCTTTGCTTCATACTGTCATGGTCAGGAGTCAAGCTTGGAGACCAGTAGCTATAGCATTAGAGAGGCTGCCACCGACCAGCAGGATAAGTACACAATTAGGTCGCCCTGACGGATGACGCGGGCTCACCTGAGGTGCAAAGTCTAAGCTCTAACCAGTTTTCATCAGAGCTCCTGATGGTGGAGATGGGTTCTACTGCCTGTTAGTACCGCGTCTTGTTCCACTAGGAGGTGAGCAAGCTGGGGTCCAGTAGCAGATATAGCAGCTGGAGGTCAAGCGGAAGCATAGTCAGTAAACAAGCCAAAGGTCAGTAACAAGTGGTTGCAGGTTGGGATCAATCTGAAGCGTAGTCAAGGAACAAGCCAAAGATTGGTAATGAGTGGTAGTGAAGATAGAGACAGCAGCAGGTACTCAAAGGAGCAAGATATTGGCCGGAGAGAACGCAATAATCTGGCAAGCAATCAGGAAGTTCAAGAGAAGCAAAGAGTTCAAGGTTCACCAGAAACAAGAGACAAGGCAAGATTGTCCAAAGGATCAGACAGGGAGCTGTCAAGCATCTCAGGTGGCTCAGCTAGAGGAGCCACTGCCAGACACAGCAGAGGTTGTGGGTTCAGATCCTGGTCCTGACACATACTCTGCCTTTCACCTCGACTGCTAACTTGTTCATGACCCCAACTTGGCTCCAGACTGACAGGAACCATGAAACAGACTGAGACAGAACTACAATCAAATCACACTTGTTTATTAATAACACAAATAAAAAAGTAAATAGAAAAAAGCATAGTCAAGCATAGCCAGAGTCCAGTAGCCAGATCAGGTAGTCAGCCAGTCCAAAGTTCATAAACCAGATCGGGTAATCAGCCAGTCCAGATGTCAGAGATCCAAGAAGAGCAACTGCAAGCAGGATAGAAGCCAGTAGGGATGTCAGCAAGCCAGTCTTGAAACAAACAGCAGGAGATGGTTCCTTGTGATTTGACCAGACGTGAAGGCAATGGAGAAATGAGCTGGAAGGCTTTACATAGGCAGGTCAGACGAGCATCATCGGGAACAGCTGGTAAATGTGGAGAGAGAAGAGAGCTGGCAATTAGCCGACAGCTGAGCGGCCAGCCCAGAGGAGGAAGGGCTAAGCCAGCCCTGACACAGACTCTGTCTCTGAACTAGACTGCCTACCTGTGTATGACCCTGGCTTGTTTCTAGGCTTTGCCTCTTATCTCTGTTGCATACCTGTATATGACCACAGCTTGGCTCCAGACTCTGTCTCTCATCATGGCTGCTTACCTGTGTATGACCCTGGCTTGTTTCTATACTATGTCTCTTATCTCTGTTGCATACATGTATATGACCACAGCTTGGCTCCAGACTCTGTCTCTCATCTTGGCTGCTTACCTGTGTATGACCCTGGCTTGTTTCTAGACTTTGTCTCTTATCTCTGTTGCATACCTGTATATGACCACAGCTTGGCTCCAGACTCTGTCTCTCATTTTGGCTGTTTAACTGTGTATGACCCCGGCTTGACTTCAAAATGATGTCCCTTCTACCTATCTGCACATGATCTTGGCATTCCTTCCTTCCAAATCTACCCTCCTGGCACTACCCTTCAAGAGGAAGTAAAGCTAAACTAAAAAAAAAAAAAAAAAAATTGATCCTTCATGAGCATACTAGCTCATCATGAATAACTTACCTGAGATGGAAGCACCCAAAGCGACCCTCGTTGTCCTCCTCCAATGCCGCCATCTATCCCGGGGTTACTTCGTTAGCAGCGGCATGCTCAGTGCGCCTGCGCGCCACTGTCTACGGCGCATGAGCTGTAGACAGCGGTGCCTGTCTTTTGCAAATGTCTCCTAAACCGTGTAGGTTTAGGAGATATTTCTTGCACCTACAGGTAAGCCTTAATCTAGGCTTACCTGTAGGTAAAAGTGGTCTGTAAGCCCTTGTGCACACGGTCGGACATTCCGACGGAAAATGTCCGATTGGACCATGTTGCCGGATAATCTGACAGTGTGTGGGCTCCATCGGACTGTTTCCGTCGGAATATCCTACCGACAAAGTTTTAGAGCTGGGCTATAACATTTTTCCAACAACATGATCCGATCGGACTTCGATCGGAATTCTCTACAAACGATCGGACAAAGTGCCACGCATGCTCAGATCAAATTCCTAGACCAAAGCTATTGGCTACTAGCCTGAACGTAGTCCCGTCGTAACGAAATAACGTCATCACGTTATGTACAATCGGATTTTCCAACAAGAGCCTAGAGCTGGGCTTCAATGACCAAATGACTTGTATTCATTCTTCTGTGACATCACTGCAATGAACGTTTTCATAACAAGATACATTTTAGCTATTCATTTATTCTTTACAGGAAAAGGTCTATTTAACCACTTGCTTACTGGGCACTTAAACCCCCCTCCTGCCCAGACCACAATTTTCAGCTTTCAGCGCTGATGCACTTTGAATGACAATTGCGCGGTCATACAACACTGTACCCAAATGACATTTTTATCATTTTTTTCCCCACAAATAGAGCTTTCTTTTGGTGGTATTTAATTACAGCTCGGAGTTTTATTTTTTGCTAAACAAACAAAAAAAATTGAAAAAAAAAAAATCATGTTTCATAGTTTGTTATAAAATTTTACAAACAGGTAATTTTTCTCCTTCATTGAAATGCGCTGATGAGGCGGCACTGGTGGGCAGTGATAGGCTGCACTGGTGGGCACTGATAGGTACAGTTAAGGCGGCACTAATAGGCACAGATAAGGTGGCACCGATAGGCACAGATAAGGCAGTACTGATGGGCACAGATAAGGTGGCACTGATGGGCAAAGATGGGCACAGATAAGATGGCACTGATGGGTGGCACGAATGGGTGGCACTAAGGGGCACTGATAGGTACCACTGATAGATGGGACTGATGGGCACTGATAGGTGGCACTGATAGGTGGCACTGCTGGGCACTGATGGGCGGCACTGATGGGCACTGGTAGATGACACTGATGGGCATGGATATGTGGCACTGGGGTGCAGCACTGTTGTTGAGGCAGATTGTGGGCACTGATGGGTGGCACTGTGGGCAGTGATGGGTGGCACTGTGGGTACTGATGGGTGGCACTGTGGGTACTGATGGGTGGCACTGTGGGCACTGATGGGTGGCACTATGGGCACTGATGGGTGGCACTGATGGGGGGGCACGTTTTTATTATCTAGGTGGCACTGGCAGGGGGCAGGTGGGCACTGATAAGCTGGCCGTGATCGGGACTGATGTCCAGATCACGGCCGCAGGTGATCGGCTTTTTTTTTTCCTCCTCGCGCTGACAGACGATTACCGGCTCTGTTGTGTTACATGATCAGCTGTCATTGGCTGACAGCTGGTCACGTGGTAAGGGGTCAGGATCGACCCCTTGCTTCGATCTGTGATCAGGCGAGTCTTATAGACTCGTTGATCACAGAGCGCGCCGCGCAGGCCGCTCGTGCACGGGACGACGTCAATAGACGTGGTCCCGGCAAAGGAGGTCCGCGCTGTAGCCGTCATTCGGCTATAGCGCGGATCCCTAGTGGTTAAATAAATAATTTCAAAATTCATATCTTTTGAGGACCAGTAAATAGGGAAAGAACGTCCCAAATGAATGAGATTTATTTTTTTCCCAAATTCCTCGAGTATTCAAGCGCTTTCAAATATTTAAAACAAATGCATGAGTTTGCGAAAAAGTAATTTCCCCGAAGCGCCTTTCCAGTTCTTCAGTTGATGTTAATTCTTGGTTGGTGGGCTGGTCTCCTGCCACGCGATTCTCTGGACACTTCTCAGTACTCTGGAAGAACACGAAGAACACCTCTGTTTATGGTGAAATAATTCATGAAACTTCTAAAAAGTGATTTTGCGATTTCTCAAACAGTTACAAATAAGAACATGGTGGAGACTCAGACTCAATGTGGTTCTAAAGCCTCAAGATTTTTTTACCTTAATCTATTCTATGCATTAAGGTAAAAAAAAAGACCTCTGTGCTGCAGAAGCCCCCCACCCCCATACTTACCTGACCCTAATCTTGTTCCAGCATTATGCCCCAAAGCAGCAGCTCTCTTAGCTATGTCACTCCTCACTGAATGGCATCAGCGGCAGCCATTGGCTCCTGCTGCTGTCAATCACAGCCAGCCAAGGCTGTCCACAAGGTTTAGGAGGGTGTCTATGGGAATGTTTGACTGTTCTTCCAGAAGCCCATTTGTGAGGTCAGCCACTGATGTTGGACGAGAAGGCCTGGCTCGCAGTCTCCGCTCTAATTCATCCCAAAGTTGTTCTATGGGGCTGAGGTCAGGCCAGTCAAGTTCCTCCACCCCAAACTTGCTCATCCATGTCTTTATGAACAGCACATCTTGAACCCCCAGTCTGCTTTAAAATCTTTGCCTGGGAGAGACCTTGCTGATGCGCTGTATCTACCTTGTGTCTTGTTGTTGTTCTCAGTCTTGCCATGGTGTAGGACCCGTGGCATGAAACCGTCTTCCACAGCCTCACCTTAGTAACAGAGTTTGGCTGTTCCTCACCCAGTTTTAAGCCTCCTACACAGCTGTTTTTGTTATAGTTTATGACTAGGAATGAGCCGAACACCCCCCAGTTCGGTTCGCACCAGAACCTTCGAACGGACCAAAAATTCGTACGAACTTTAGAACCCTATTAAAGTCTATGGGACTCGAACGTTCAAAATCAAAAGTGCTAATTTTAAAGGCTAATATGCAAGATATGCAACAGACAACACCAGCAATAAGGGGTATCTTCAGGTGTAAACTGTGCTGGAGGCACACAACACCCACTAACTCCTACAGATGCCTGTATTAGAGAACACCAGCAATAAAGTGTAGATACAGGTGTATACTGTGCTGGAGGCACACAACACCCACTAACTTCTGCAGATGCCTGTATGAGAGAACACCAGCAAAAAAGGGTGGATACAGGTGTATACTGCGCTGGGGGCACACAACACCCAATTTAACTCCTACAGATGCCTGAGAAAAGAACACACTGTCCCTGCCTATCTAGCTCTTTCCCTGCACGCCGGAACACACTACACAAGGCCGCAGTGCTGGCAGCCTTATATAGTGTGGGGCGTGTACTAAACCCCCTGAGCTATAATTGGCCACAGGCATCCTGCTAGTGGCCAATCATGGCTCTCCTCGCTGCCGATGCTGTGATTGGCCAAGCATGCGGGGTCACAGTGCATGCTTGGCCAATCATGAGCCAGAAATGCACTTCGATGGTGTAGTGCATTGTGGGCCGTTCGTGCCATACAAATTTGGTGTGAACGGTCCACAAAGTTCTGAATTCGCCGAACAGACGAACGGCCGATGTTCGAGTCGAACACCCAGCTCATCCCTATTTATGACTGTGTTTCAACCTACCTATGAAATCGATGATCATTAGCACCTGCTTGGTATAATTGGTTCATCGTACATCAGACTCTAATCCTAGAAAATCCCCGAATTTGTGCAAGTGTACAAAGTGTGCAAGTGGTGCTGATTAGAAGTCAAAGGATGGGGGTCACACCAAATATTGATTTGATTTTTCTTCTCGTTTGCTGACTTTGGATTTTGTAAATTGATAAACATAATCAGTAATAAACAGTATATATATATATTTGAGAGCATTCTTACTTTACAGCATTTCTTCACACCTGCCTAAAAGTTTTGCACAGAACTAATATATATTAGTGCTAAATAAACCAGCTAAATAAACGTTTAAGGATAACGCACTATTGGAGTTCTTTTTATTTTTACACGGCCTGTTCCTGGCCTGGGAGAGTGCATTGATACCTACTAGAGGGCGAGCTCCCCATATACGTGGAACGGTGGAAAGCTATACAGAGGAAGAAGGACGTTGGGAGTTTGGAGTTCCAGGTACTTTTTACCGACCAGAGACCCCGCAGAGGGCTGTATCTGCAGGTGCCTATGACCTCACTTTGATACGGGATCCATCACATCCGGTCAGGGTCCTCACTTTCCTTTGGGTGTACACTCCAGGGAGAAGCTATACCTTGTTCCATTGGTGGTGGTGGAATCTACCCGTTACTTCCATCCTTCAACGGTTCCTCCAACGTTCTTTCCTTTTTTGTCTCCTTGGCTTTTCCTTTTTCCATCTGGGAATTGAACTTGGTGCTTACCACACTGGAACTATGCACTTCATTATTGACTTTTGCACTTTAATATTCTGTTGGAATACACTCCCGAACTCTATGTATAATTGTTTTCATTTTTAGCACCTGTAGCACTGACCCCCAATTTGATTTGGGCCTGAACTCTAGTAACAAAACCCCACTAACCTTCTCAGTCCCCTTGACACAGCTGTGGTCCAATACAATACAGTACAATATAATATATCACAATATACCTGTATTGTCCTCTCAGGATCCACTAGCTCCACCTGCTGAGAGAAAACAATACTCCACACAACAAGGTACTTAAGCAAAGTATATTTTATTATATATATTTGTAGATAGGTGATTACAGCAATTGTACTGTCACCCAACATAGATTGACAGGACAATGAACTTTGATAAAACAGTTACAAACAATATATATATATATATATATATATATATATATGGGAGCTCCCCCTACTTTTGTAGCTATGCGTGAGATCTCACTTTAAGTACTTTCTGATCTTCGCTAGCAATGATAACGCCTTAAAAATTTGTAATCCAAGGTTAAAGCAGTTAGAGTTGAATTAAGGATGATCCTAGTGTTGCTTCCGCAAATATAATACAGTGCTTGAAGTGTGATAATAAGTAGGCCTTATGCCTGCCTAGCGTCAGTTGCTATACTCCTTCTCCGTGGGACTAAGTATCCCAGCGAGGCCTGTATATAAGTCTGACTAGGTGCAGTGGTTTAGAAAATGGTGGGTAGCAACCCGCTCACCAACTGGATCGGAAACTTGTTATGGTGACTTTGGTCCGGTGGTTGCAGCTTGCTTCTGCGTCAGCCGGCTCCGTCACTCCCTCCCGTCCCGACAGGTGGACCTGGCCTTTCCGACGCTCAAACGAGTGTCTCTGGATCCTCTCAATCCGATCACTGTGTCTCTGGCACTTCATATCACTCACACAACCGAGCAGGGTTGCATTCCGCAAGGGCAATAGGCCGCTTCCTCCGGGAGGCCTCCGCACAAATCCTCACAAGCAGGCTATGCGTTCCCCAGAGCCCTAAAATAGCTGCTCTGGGGTTCTATTAATCTCCTACCCAGCATGCAATGCAAGAGAGGGTGTCCATGGGTAGGTCACTTGGCATCCTGGGAAAAAGGGTCAACTCTCCAATGTAAATAACAGTCACTTCCTGTAAATAGTTCAATGCTTGAAAGCCAAAAATCATTTAAGTTCACTTTCAGTATTTGGCCGCTAGATGGCGCCAAACACTAAGCTATAGAACCATCCATAAACTTTCATTATAATTGCTAATACACATCAGAAGACAAGGATATCAGCGCTACACACCTAACAGTATTTTTGGTAAATTTTTGTTTTGCACATATGAAATATTGTGGTATGCATGTTTATGGTGATTAGGCAGAATTTATGTATATTCTTTTTGCAGAGTTTATTCACAGATTGTTTGTGCACTTATTTTATTCACTTTATCTCAATTTTGATTAGCGCTTCTTTCTTTTTAGATGCTTGCAACCTGTATATACTGTATGTGGCTGGAGTTGTCCTTTAGCCACTTCAGCCCCGGTAGATTTGGCTGCTGAATGACCGGGCAATTTTTTTGCGATTATGGCACTGCGTCGCTTTAACTGAAAATTGCGCGGTCGTGCGACGTGGCACCCAAACAAAATTGTCGTCCTTTTTTTCCCACAAATAGAGCTTTCTTTTGGTGGTATTTGATCGCCTCTACGCAATTTTGAAACAAAAAAAACACATTATTTTGTACTTTTTGCTATAATATCCTGAAATAAAAAAAAAATATGTTTTTCTCAGTTTAGGCCGATACGTATTCTTCTACATATTTTTGGTAATAAAAATTGCAATAAGTGTATATTGATTGGTTTGTGCACAGGTTATAGCGTCTACAAAATAGGGGATAGATTTATAGCATTTTTTATTATTATTATTATTTTTTTTACTAGTAATGGCAGCGATCTGCAATTTTTATCGGGGCCGAAACATTATGGGGGACACATCGGACACTTTTGACACATTTTTGGGACGATTGACAATTATACAGCAATCAGTGCTATAAAAATGCACTGATTACTGTAAAAATGTCACTGGCAGGGAAGGAGTTAACACTAGGGGGGGGGGGCGATCAAGGGGTTAACTGTGTTCCCTAGCTGTGTGATCCTAACTGTAGGGGGAGGGGACTGACTAGAGCGGGTGACAGATTGTGGTTCCTAGCTATTAGGAACTCACGATCTGTCACTCCTCACAGAACAAAACAGGGATTTACACACCCACGTCCCTGTTCTGCCCTGTGCCCGCAAACGTTCGTGACCGCCGGCCACGAGTATCGGCACCCCCCCCCCCCCCACCCGTAGTGCAGCGGGTGCGTGCGCAGCACCTGCTATCCCGATCCCACGAGCCGATGTACAGTTACGCCGATTCGCAGGATCGTGCCGACCTGCCGCAGTATCATGATGGCGGCTGCTCGGCAAGCGGTTAAATTAATTCCCGCATCCTCCTCGGTGTACATTATTTTCCGTACCTTTGGACAAAGTTTGATACATTTTGAGACACGGAAAACTTTAAGATAATGAGGCACAAACAAGCCGTCCACCCACAAGAGGCCCTTGAGTGGAGATCCAATTATCTAGTGCACTTTATGCTGCAATATAATCTCCTCTGAAGTCCCTCTTCTCTTGTCCGCGTGCCGAATGGAATTTTATTGAAAACAGTAAATTTGACAATAGAGACACAAAGTGCCGAGTCCCCTGATATCCTCCCGTCAGACACACAGCTCCCCCCTCCATGCATCATTTTTGCACTTCGCAACAATTAAAATAACAGAACTTTTGTGTCCGAAAGACGCTTTAGTAAAAAAAAAAAAATCATGTTAATGAATGTATTTGTGCTGAGCGAGATTCGATCTGCATCTGTCTATTGGACATCTGGCCGGGGGGGTGGGGGGAGGGGGGGATTTAATTGACATCAGAAATGTTTTACAAAGTGGAAAAGGAAAACCTGCCCTTGGGGCCTATAAACAATTATATATATATATATATACAGTATACAGAGGGGAAAATAATTGTTTGACCACCTGCAGATTGTGTAAGTTTTGCCCAGAAATGAAGGGTCTATCATTTTTATCATAGGTGTGTTTTATATGATAGAGACGGAATATCAACCAAAAATCCAGAAAAAAAACACATATTAGACATGGGCGCTGTCAGAAAAATGTGTTTAGTTTCGTTCCGTTTTCGTTCGAAAAAAAACGTGTATTTCGTAATTCGTGTACGAAATTCTATTTGGATTTGTACGAAAATGTTGTATTTCGTATAAAATTTGTAAGCATAGAAATTCCCATAGGGTTCCCACCATCCCCGTGCTGAGTTCCCGGGTCTGTACACCCGCTGTGCCCCACTGCCCATTATGAGGGGTCCCCACCATCCCTGTACTGAGTTCCCGGGTCTGTACACCCGCTGTGCCCATTATGAGGGGTTCCCACCATCCCTGTACTGAGTTCCCGGGTCTGTACACCCGCTGTGCCTATTATGAGGGGTTCCCACCATCCCCGTGCTGAGTTCCCGGGTCTGTACACCCGCTGTGCCCATTATGAGGGGTTCCCGCCATCCCTGTGCTGAGTTCCCGGGTCTGTACACCTGCTGTGCCCATTATGAGGGGTTCTGCCCATTCCCAGTGCTGAGTTCCCGGGTCTGTACACCTGCTGTGCCCATTATGAGGGGTTCCCCCCATCCCTGTCCTGAGTTCCCGGGTCTGTACACCCGCTGTGCCCATTATGAGGGGTTCTCCCCATCCCTGTGTTGAGTTCCTGGGGCTGTACACCCACTGTGCCCATTATGAGGGGTTCCCACCATCCCTGTGCTGAGTTCCCGGGTGTGTACACCCGCTGTGTCCATTATGAGGGCTTCCCTCCATCCCTGTGCTGAGTTCCCCAGTCTGTATACCCGCTGTGCCCATTATGAGGGGTTCTGCCCATTCCCTGTGCTGAGTTCCTGGGTCTGTACACCCGCTGTGCCCATTATGAGGGGTTCCCACCATCCCTGTGCTGAGTT